>NC_041384.1:760005444-760063760 GCF_002162155.2 Triticum dicoccoides
AGCAACAAAGAAAACAAAAAACTAAAAAAGTGTTTTCAAATTTGAAAACTAATGGCATTAACAAAAAGTTTATAATTTTTCTAAAACTAATGGCACTAACAGAAAGATTATAATTTTTCTTACCTAAAAGCAAACAGAATTAAACATTAAAGCAAAAGAACAAAAGAAAATAAATAATGCAAAAAACAAATCAAAAAACAGGAAAAACTATTTTTATAGTGAAGTTAATCACAAAATAAAATAAATAAAGCAACAAAGAAAACAAAAAAACTAAAAAAGTGTTTTCAAATTTGAAAATTAATGGCATTAACAAAAAGTTTATAATTTTTCTAAAACTAAAAGCATAAAGAATTAAAAAATAAAGCAAAAAACAAAAGAAAATAAATAAAGCAACAAAAAAACAAAAAAAATGCCACCTACTGGGCCACCACGGCCTGAATACGACTAGAAACCCTACCATGGGCCAGGATTCAGGCCCGCAGCAGGCCCAGTAGGCCCACAGGCATTGCAGTGACAGATTAGGCCCGAAAGCCTGTAGTTGAGAGGAGCTCGGGAGGGTGGGCGCAGCAGCGCTTATAAACCACTCCCGAGCCATCTCAACTAGCGAGGTGGGACTAAACTTTTGGGTGCGGGGCAGCACAAGGCCATTGGTCCCGGTTGGTGGCACCAACCGGGACTAAAGGGGGCATTGGTCACGGTTCGTGGAACCAACCGTGACCAATGCCCCCCCTTTAGTCCCGGTTGGTGCCACCAACCGGGACCATAGGCCTCTGCTTCCCGCCCTTTCGGCTGCTGAAAAGAGACCTATGGTCCCGGTTGGTGGCACCAACCGGGACCAAAGGGGGTATTGGTCATGGTTCGTGCCACGAACCGGGACCATTGCTCTGGGTATATAAGGTAGCACTTGTGAAAATTTCGCCAACCGCTCCCATTCGCCCCCGACGCCCCCAGGCCGTTCGTCGTCGTCGTCGCCGCCCTGAGCCCGTCGTCGCCCGCTCCCCGTCGCCGTCGCCCCGCGCCGCCGCAGGCCTTGTCCCCGTCGCTGCTTGCGTCGTCGCCGGCCTCCTCCTCGTTGCTGCGTGCACCATCTCCGGCCCCCTCCCCGTCGCCCCGTGCCGCATCGCCGGCCTCCTCCCCGTCCCCGGCCTCCTCCCCGTCACGACCCCAGTGAGCTCCCCCCTTCCCATCGATCCCTGTCGCTCTGACCATCGCCGCCGCCGCTGCTCTCGGTATGTGTATGTATATGCTCATATGTATCTGTATTTGGCTATGTATGTATATGCTCATATGTATGTATGTATGTATATGCTCTCTGTATATGGATTTGGCTATGTATATGCTCTCTGTATATGCTCATATGTATGTATGTTCATATAGCATTTTTTCTATATATGAATTATTTTTTTGTTCATGGATATATGCTAAAGAAAATGAGGGGGTGATAGATGATGATGAGGGGTCGAGAGTGGGACGAGAGGTCGAGAGGTGTTGAGGGGAGAAAAAATGTTATCAGGGACGAGGGTCATCAAGGGGTCGAGAGAGGGACGAGGGGTCGAGAGGGGTCGAGAGGGGTACGAACCGGGACCAATACTCTGTGTATATAAGCAGGACTTAGAAAGAAGAAGAGGAGAGGAAGAAGAGGAGAAATAAATAAGAAGAAGAAAAAAGAAGAAAAAGAAGAGGAGAAGAAGAAAGGAATAGTGGAGAAGAAGAAAAAATAGAATATATTCTATTTTTTCTTCTTCTCCACTATTCCTTTCTTCTTCTCCTCTTTTTTTTCTTCTTTTTTTTCTTCGATCTTCTCCTCTAGCTATTCCTTTCTTCTTCTCCTCTTTTTTCTTCTTCTTCTTCTTAATTTTTATCGGGAACGAGGGTGTCGAGGATCGCCGAGGGGTCGAGGGTCGGGAACTAGGGTAGAGGGTCGAGGGTCGTTAAGGGGTCAAGGGTCGAGGGTTTCAGGGTCAAGGGTTCGAGGGTTCTATACGGTCGAGGGTCGAGGGTTCCAGGGTCGTCTAGGGGTCGAGGGTTCCAAGGTCGTCGAGGGTTCGAGGGGTCGAGGATCGCCGAGGGGTCGAGAGAGGTTTCCTAGTGTCAAAGTATTGAAGAAATCCATGGCTTCATAATTAGCCGGAAGTAACCAGGGCATGACGAAGTCCTCCAAAATTATTTTGGAATGGTGTCCCGGATAGGATAATTTGCCTTTTTGTATGAATTTCAGCAAAGGCCTTCCAAATAACAATATTTGGAAGGTTCTTGCTGAACTTTGTACCAAAAAGCGAATTATCCTATCTAGGACTCCGTTCGAAAATAACTTTGGAGAGCTTCGTACCATCATGCACATGTTACTTTCGCCTAATGATGAAGACATGGTTTTGTTGAATCCTTTGACACTAGGCAACCTCCCGACGCCTCGGTGATCCTCTCGAACATGAGAGGAAGAAGAGGATCGCCGAGGGGTCGAGGGTTCCAGGGTCGTCGAGGGTTCGAGGGGTCGAGGATCGCCGAGGCGTCGAGAGAGGTTTCCTAGTGTCAAAGTATTGAAGAAATCCATGGCTTCATCATTAGCCAGAAGTAACCAGGGCATGACGAAGTCCTCCAAAATTATTTTGGAATGGTGTCCCGGATAGGATAATTAGCCTTCTTGTATGAATTTCAGCAAAGGCCTTCCAAATAACGATATTTGGAAGGTTCTTGCTGAACTTTGTACCAAAAAGCGAATTATCCTATCTAGGACTCTGTTCCAAAATAACTTTAGAGAGCTTCGTACCATCATGCACATGTTACTTTCGCCTAATCATGAAGACATGGTTTTGTTGAATCCTTTGACACTAGGCAACCTCCCGACCCCTCGGCGATGCTCTCGAACATGAGAGGAAGAAGAGGATAAAAAAAGAAGAGGAAGAAGAAAAAAAAGGGGAGAAGAAAGAATAGAGAAGTTCTTCTCCTCTATTCTTTCTTTTCCTCTTTTTTTTCTTCTTCTTCCTCTTTTTTTTATCGGGAACGAGGGTCGTCGAGGGACATAGATGTAGTGTCATCGTTGTCGATATATACCCCCTCCCGATAGCTTCAACACGTGGGGGGTCGATATTACCCCCTCCTTGAAGCATTCTCGAGGCCACCCCAAACCCTTGAAGCGTTGTCGAGGCCACCCCAAACCCTAGAGAAGCAGCGTCGAGGCCACTAATTAATATATATGATTCCTTACTATGATTAGGTAGCTAGTTCTACGTTTGCCACTAATATATCCATCTGTCATGTTTGAATAATAATTGCCATGTTGTAAATATTTGTAGAAAATATGGACACCGCCCAAGACGAAGCAAAAGAAGCATTGTTGAGGGACATAATCGCAGAAGGAAGTGATGCCATCTCGTTGTTTCTCAACGACACCGATGGTCTGGAAGGAGAGGGTGAAGAAGCTGACTACGGTGACCTAATGCCGGTGCAAGAAGAAGAACATGAGGACGGCTCCGGTGACCCAATGTCGGTGCAAGAAGGAGACCGTGATGACGGCTCCGGTGACCGAACCGAGTACGGCCAGGTATATATATTAGTTAAGCCTGTGCTGACTAGCTGATTGATGCATTCATTGTTTTGGTATGTACACATATTAATTAAGTCTTTGTTCTTTTTTCTAGCCCTCTGGATCGAGCACAACTTCGGTAAAGAGACGAGGCCCGAAGAAAAAGTTGAGCTCGGATGAAAGGTTTGAGATCATAGCAATCGCGTCGGCGGCCAACCGATTGAACCCATCCGAACAAAGAACGCATTTGTTGCTCAGTGCGGGGTTCTGGTTAGGGACAAGATCCCGATAAGCATCCAGCAATGGTTTAAGCCGGGTACAGAAGGCCCTGAGGTGTCTTATGTCAATGATATGCAAAAAGTGATCTTTGGACTGAGCTGAAGTCAAATTTCACCCTACCGCCAGAGGATAATCCAGAGAACCCAGTTAAAGAGCAATTAATCAAGTCTTTTGCTCTTAAGAGGATGGCAGAACTATTCAGGAGGTGGAAGAAAGAGCTGAATAAGTTTGTCGAAAATAATGAGACACCAGAATTCAAGGGCAGATATGAGAAGATCAGAGATCACTGGCCCGCATTTGTGGCCCACAAGACATCGGAAAAGAGTAAGAAGATGTCGGCGACAAACAAGCAAAATGCTGCAAAGAAGAAGCTTCACCATTGCACGGGGTCAGGTGGCTACCTCGTAGCCCAGCCTAAGTGGGCCAAGATTGAGAATGATCTGGTTGATAAAGGGATCGAACCAGAGACAATTAACTGGCCAGACCGTTGCCGGACTTGGTTCTTCGGGGCTGGCGGAACCTTGGACCCTGTAACAGGGAAGTGCATTTGGACGAACAATCAAATGGACATACCAGTCAGGAAGCTTAAGCAGTATATCGAAGCAGCGCAGGAAGGGACGTTCTTTCCAGACAGAGAGAACGACGAGCTCACAATGGCCCTCGGGAATCCTGAGCACCCTGGACGGACACGAGGCACGCCAGGCTCCATTCCGTGGAAGGTTGGGTTTCCGGACGCAGGCGGTTACAAATCCCATGAGAGGAGGAAAAAAGTGCAGCGGACCCAAATGCAGGCGCTGCAAGCAAGGGTAGACGCGATAGAGGAACGAGAAGCAAATCGCAGCAAACGTACTGCCGAAACTTCCCCCGAAGCTACCCCGCCATCTTAGCGCAGAAGCAGCGTGGCTTCCACCGAGCTGCTTCAGCCGGAGCATGCCTTGACGGCTCCTGCCAGCTATCCCGTGGATGCTATCACGGAGTCTCAAAATTGCCACCTTATGACGCAATGGATGAATTTGAAGGTCAAGGCGGCTGTTGGCTCTATTTATCCTACTGAACCCGGCGCAACTTTTCACTGCCGACCGATTCCAGAAGGATATGCTAGGGTGATGGTGGATGAAATACCGGAGGGATTTGAGGACCTCCAGCTTGACCACCCTACCGGTGAAGGGGAGACTCGGCTGGGGTCTGCTCTGAGGACTCCATGCCTATGGCGGAAGGAGCTCATCAACCTTCCGAACTGGACGCCTCCGCCTCCTCCTCCTCCTCCGGCGAGTCAGGGCACTCCGCCTCCTCCACCGCCTCCTCCTCCGGCGAGTGACGATCAGGGCCCTCGGCCGGCTCCTTCTCCGGCGCGTGGCGGCACTCCGCCTCCTTCTCCGCCTGCGCCGGCGCGCCCAAGCAGCCAGCCTCCTCCTTCTCCGCTTCGTCAGCAAGGGCGGAAGAGACCCGCCGCCGCTCCGGCAGCTGCTCCGGTGCGTCGTAGTCCTTCTCCTCCGCCTCGTAAGCAAGTAAAGAAGACAACCGCTCCGTCTGCTCGGCCGGCGTCTAGCAGTACAACCAGAGGCGGGAGGACATACAGATTCGGTCCTTCTCTGAAGAGTCCACAGAAGTTACCATACAAGAGGACCCCGGAGGAGAACGCGAAGATCGCGCGAACCGAAGTGGATGACTGGTTTAAAGGGTTGAAAGCAAAGAGACATCCACCTCCGGAGGAGAAGGTAGATCCGGTGAAAGTGAAGCGCACTCTGGCTTCCCTGGCAAAACCACCCAAGTCTCCGCCGAAAGGCAACTATGAGCGCATTATTGCAAAGACATGGGCCGAAGCGGAGCGGTCGGGAAGTACAGTCAGTGATCAAAGGCCGAAAGAACGACGAGCAGCTGGAAAACAAATTGCCCAGCTCGGCGAACAAGCGAAGCAATCATGCCCCCCGCTCAAGGTGCCTAGCGACATCGTCGATCTGAGGATGGTGCCCGGTTATTGCAATGTTGACGATTACCTGCCCGACGATGTACATTATGATCCCATGGAGGTGAAGATACACAGATACGAGTACGGGAAGCCTCTCGTCAAAGATGAAAAATCTTTAACAACGATGATGCGAAGATTACATGATTGGTACTTGAAAATCTGCAGAGAGTCTGGGGGGAGGAGTACTTTGTATGCGAGAGTTAAACCGGAGCATGACCTCGTTGGAATTGAACTGTTGCCTATTCCATTTGAGGAGTTCTATCAGTTTTTCAATCAATTGGCCCTCGATAAAACAACGGTCACCTGCTACTGTCTGTAAGTACTACTACTTCTGTCATTAAGTCTCTCTATATAGCTCATCTCTTTCATTGCATGTATTTATAATTATCCTCACTATATTATGCAGATTGAAGATCGCCGAATTGAAGAAAAGACAAATCGGTGATATTGGGTTCGTTAACACATATCTCATAGATGCAACTGAGGTTGAACATCGTCCCGAAGATACCGAGGCCAACTTGCTACGATCATTCAAAAAAATGAAAACAAAGATATAATACTCTTTCCTTACAACTTCAAGTGAGTGTTACTGTCTTGTGCATATTCGGTTTCCCTTATATATTAGTCCAGGTTATAGTAATGTAATTGATGAGGTATGCATGTGTGCGCAGGTATCACTATATTCTCCTAGAGATTAGGCTTGAGCGGGGAGTAGTAATTGTCTTGGACTCTAAACGAAAAGATCCCTAGGAGTATGCGGACATGACTGAAATCCTCAAGAAGTAAATTAAATCGATCATTATCCACCATATCAGCAACTTTGTTCATTTCCTGATATCAAGTAATTGTTTTCTTTATCCGGCAGGGTTTGGAGAAAATTCACCAGAAAAGTTCCGGGACTGCCGAAGGAGCTGGAATTTAGACACCCGAAAGTAAGTACTATAGTAGCATGTTCCGCGCATCTCCTAGTGATTCAAGCGCTAGTTTCATCAATATCATTTAGCATTCTTGCTTATCAGTTTGATTGACCTCTATTTCTTGTAAAGTGGTTGTGGCAGGAACAAGGGAATGATTTTTGTGGATACTACGTCTGCAAGTCCATTCGCCACATGACCTGTGAGCGGGACGGGTACTCTGGCGAACAATATGAAGTACGTAAATAACAACATTCACAATTTTATTTTATTACCATCATCTGTGTTGAGTTTCATTCATTCATATATATATATGTATTGACCCCCTTCTTCAAATTAGATGTTTCGGAAGCGGGATGAACTCCTAGCACCAGCTCGCATGCGAGCAATTCAAGAGGAATTGGCGGCATTCTTTCTTGACCACGTGATCGCTGAAGACGGAGAATACTATGTGGACCATGAGTCCGTATGATTATATTTGTAAGAGATAATTATTGTATATATGTAGCCGGTAGTGTCGGATAGATATACGAGAACTTGTTGTTCGACCAATCTCTCGGAGAAGGAGAGGTGGTCGATATCACTTCTCTCTGTATGCATATATGTTCATGACGATCTTCTGTTTCCTTCGTTTGCTTACTAGCTAGCTAGCGTGTCTAGTCCTCTCTATACGTATGTATAGTATATAGCGTCGACCAAGCACGGACATAAGAGAGGACACTTCTCTCTATTAATTATAGCTACCTAACACAATATATGAAACACCTAAATTAACCCCCCAAAATCCCCAAACTCCCCCCCTTTCAAAAAAAACAAAAACTCCAGCCACAGAAATGCTGACGCGTGAATGCCTATTGGTCCCGGTTGGTGCCACCAACCGGGACCAAAGGGTCTCCTGCCTGGACTCCACGCACAGGCCACGTGGAGGCCCATCTGTCCCGGTTCTGGATTGAACCGGGACTAAAGGGACAGGGCATTAGTACCGACCCTTTAGTCCCGGTTTCAGAACCGGGACAAAAGGCCCTTATGAACCGGGACTACAGGCTCTTTTTCTACCAGTGTCACATTTGCATGTTTAATGAACTTTAGAATAACCATTCCTCTAATTGTAAACTTTTTTATTCACGGCTCCGGTTAGAGCACATGTAAGTTCTAAATAATTAATCAGGACCTAATATGGACAAAAAATGTATCTTAAATATGACACAAATATTTTATTATATAAAAATTCTTGAGGATGAGGATTGATGTCGTGGTTCACTTTGTGTTGTACAGACTAGCATGGTCGAGTCGTTAGGAACCTCATGGCAGTGCTCTGTGCTTAGCCTGACCGGTTTGTGCTCTGCCAGGTATAGTTCCGGAGATTTTTTTAAAACACAGTATAGACGCAAGCGCTTATATGTACATGTATACACTCATTTTTATAAACGCACACACGCACAACCTATCTCAATGGACATCTTCTACAAAATATCATCTTACGAAGTCACCGTATGCGCCTCATCGTAGATGGGAACGTCTCCTCCCACTAAAAGCGATTTGCCGGAAATTCTGAAATAAATCCAGGAATAATGCAAGCACTAGGATTTGAATCCTGATGGGCTAGAAATATCACTGTTCCTTTAACCATCCAACCATAAGTTGGTTCGTAGTGGTTCCGGAGATTTGGTACACTGAGATGTGGCTATTGGTGGGAGCAGGGTGCACACCGGATGCAACGGGCAGGTTGTTGTGCAGCAGCACATGAGACGAGCAAGGGGTCTGAGCTCTTGATCTCGTGCTCCGTCGTCTCCGAACATGTTAACATCATGCTCTAGGTTGATAAGGAGCAAACGGTGCTGCACATGGCCGCCAAAGGCACCAACCTCGAGCTCGTCAATGGCGCCGGCGTGCTGCATGACAACCTACTCCCGTTGCATCTGTCATGCACCCTGCTCCCACCTGTAAGAAGGGATATTGAGGGATTGGTGGAACTGATTATTTATTACTTGAGCCTCGTGAGCATATATATATATATATATATATATATATATATATATATATATATATATATATATATATATATATATATATATATAGGAGTACATGATCTATTTGGAGTACAAGGTAAGGTGGAATAAATCCTACAATGTCCTATGTTTCCTAAATAAACATTATACTAAACATCCTCGCAGTTACAATGGTAGCGACGGAGACGGTGAAACTAAAGAAGAATCCCAAGGCAAGTCGACACACACCCTCCCACAGTCGTAACGGCGGATGCATCGCAGAAGTTGTGGCTAGAGTGGAAACCGACGAGGTAGCCGGGAGCATGGGCCGATGTAGCCATGGTCGAGGTAGCCGTGCGAAGTACGCCATGGTCGATGTCGAAACGGTGTGGCCGGTGTCGAGGGAGTCGTCGTGGAGCCGTGGGTGCAAGGAGGCGCCAAGTTATTCATGGGCACAGTGGTGTCGAAGTAGCGTTGCACCGGGAAGAAGACGATGTTGATGAGGTGTCGCGTCAGGTTTGCCAAACCCGGGAACACATCATAGCCGAAGTCACGCGTCGGTGTTGCCACACCAAGCATGCGTATACGGACTAAGACGAAGTTAACGAAGCGCCGCACCAGGCTTGCCAGACCCGGGGTCACGCCGTGGGCGAAGGCAAGCATCGGTATTGCCAGCACCGGACATGCATAGATGAGGGAATTGCACGAGCTGTACGCCATGTCGAAGAAATCGAGGGGCTAGTAGAGAAGGACTCGACAATGGTTGCGGTACCAATCGGCGCGGGGCCGATGTCGCCACCGGTGGTCAGAGTAGATGAAGTGGTCGATGAAGATGACAACAACACTGGTGCTGGACGAAGACGAACGGAGTGGACGGGCGGCAGTGGTGGCTATGGGGGTAGCAGCGGTCGAAGAAGAGCGGCGGTGGCCTGACGGCGGCGGCGGCTGCTAGGTTAGCAGCGCGACAGCGGTGCTCGAAGTAGGTGAGGAATCTGACATCGTAACAAGACTGGCATGGAGGGTGGCGTTCTTGCGCCAAGGGAGGCGGCGTGGCGTATAGCATGGGAAGTCCATGCGCGGGGACGGCGGAGTCGACCGTAAGCCACGGTGCTACTGCCCGAAGGGGTGATGCACCAGCAGCAGGCAGGTCAGGGCGACGAAGGGAAGACCTTGGGGCGGTGGCGTGGACCGTGTGCCGCGACGTTGTGGCCCGAAGGGGCGAGACAACAGCGGTGCGCGAGTCAGTGCAGTCGTGGGACGGCCTCGGGCGGCGGCGGGGACCGGGTGCCACTGCGCTATGACCCGAAGGGTAGACGTAGCAGCTGCTAACGGGTCAGCGTAGACACAGAGAGAGCCACCAGGCAGCGGCGCTGCGGCCCGACAGGGTGACGCAACGGCAGCCAGTAGTTCGATCGGCGGAGGGGCGCGTTGTACTCGGGACGGTCTTCACGGGACCTGCGGAGACGCGCGGAACCGATGGGCCAGATCAATCGTGCGGCATAGAGGAGACGAATCGCGAACGGGCGGGTAATCAATCCGATTGCGTGAGGTAGGGAATGTCGCTTGTTGGAGGCGGGGTCGCGTCAGAGTCCGAGATGAAACCAGCGACGATGAACGGCGGGTAACGGCATGTGAACGAGCGCTAGCGCCCGGTGCCTGAGCTCCAACGTAACGCCGGCGCCCGGGCAGCGAGGCTCTAGCAACCAACGCAGCACTGGCGCCCGAGCTCGAGGCTTCCGGCGAGCCCAATGCAGTCGGTAGCCGGCCCGACGTAGCTGGCAACGGGGCCAGCGAGGCAGACGGCGGGACGGGCATACAGACGCGGCGAAGGCGGATAGTGTTGGAGATGTCCCGATCGGAGCAGGGTGGCTACGGCTGGTGCAGGGCGACGGGCGGGCCGACGCACGGATGACAGCTGGTCGCGACGGGCCACCGTGGCGCGTGAGGCTGTCGGGTCAGAGGAAAGGCCGGCAGATCGCGCCGGTGTCGGAGTAGAGTCGCACGGGGGTGGACGGCGACGACGGGCCACGCAAACCGATTTTAGATCGGAAGACCAAAATGAAAAAGGCCGATGAAAACGAAGAGAGAGAGAGAGAGAGAGAGAGAGAGAGAGAGAGAGAGAGATCCGGATCAACACGACCGGCAGATGAACCCTAGGTACAGGCGATGCGGCCCCGGCTGGTCATGGCGGTCCATTGCCGAAGGGGCGGCGTGCGGCGGCTAGTGTTAGATCGGTTAGGCCGATACCATGTAAGAAGTGATAGAGAGGGATTGATGAAATCGATTCTTCGGCTGCTGGCGATGGGGATCCGTGCTTCTGCGACGGTGGAGGCGGCGGCGGCGGAAATAATTGAGGATAAAACCCAACCATAGCGCTCGTCCAATTCTTATACGCTGCCAGCGGCCTTGCAGAAGATTGGGGTCCTAGTACCGCGTTTGTCAAATTCACAACCAAGACGGAGGGAGTATTTCTTTTCTAGAATGATCAAGCTCGGAATTCAAACGACTTTTGACAATTGATGTCCCCATTTTATTCACCCAAGTCGTTTATATTATGTAAGGAATTAATAATCTTGTACGCTCAATCATACTACCTCCGTTGTAGAATATGAAGTGCATTAATTTGTGTAAAGTCAAACGTATGTTTGTTTGACAAGGATTATACCTGGACAGCATCTGCAGGGCAGATGATACCTGTGCTGCCGTCAAAACGCCAGCATATTTCAAGGGGGGCAGCGACTGGGAACCAGATCCTCTAACATTAAGAAGGAATGTTAGAGAAGCTACAATACTCTAACTTTCCTTTTTCTATTCATATGATTATGTCTAAAATGATTTAAATTAATTTGCAATTTGATGATCTACCGTACACATTTATAGTAATTATTATATGCAAACAAATTGACGATGAAATAAAATTAAAATTAAATTATTTATATCTACAGTAAATACCAATACTAAACAAACTATTAATTATCTACTAACAGTCTTCAACTTTTCTTCTTCATTTTACACTGGCCTAACACGGTGACATTCCTTCTCAATGTTAGAGGATCCGGTTCCCAGCGACTGGTGGTCTTCAAGGGTGCACATATTCAAGGGGCGGAGTTCGGATGGCTCTTAGTGGGGTTTTTGGGCTGGCAGACATGTCAAATGTCCCAACTCTCCTGGATGACCAGAGTTTGGTTCCGGTAAAATGTCCCAATTCTCCACGAGTTTGGTTCCGGTAAAATAACACGCAAAGAACCAGAACACACCACAGGCACATGATGATTTCAAATCATATAGGATCTAATATAGACGATTCACGGTTCATATTACCAAGAGGTCTGCAACAATGATCAAGTCTCACAACATCAAGTGCACTTTAATTTAGGCAACAGAACAAGACTCATTACACCTCCACATAGCTAGGCAAATAACGAAAGCAGTAGACTAAGAAGGCAACAGTACAGCATTCTTCTTCCCGAAGACAGACAGGTATGAAGGAAGAAATTTCTTAGCGCAGCCTCCTGGCCTCCCGCTCAGACTCGAGCAGGGTGAGGATGTCCCCCTCACGGACGGGTCCCTTGACGTTCCTCATGATGAGACGGTTCTGGTCATCCAGGAACTTGACTCTCACCTGGGTCACCTGACCCCTCGACCCCGTGCGGCCCATCACCTTGACCACAACCGCGAGCTTCACCTGCGTGTCCATGCTGCACAAACCATCGCAAAGGATTGATTGCATTAGGCAAAAACCATCAGAAACAACTAACATTCAGATGCACTTTCAAGCAGAACAGCTAGTGTACATACAATTCCATTGCACTTGAGATAGATCATACAGGAACATGTCTACTGTGTGTTGCCAGAATACATGAAAAACAGAAGCTGAAGAATGAGCTGACTGCAGGCAAGACTGAGCTTAAACAATCAAGGGAAGTGATCAGCAACAGTACGAAGGCTCTGCCAGACGGTGCTCTGAGCCGGCTGGACACATACAAGAAACTAGAATATAATGACTCAGTCAGGTCCCTATGTGGCTGAGCCTCGTCAGTCCATGGTTTCGCTACTTATAATAAGGCCTGATGTATTGCAGATTGAGTGTCCACAAGCAATGTGGTCTAAATATCCATGCCACTGCAATCTACAGCAGTGACCCTGCTTGATCTTTTGGTGCATTTGTTACCACATTCCATTTAACTTTTTACTGAAATGTGATTCAGAAACAATGCAGAGTTGCCTCTGTTTAGATGCAATCTAACTTTCAGAAACGTATCATTTTCAACCGCATATGTTCACTGGTTCAGATTTAATAACATGAAGTATCAATCAAGCTGGGAGCTGAGACCTGAGAACTAGGCACTCAAATTTCTGCACTTTACTCTAGCCCCCTGCATACTGCAAATCAAAGAGCGCGCACACAGATGACCGGCACCAAGTCGAGTTCAAGAGACGCTGATGCCTATGGTCGCCGCCGTCCAAAGATGGCTCCAACAATAATTACGTTTTACACAGAATAAGGCCCGATTCCTCCTCTATACTATACAAATCTTCAGCAAGAACCACCCCGAGGCATATTTCGAGATCTAAAGAGTAGCTGCCAATATCGGCACAAAACTAGGCACTGGAAGCGGAAGATGAAACAAGCATCTCTCAGAATCATCAGTAGTACGCATCAAACTAGACATGCCGGGAATCTCAACTAGCAACGAAATCAATCACAGTAACTAAATCGATCCAGCACAGAAAACGAAACCGACAGGTCCGTAGAGCCGGCCGTGAGGAGGCGTAGGGGAGGGATGGAGGAGGGGATAGGAACCTTTCTTCGGCTGTTGGGGATGGGACGACGGAGGAGGCGGCGCAAGCTTGTGCTACAACGGACGGAGGCGGCGGCGCAGGGAGGGGGGAGAGAAGAGAGGGTGGAACCCTAGCGCTCGTCCAATTCTTATACGCTGCCGGCGGCCTTGCAGAAGATTGGGCTCCAGGGCCGCGTCGCTCCTGTGCTAATGGGCCTAAACCAGCGCGCGAGACAACTCGACTGAAAAAGAGCGAGCGAGCGTACATCAATTTTTTTTCGAGTTGTTTCGCTTTCATCTATTTAAAAATCATGAATTTGATATATAAAAAAATATTCAGGAATTTAAAAGTTGCACACGGATTCAAAAGATTGTTCACGAATTCTATTTTTTCTGAGAACTTGAAAAAAAGCATGAATTTAAATGTTCATCGTGAAAAAAAGCATAAACTTGAAAAAAAGCATGAAGTTAATCGCAAATTTGGATAATCATCATGGATCCAAAACAAACTCCATCGATATGCAAAATGTTCATGAAATCAGAAAATGTATGCAAACAAATTTTGTAAAATGTCAACTGTTTGAGTTTTCAAACATTATTTCTCATAGTGATTAAAATTTGAAAAAATAATGTTCATCTATTCAAACAACTTTTCAAAAAAATCTGAAATTATTTTCATATTTCAAAAAATGTTCATGAAAACCAAAAACTACTCGCAAATTTGGAAAAATCTTCATGGATCCAACAAAAACTCCATGGATATGCAAAATGTTCATGAAATCATAAAATGTATGCAAAACAAATTTTGTAAAATGTCAACTTTTTGAGTTTCTAAACATTATTTCTAATGCTGAGTAATTTTTTTTAAAAATGTTCATGTATTCAAACAAATTTTCGAAAAATCTAAAATTATTTACATATTTCAAAAAATGTTCGTGAAAAACAAAAACTACTTGCAAATTTGGAAAATGTTCATGGATCCAAAAAAATCCATGGATATGAAACATTTTTCATGAAATCACAAAATGTATGCAAACAAATTTTGTAGAGTGTCAACTTTTTTGAATTTTTAAACATTATTTGAAATTCCGAGTAAAATTTTGCATATCCAGAACCTTCTTTGGAAAATGCACACACTTATTGAAGAAATGTAACCATTTTTAAATTATAAATTATTACTGAAATTTCAAGTAATTTAAAAACTGAATATTTTGAAAAAAAAACATGGATAATTTTTCTAAACACAAGATTTTTTGGAAAAGAAAACATTTTTTGAGGTCTTGGACATTTTTTGGATATTTTAAAAAAATTGTCAAAAAAAGAACCAAAAAAGAAAAATAAATCAAAGAAAACAAAAAATGAAAACCACAAAAAGAACTAGTAAATAAATGAAAAAAAAACTTGGCAGGAACCGTCTAGAAGATTCAACCGATAAAACCGGATTGGACCCCAAACCGTTCCAGCTAATCCCTCCCATTTGCCTCTTATTTGGCCAGCCCAACTTGGACGATGAACGGGCGATTGGACGGATATCTATCGCTATACATAGGAAATCACTAGTTAAGAGTTGCCCATTGCAAATGTCACTCTTCACCTTCTCAGTTGCTGACAAGTGACACACTACATGTGCACCATTTGATCACAATAAACATAGGCCATGACATTTACAGCTGAATGCAATCGGAACAAGGGGTGTGATACACCCATCCTGAAATCCTATAGAAGTACATCAATTTGGCACCTTGTACCAGAAATAAAACCCGATGTCCCTAACTCCCTATGATTATAAATGTCGGGAAGAGAATATGAACTATGATATATCTTTTTTTATATTTTTTGACGTATATCTTTCTATCCTAATACAAGGCGATGCTCATGCGAACGTTTCAGAAGTGGATACCTAAGGTAAAAAAAGGGGAGTTTCCTTGAGAAATTGGCACATCTGGAAGAAGCTAAAAAATATGTTCCAATGATTTACATATATAGGTATCTCACATGAAATTTGTTCTAACAAGCAAATAAGTTATTTAAACTTCAGGTTGAGGATTATCTTGCCCTTCTCACCCTTCTAGCTTGGTTCTCATACTACTTTTTTTCCTGTAAAACAATACTTCCAAATTGGAGTACCAAAATACGAGCAACAATATCAACAAATCTAAATTCTGACGCATTAGCATATTTGACATGAATAAGTAAAAGAAAAAACTATAGAGATGCAACATCAGTATAGAAGCTAATACATTTAACATGTATATTTGCCTGAAAAAACGAACCACCATACATCCTTTTTTGCAAAAATTATCACGATCTATTATCAAAATTTCACTAAAAATACAAAGCACCTCAAACATATGAAATAATACATCACAATTCTGAGACCACCGAATGACCACTAAAACCGCCAGAACTAGCAGCCGACGCCCCACTATCGCTGCTCCCCTATTGGGGTCAACTTGACCTTGAAGATGACAGTTGAGAAGTCTATGTATACATGTCCCTAAGGACACCATACATCCTTTAGACCCCCACCCCCATCCCCACTACGCCTACCCGACGAGTACCTTAATCATGATTCCTCTAATTACTAGATTGTAGCCTTCAACCCAATGGTATATATAGCGCCTTTTGGTTGCAACACAAGTTTCACGAAGCAAACCAAGAGATCAAGAACAAGGATATTTGCGTATGCACTCTGGAGTTAAAATTCGCCCAACATGCACATAGGGCGAGACTATTGGATCCATCATGAAAGGGACCAAGAGGAGACGATTACCAAATTGCATGCTCAGCTCCAGCAGACGCGGGAGGCTCGGGCTTTTGTTCACAGTAAGTGAACTCTAGGCATGATTTACTACATAGTATAGTGCCAATTTTGCTTCCTAAAATACTTGTGTGACTGGCTATGAGTATCTAGTTAGAATTGTCTTGATCTACTCTGATTTACAACAATAATAGTAATACAAAAATACACCTCTCTGAAATTATAGTAATAAACTAGTATCACATTTTTACATTTTACAACATGTAGCTAGATGAACCAAGTCGTATTCATCTAATATGATGAAAGGTTTCAATGGTACATATATCTAGCAGCAGAGGATGGAGTCCAATGGGTTCCTAGTGGGAGTCCCAGAGAGTTGTGTTGGGTACGTGCCTCTATGTCCTCCTCCTTATCGGCATGACCAACACAGTCGCACCGAGTTCTCATTAATGACCATGGATAAGAAGTTCGGCTCCCAAGAATGTTGAATAAATTTACTACACTTTACTATGCGAGTCGTCCAGTACACCTCTTTGTTTTTTCTTGAAAAGAAGAATCGAAGAAAAGAAAGAACCGAGGAAGAAAATGAAGAATAGGGGGGCCATAGCCCCCCCCCCTCCTTAAACCACGATTCATGTAATTATTCAAATGCATCGATGAAAGAGCTCTCGTGTTAGAACTAGGAAGGGTCAGATTGGTTATATAATTGTTCTCTATCTTTAAGACAGGTATATTGGGTCTAAGCACATGGCTAAATCCCAGATTCACTTCCAGGATTGGTGATGCACTATATTTATTTAGGAATGAAGTTCCCACGGGCTCGTGATATTGGTTGTCTTTGTGTTTATACTAGTGAAACAAGTAGTCCGATTTTATTGTATTATCAAATTAATGCATGTGCCACGTTGTGTAAACCGTTGGCCAAGTGAAGACCGCCACCGGGGAAATCAAAGAATAAACCTATGTGCCTTTGGACATCACTCGTACGAGATGTCTTTCGTTAAGATTAATTATATCATTTATCCTTCTACATAAGTATGCCTTGTTTGCATACTGCTTGGTATTATAGAGTCCTTTTACAATACATCAAATAAATTTTGGTCGTTTATTTTTGTGACGCAATGGTTCAGATGCATTAATACTACACTACAATTCGTGTAGTATATTCAAGATCTAGGCTATATTGGGAAGATCGTTGTTTTGACGAAGAAGCCCCCGACCGAGTTTGATAAATAGTTTGCTGCATGGGAGGGCAAGGAGTGGAGTAAATATACATCGACAGTTGAGTAGATACAGTCAAGTAAATGGTATAGGCAAGTACCAAATATTTTCTTACTAATATTGTATACATGGGATGAATGGATCAGCCTCATTCTTTGCATAGAATAATTAGTCTATGCATGTTTATTTAGTAGCATCATTCTTCTGCAATTTTCTTAACCATGATATCCAATGGTCCTCGTTCTTTTCATAAATAATTTGTCCATGGCTTTTTATTTAGTAGCATCATTGTCTATGTTCTTAACCATGACATGCAATGTTCTTAACCATGATATCTAATGCAGGAGTTCTCCCAGTTCCATGGCCCCAACTATAATACTAGACTAGTCCATCAAGGCTCGCGTTGCCGCGTCCGTCCATTCTAAAAATAATATTAGAAATATCTGAATGATATATGGGAATTTAAAATGAATTATATATTTTTAATGGTTCGAGATACATTGCTTCAAGTCCACAGCCATAGAGAAAGAATGTTTGATATTTTGACAGAAGAATGATTGCTTAATTAAGCAAGAACTCTGCTTGAATACGTAACTTCAAGTTCAGTTCTAACACTCTGAAGCAGTAAAACACCAATGATTTTGTGTCTACTTGCATTTGAACACCCAAGGGACGAATATATAGAAATGCGATCCTTCCTTCTGATAGAACGTATTTACAAATTCAAGGTCGGGTTTGATTGACCGGTCCACTGAACTAACACTGACACTACATACCCATTTGCCAATAATTTTTACCATTAGCAGGTGGTTTACGGGTACCGTTGTTTTGAATCATGGGTATATACTACTTCAGTTCTAATGAATGCGAGGATGTCTTTGAATATGACTCATTGCATCCAATCCAAATAGAATTGGAAATTCAGAATTAAGAAAAGCGCATAATATGCTGACTGCTGAGGCCTGGCAGCAATAGACGGGCAGATAAG
This sequence comes from Triticum dicoccoides, assembly GCF_002162155.2. Taxonomy (NCBI): domain Eukaryota; kingdom Viridiplantae; phylum Streptophyta; class Magnoliopsida; order Poales; family Poaceae; genus Triticum; species Triticum dicoccoides. The sequence continues at coordinate 760,023,869 of NC_041384.1, forward strand.
AATTGTGTGACCCGTAAGAATCAGTCAAGAAAATACATTCACCTAATCAGAGAGAAAACTCTAGTCTGTATCTCCTCATGGTGTAGTGACCACCTGAAAAACACTCGTGTGACTCAAGTTCAGAGGAAGTACAAGGAAAAAGGGATTTACAGTGCTCGTACCTCATGTGTTTGTTTCCTGAAGTGAGCACACTGGAGAAACTGGATGTCGCTCACCGGAAATACATCGCCGTCGCCAGAGAGATCCCTTTGGAGTTGATTGCAAGAATTGGATCCGAGCCTCAGATGGAAGTGGTGGGAGGGGCTAATTCAGAGGGTTTCAGCGGCGTCTGCACACCATCTATTCTTCATCGCTTCTTTTTCTTCCCCTTCAGCGAGCACCTTAGCATCAAAGGAAGCTACCGGGAAACCATGAGGGGCATCTTCTTCCTGCCGTCGGGGGGTCGATGTTGTTCGAACAGTGATGGAGGATGGGAGGACAAGAGGAAGTAGAGGATGCGGTGGTCTGCTGCTGCTCAGGGAACGTGTACGGCGGTCGGGTATATGTTTTAGGGAAGGTGTGCGGTGGTGTGAGGAGGCCGTCGCCGCCGCCATCACCTGGAGAGGCATGCGGCCCTCGCGTGCTCCCTCCCCTGCCTCTGCGCTGACACCAACCGTCTATTCACGATCGCAGGCTACACAACGTCAGTGCATTAGAGGGCCTCCAAGTCGTTCATCGGAGCAGCAGCCCATTTAGTGTTGGGCCGTCCGGGACGCTTGAGGTGGAGTGGTAAAAGGCTGTCGGGCATGCACAGTGAAACGACGGGACAATCGACAACGTTGAATGAACTAATCCGACGGTTTAGAGAGCCAAATCGCTGTGGAGGGGCCTAGGTGGCTCAGTTTTACTGTTTTTCAATCTGTTTCTGATGCTCAGACTATTATAAGTCAGAGGGTTTGTGCATTCTTTATTCAGAGTTAATAAAACTGCTTTTTGAGAACAAAATGCAAGTTGACACTAAAACCGAGTTCCAGCATGATCTTGCAATGTGTCTTCAGGTATTTTGTTAATTCTTTCTCGCGCTGGGGTAAATGCAACTCTATTAGGCGCTTGCTTAAAAATGTCACTAGACACCATTACTGTCAGCTCAAACCTTGTTTACCATATTATAATGACCAAAATATACATGGACCAACATGTCATCTCTCCCTCTATCTCATTACGAAAAAGTGTGTATCCCACTTGATCCTAACAACATACATATTTTCCTCTAGAATTATTCGCTTGCTTACTCCTAACAAGTGAGGTTCACACTTATTATTGTAAGATTGAGAAAGCTAACATGTGGGTCTAGGAGTATTATGGTCATATAACATTTTCAATGGGTTTGACCTGACAATAATGTTGTCTAATGGCATTTTTGAGAAAACATCTAATGGAACGATGGAAATTTTGAGGTATCTAATGACATTTTTGAGCAAGCATCTCATTGAACGATGGCATTTTTGAGTAGTTGTAAATTCTGATGGCAAAACTGAGTAATGAGACACAATTAATGACATAAATGATAAAAACCCTTAAAAATAAAATAAAAATGATTAGGAGGAAGTTGAGGGGAACTGACAAAAGTTGCTTTTGGAAAACTTCCCCTAACTTTCAAGGAAAGTCCAAAAACTAGTTTTACAGAAAGATTTTTAAGGGCGTTGTTAGAGTTGCTCTTTTTCTAAAGAGAAAAATTCACTATAGGTCCTTTAACTTGCGTCGATGACCACTTTAGTCCCTGTAGTACAAAATACCCGAAATACCATCCCTAAACTTGTCCTAGGGGTTCACATACGGTCCATTATACTGTTTGGTCTATGTATTCGCTGATTTGGCAGCGTCAACTCGTGCCACGTGGGCGCTGACTGCTACCTCATCTCCAGCCGCTTGAATACGCAGGAAAACAGGGGGTCTTTTGCAAATTACGCACATAAAACAGCTGCCCCCTCCCCATCTGGTCGGATCGTGCGACCCTTCCCACCTGGTCGGACCGCCCCAACCTAGTCCGTCCCCGCCGCCACCTCCCTCCGCCGCCCTCTGCTGTCGCCGCTGCCTCCATTGCAATCTGCCAGTTGCAACGGGGAGGACTGGGATAAGCCACATCACTCCTCCTCCTGTTCTACGCCTTTCTTCGTCAAAAACACCACAACAAAGTAAAACTCCCAATGGCCGAACTGGCGGCGGCGCCCGCGGGGATGGACCCGCCCAACGGATTTTGTGCGGCCACTCGGACCTCCACAGCGTTCGCTCCAGCTCACGGCCGCGGCCGCGGCCTACGCCTTCTTGCTCCTCGCCTCCCCGACCGCCCCGCGCTCGTCGACGACGCCACAGGCATTGTCGTCTCCTACACGTCCGTCATCGCCTCCGCCCGCTCCCTTGCAGGCGGCCTCTGGTCCTCCCTCGGCCTCCGCCTGGGGACGTTGCCTTGGTCATCGCGCCCTCGGGCCTCGAGGTCCCCGTGCTCCACTCGGGCTCATGTCCATCGACGGCGTCGTGTCCTGTGTTTTGATTTTCGGTTTGAGATTTTCTCGCCCCAGCCGAGATGGCCGAATTTTGGCCATTTTTAAAAATTTTGACCAAATTTTCACCAAAATTTGACTAAAATTTAACCAAGATTTGTCAAATTTGACCAGTTTAGCCCGAAAGATAGATTTCGCCCCAGGCCGAGATGGCCGAAATTCGGCCGAAATCCAATTTTTTCGGGCAAAATTCAAAACACAGGTCGTGTCCCCCGCCAACCCGGCCTCAACCCCCAAGGAGTACGCGTACCAGGTTGCCCTCTTTAGGCCCGTCGTCGCGTTCGCGGCCCCCGAGGTCGCCGCCAAGCTGCCCGGGCACGTCAGGTGCATCGTCCTCGGGTCCGATGCGTACGAGAGTCTGTCCTGTGCAGGCGCAAAGGCGGCTCCTCCGCCGGCCTTCACGCTGCTCCCACTCCCCCTGTTCCACGTCTTCGGGTTCATGATGGTTTTGCGCTCCATGTCCATGGGGGACACGGCCGTGCTCATGGAGCGCTTCGACTTCGGTGCCGCTGCGTGTGATAGAGCGGTACCGCATCACGCTGCTGCCCGCGGCGCGGCCCGTCCTGGCGGCCATGATAAAGTCCGAGGAGGCACGCCGCCGCGACCTCTCCTTTCTCCTCGTCATCGCCGTCGGTGGCGCGCCCCTTGGCCGGGAGGTCGCCGAGCGCTTCGCCGCTGTCTTCACCAACGTCCAGATTGTTCAGGTTAAGCATCAGACTCCATCCAGGCTACAGAATCTACTACCCTATAAAAGCACGAAAGGGCGGAGAACCAAATCATCTCAACCATCAACCATGCTGATCTAATGGTCCAAATCGGCTTGTGGCATCAAACATGTTTAACACTGTAATTACCCACCACTGCCATTGGTTATAACCATGTTTGTTTAGCTCCTACAGAAAAAAGGCCTCTGGATCCCCTCTCCATCGTCACGCCCGCCCACGATCTCCTATTACCCTCGCAAACCATCAGGTAGTTTCGCCCCCACCAGCCCCTTCCCGCACCACCACCCTTCTCTCCCGCTTGCGTGGTCTTTGCCCCGCCCAAACCTCCCACATGGTCTTCATGCTCATGGCCGCCGCCTGGCCCGCCTCTGGAAACCGGCACCATCACGCGGCCAAATCTTCGGCTCCATCCCCTGCATCGCTGCCTTGCTTTGCTCCAAGAACGGCGGCCCCATGTCCCTGCTAGCGTCCATGACTCAACACCCTACACCCTGTGACCGGAGTAGGAGAGGACTTGCTCGAACATGGCAATCCCGGGCCTGTGCCTGCACTCTACACCACCCCTCTGCTCCGGTCACTTCAGCAAGCGACGCCACCGACGGAACCGAGCAGGGGCTTCTCCATCGCGCTGACAAAAGAGAGGTGATCGTCGAGGAGTTCTTCTGACGCGCTGCACGTAGAAACAAATCAATGTAAGCATCAGACCCTCACATGTGATTTCTGATGTCCAATTATTTGTGTTGTCGTCGGCGTATCCCGGTAAGATCAGCAATACGATGCATCCCATTCTTGGTTACGTTTCTTACTTCATCTGATAAGGCCAGAGTAATTTATGAAATAAACTAACGCTTCTGCCGCACGGCGTTGACAGTTTTCAGAATCATGAAAAAAATTAACGCTTTGTCTGTTCAATCCAAGTCGGGACGCGAGCCGCCATGCCGCCCGTGCATGTAGACTACGCACCGCGATCAGCCGCCTCTGAGCCTCGTGTAGCGCGCCGTCGTCATCAGCGGCGGCGCCAGGTGATCCCGACGGGAGTGGGAGGATCTACAGCGTCCGTCCTCACTGTTCTTGGTGCTTCTCTGGCGCTGAGTGTGGTCCTGTCCTGCGCGCTGTTCTACATCGTCGGCCAGAAAAGCGAGTCTGGTCCGTCCGGGGAGAAGCAGGAAAACCTACAGGCCAGAAAAACGAGCATACAACTTGTGATGCAATTTTGAGGTCTGTAGGTTTACGTGGTTCTGATCTGATTGTTGCATTTTTTGTTCTGTTTCCATTCTTCAGTGAAAGATCTAAATGTAATCTTCTATATGTCCTTCATGTTTTGTCCGACACAGCCTTGTTCCAGCCTTGTTAGTATAATTGTTACGCCGTGTTGTGCCATGGTGATTTGTCTATAACTGAATTCAAAATGATCTCAAAGTTGGCATGTGCGAGTGCCTGCGATATTCTCTGGTTGCAGTTTCTCCAATGCTGAATGTTTAGTCTCTTGAGACTCCAGATTGCCTTCACTTGGACGAACTTGAGCTAGCGGCTGTCGCAACATCGGTCGTCTCCTCCCCTTCCGACCGTTGGTAATTTACGGATGCTTCCTGACTTCTATTATCAGTTTAAAAAATATGCAAGTATTCACCTTTCTTTTGCAATGTTGGCCAGTTTAAATATGTCTGTTCAATACCCATTTATACTTCCACACGGTTTTAGACTCTTGATAAAATCACGATAGCTGCAACGTGATTCTTTCTGTAGCTTGTCTTTCACACTTGGAAACAATAGAATAGAAAATAGAATTATGTGTTTTATACATTCAATTAACCTTTTTTGTCTTATTATCCTTTGTATTTAACCATTTGCAATTTTTGATTCTTGCATTGCTTCTGTTATAGTACTATTATACTTTCAATTAACTGTTTCGAAATTATGAGCTTTCTATTATTTTTTAGTAGTCCATATATGATAGAGATATATGGAAATTGCAATTCTTTAGTGTCATATATTTATAAAATCATGGTTCCCATGCCTGGTCAGGGTTGAGGCTCCTTCGAATTTTTTCTTCTCATATGTTAAAACTTATTTGACAGTTGTGCTTTAAAACACAGATCAACAAGAATTATCCAGATGCACATCCATTTGTGTCAGGGGATTGTTCCTCGATTGAGGACCTAACGAACTCATCTGCCAATGGGAATGCAGAAAGTAGCCATACTCACAAACTTGAAAAGAAAAGTAGCCAACCATTGTATAAGAAGAAAGCAAAATTCCTCGCGAAACTTCGTGTCGCCCGACAACAAAAGAAGTCTAAAGTTCTAGGTAGTGTTAACCACGCCCAGGTAGCACGGTCAGATGCTTCTTCTTCAATAGGCCTGAACCGTCGATACCGACGATGACCGCCGTGGTCGTCCATGAATCCTGAACCACAGTCACCGGGAACGGCTGCCAGTTTGGCATGGTGATCAAGGAGGTCCTTCGCAGGCAAGGCGCTCATGGGTAGTCCACCACTGGTGCCCTTGTGATTTGCTTCATTGGTACTCCCTCCGTCCGCGAATAAGTGTACTTCTACCTTTTGTGCTAAGTCAAAGTTTTAAAATTTTGACCAACTTTATAGAAAAGAGTAGTAACATATATGACATCAAATTGGTATATTATGAAACTACATTTCAAAATGAATCTAGTGATCCTAATTTAGTGCCATAAATACTGCTACTTTTTCCTATAAAATTGGTCAAAGTTTTAAAACTTTGACTTAAAACAAAAGCTAGATGTACACTTATTCGTGGACGGAGGGAGTATTTGTAAGCAGAAGAACTGTTTTTACTATCATAATTTTCATCCTTGCCTGATTTTTTTAGCAGTACTTAAGCTTATATTCCGTTTGTACTCATATTAATTGTGATGATATTAAGGTTGTGATAATGTACATTTTTTTGAATATTTACTATGGAGCAAGGACCACAACCCTTTATTAATGAAATAAAAGAGTTAACCACTGTACGAGCAGACCAGCCAGTCTCAAGTCCAGAAGTTAGAAGGAATCTACATTATACCTACCTATATTTACATGAGGGTGTTGACCCAAGCTAAGACCTGTTGTTTGATGCTATCTCTAGGCCTATGCGCTAGAAGATGAATATCATGTACAAATTTACATTTCCAGGTAGCAAAAGAAGCACGCTCTCCCCTGACAGTTCTTCCATTCCTTAATATCCAAATGTTCCAAGTTGCCATGAGCATAAACTCGAAGAACAAAGGATGCCCAAACCTTGACCTTGCTTGATATATGCATTGATGGACATCAGAGCCATGGGTCCTGTCAATCTGAAGGTAATTCCAAACCCTGTAGCTAAAATTAATTACATTGGAAAAACAGATGGGTCCTATCTTCATGGAGGTATGTGTTACATATAACATAGAGATTATCATCACTTGGGGACCTCCGGTGCCTTCTCACTAGCATGTCCTTGGTGTTGAGCCTGTCAAAAAACAGTAACCATGCAAAAACCTTTTTTTTCATTGTGCATCTACTTCTCCATAACCATTTACATGATTGGATTGTAGGAAGTTGAGAGTATAACGTACATTTTATCCCGCTGGCATATACTTCCTCCGTTTTTAAATATAAGTCTTTTTAGAAATTTCAATATGGAGTACATACAGATGTATATAGACGTAGTTTAGACTGTAGATTCACTCTCCATGTGTATATTTAGGAACGGAGGGAGTATATATATAGGTCGAAAGAACAATCAACGGCAGCGCAAGAACAATGAGAATAAAGCCGGGAAGTTAAATTCAATGCCTTTGTACATTAAAAAGTTTTTTTTGATTATAGCTTTTCTAAAACTTCAAGTATAAATATGTTTGTAATATTTCTAACTTCTATGATTGGATCATTTTATCTATATACGTGATTTTTCACGTGCAAGCTTACTAACTTGAAAAGTATGGTACCATGTCATATGATGAACGTTACCATGGCTGTTTTTTCTTCTTGTCATCTTCTTACAGTACCATCGAGAACTGCCAATATACGATACGATACATGCTGGCAAGGGGTATTTGATAGAAGTAGATGTATGTCTAAAAAGAGCATTAATCGAGACGTGCATTGCACGTGCAAGCTTACTAGTACTACTAAATCTTCCATACAGGCTAGAGAATACTACTAAATCTTCCATGCAGGCCGGGCAGGAGGAGGAGGAGCCGTGGAGTGTGGAAGCCTGAGGCGATCTACGTGTGTGATTTAACCCTAATAAAATCGTTTTGTGATTTTGTGGGCCATATGAGGACCTGGAGAGATCGATCGGATCGCAAACGGCACTGCTGGAGGGAGAAGGATGGGGCGCACAACTTCCTAGGAGCATCCTGTGATCTTCCTTTTTCGGCCGTGCACTCAGACTAGAAAGGGACGCGGATTTTTCGAGCACCTGCGCCGGGGCCGCGTTATCCTGGCGGTCGAATAGTCGCGGTTTACCTAGAGATGTCCGACAGGAATACTGGTTTAGCCTACGTATTACCCTCGTCGTAGGGTAACAGCATCACGGGTAGGCTCTGCACATTTTTGTCTTCTATAGGCAATTGCCCGTGCGTTGCAACAGGAGTATAAACATTTTAGTAGATTAGCCCCTGACTACATATCTATTATTGTATTATTGGTTTTGAGAATCCACGTATATTAATATATTGATACGCTAATATCTTATCAAATCTTTGTATGCAATCGCCATGATTTATCAGCCATTTTATTGCTAAGCACTTATTTGGTAAGAATTTAATGACTTGCCAACAAAACATGTATTTATTTTGGTAAGTTAATAAACATGAGACAATTGAATGGATGGGAGAAAAATCAAATATGGGAGGAAAAAATCAAAAAGAATAAGGAAAGAGTGGGACGTATATATGGAAGGTTGGACGAAAAAGAGGTGAAATGAGAACCTTACGATCTTTTTAAGTATAGGGATATTGATACGCTAAAATCTTACCAAATCTTTGTATGCAATCGTCATGATTTCTTTGCCATTTTATTGTTAAGCACTTATTTGGTAAGAATTTAATGACTTGCCAACAAAATATGTGTTTATTTTGGTAAGATAATAAACATGAGACAATTGAATGGATGGGAGAAAAATCAAATATGGGAGGAAAAAATCAAAGAGGATAAGGAAAGAGTGGGATGTATATATGAAAAGTTAGACGAAAGAGAGATGAAATGAGAATCTTACGTTCTTTTTAAGTAGTAGAGATTTAATGACTTGCCAACAAAATATGTATTTATTTTGATAAGTTAATAAATATGAGACAATTGAATGGATGAGAGAAAAATCAAATATGGGTGGAAAAAATAAAAAAGGATAAGGAAAGAGTGGGACGTATATATGGAAGGTTGGACGAAAGAAAGGTGAAATAGGAACCGCGACTGGCGATCCATTCTTAGCAAGCCGGCAGATCGATGGAGGGGGGGCGGCGGCGGATCTATCCCCGGGCGCCCGAGCGTCTGCCCGCTCCTATTCCCCAGGAACGCGAGCGTCCGCCCATCCATATCCCCCAAAGAACTCCTCTTCATCCATTGACGGGAGGCGGGAGGAACCTGATTCAGGACTGGCGGCTGGAACGCGAGGGTCTCGTTTCGCCCGGATCCCAGGTATGCGCCGTCCCCTTTATGCCTCCGCTAGATTCGATAGTTTCCTCAGAGAAAGAAAGATTCATTTCTTTGCCTCCCGAAACTAAATCCAGTCATCATCTTCCCGTTCTAAATCCGGTAGTTTCCATTTATTAGCACGAGCGAGGAAGGAAAAAATGGTGTGAGGGGCGTTGGTGTAGAGCGCTGGATTTACGATTCGACGCTTATTTGGCCTGATTCATTTCATAAACTTATGCATGAATATATCTTTTCCCCCCGGTTCCAGGCGTATTATTGCTGAATGTCGCAGTTCGGCAGAACATGCCATACCCATCTCATCCATGGTGCCCGACAGTTACTACATTTTTATATTCAGTTTTGCTAAAGCACATCTAGATGTGCTATAAGTATTGCACATCTAAGTCCTATGTCATTGATCTTATGTTGAGATTCGTGTAGATATTTTCTTTTTTCTTTTTCTTTCTATGCTTAACTCACTCACTTAGATGTGCAATAACTAGAGCACATCTAGATGCTTTTATATTTTGATACTCCGGCCATAATATGATTTATTTATACCCACTCAAAAACCTAGATACAAAAAGGCGTGGCTCGCCGTGGTATTTGTATTTCCAGATTAAGCGTAATCTGGACATATCTTATTGTATTTGCATCACTCCAAAATCATGATGTTTTCAAGAAACATTCATCTGTGCATAATGAAGATTTTTTTTTAAAATTATGACGAATTTTATAGCAAATTCAAAAACTATACACCCTAATGTTTAAAAATCAAAACTATAACCCGTCGGCCTCTCGCGGGTGTTGGCCGAAGTGAGCTTTTTAGCCTCCAGTCGGCCGAAAAGTGGTCAGCTGGGCTGAAAATAGTAACTTCGGCTTACTGTTGACCGAAAAGTGATCTTCGGCTTCGTGAAGGCCGAAGAGTGCCGGAGCCATCCAGGCCCTTTGCCTCGCTGCAGCTGCACGTACACTGGCTGGCTGGCTTGCTGCCATATGCATGCAGCAGCCTTTACTCGTGGATATGGACTCAATCTCACACGCATGCAGCTGCACGTACCTTGCCGTTCCATCCATCGATCTTATATGGCATTATCTAATCACGCGCAGCTGGCCGTTGGTGGCTTGGTGCTACTGATTATCTAATCGCATGTACTAATGCATGTCCCAGACGTTCGCCTCGCTGCAGTTACAGACTCGTTGGAATTGACCCGTCGTTCCATCCACCCATCCATCGATCTCACATGGCATGCAAAGTTTGTACGTCCACCACGTGCCTGTTCATCTGGTGATGGAGACGGTACCGCGTGTGCATGTACTATCTATGTAGACTAGTAATAGTGCTTTGCATGTGGATATACTATCTACGTATACTAGTAGCAGTGCAGGATTATTGTGCAAGTGCATGGTCGGTACTAGTAGTGTGTGTTAGAGCAACTCCTACCTGCCGATCCAAACGGATAAAAAGTGGCCGTTTGAATCGGCCGAGCGAGTGCATGTGTCCGATTTTTCGTTTGGGTCGACGCATGCACTCAACGCTGGCAGGACGTTTGGATCGACGCATGCACCCAACGTTGGCAGGACCAGACCTCCCAATTGGGAGAGTCGGCCGCGTACGCCGCCATCCGCCGCTGCTCTGCCGTGAGCAGCTCGTGCTGGCCCGATTATTAAGATCAATCTAGGAGATGCACATCTACAAGAAAAGAGTGGTGTCTACCTACCCTTATAAACCGAAAACATTAACAATTTAGAGATCGTGGTTGGCTTAGTCGGTCGCGGTTTGGGTTTGGGTACGCACTTCAACCGAAACAGATACGCGTGACTGATTTAGGTCGGCCGGTTGGAGTTGCTCTTATAGCCGTGTACTACATGCTGCAGGTGATTAGATAATACAGTAGCACCAACGGCCAGCTGCGCGATGATTAGATAATGCCATGTGAGATCAATGGATGGAACAACATGTACGTGCAGCAGCATGCATATGAGATGAGTCCATATCCACGAGCAGAGGCTGCTGCATGCATATGGCAGCAAGCCTGCCAACCAGCGTACATGCAGCTGCAGCGAGGCGTACGGCTCCGGCACTCTTCGGCCTTCACGAAGCCGAAGACCACACTCTTCGGTCTACACAGGGCCGAAGACCACTCTTCGGCCAGCAGTAAGCCGAAGCTGGTATCTTTGGCCCAACTGGCCACTCTTTGGCTAACAGGAGGCAGAAGAGCTCACTTCGGCCAACGGTGCACCGAAAAAACCCTTTTCGGCCAACAGGAGGCCGACGGGGTCATAGTTTTGATTTTTATGTATTAGGACGTATAGTTTCCGAATTTGTTATAAAATTCATCGTACTTTCAAAAAAAAATCCATAATGAATGTTTGTTCCAGATGATATGTGCGGCTACATCCAAACATAAGTTTCAGACACCTGAGATTTTTTTTTTAAATTTCTCACACCATATACTTGTTGTGATATTCGATGACCTGGAACATGCAGGCATACCTAAAACTGATGTGATCGGGCGTTCAATATCACCCATATACGTTTATGGAAACTATTGGCGTAGTATAAACATTTGTTATTATTCATGGCAGAAATATGGACATGTTTTTAACAGTTATTTTTCAATATAATTGCTTATTTTTCGTTTCTTAACATGTAGGCCATGGATTGCCCACTTTGCAAAAACCCGCCTGCCGTATGTGGAGATCTCGAAGGACCATCCTGCCACATTTCAGTTCCAACGACAACCTTCTGCACATTCAGAGCACCGGTTAAATGTAGAACTCTTCAGGACGGATAAACAAAATCGTTGATTTCTATACTACAGCTGTTACCCAACAAACACCTTGGCGCAACCAATGTAAAAAAAAGGCTAACTACAGTGATGTTCGATCATGGAGATAGGAGGACCAGGATTCATGGTCCTGGCTGGCAGATGTTTAGACATATGCAGCTCCAGTGACTATATCTAAGTTTGGTTGGCACGGTTTTACTAATGGAGTAATGGTCATCTGTCCCGCCTTGAAAAGTCTGCTCTAAATATGAGTAGTTCATCTCGGATTTTACTTGCGCAATAACATGATTGGAAAATAAACACTAAACTTCAACGGCAGCAATTCGTGATACAGGATCACAAAGCATGTTGTGGGTTCACCATTGATAGATCACACCATCGCCACCGCTTCCTCCCGGTTGTCCTATTACACATCATGTGCCTGGCACATGCAAGCAGTTCATGTGCCTCGCACGTACCATTTCAGAGTTGAAACCCCTCAGCGCTTCTGCATCCTGTGCCTTGTACTCCCTCCATTCCTAAATATTTGTTTTTCTAGGCATTTCAACAAGTGACTACATACAGGGTCGGCCCTGGGGCATGGCGAGGAGTGCGGCCGCCTAGGGCCCAGCCCAAGCAGGGGCCCATCCGTTTGCATGTCTCTAGTAGATATATAAGCATATTAGGAAGAAGAAAAGATAGAGAAGGTAAAAAGACCAGCAAGAGACAACCATTCAGCCAGTCACCTACTCCCGCTGCGCGACCAAGCTAGGAATTAACTCTGCGGCGAAAATTTTGGCCATGAAATCATCCAATCTGCTAATATCCTTGATTATCGATCTCAATTAATGCCGGATCTATGCAGTATGAGATGTGTATCCATTCCATGCAACCAAAAATCCCATTTAGTTTGGCAAGTATGAGTCGCAGCATGCAATACTCCTTCCCACAAAATTAAAAAGCATGCAACACTCCTTTAATTAGGCCCCATGCATCATGCAATACTCCGATTCAAACTAAAAAAAGCATGCAATACTCCACTAATTAGGCATCATGCAACCAATGATTTTTCTCGTTGGATGAATCTCGTTGTCGGTTCTTCCGACGGGTCGCAGCCACTACACACCTGCCACAACATTATTGGTGATAGTCGTGGCAGTCAGAGCCGTCCCAAGGCGAGGGCCCATGGCCGGTGGAGTTCAGAAGTTCGCACAAAGGCCTCTAAGATGCTAGGGCCGGCCCTGACTACATACAAAGCAAAATGAGTGAATCTACACTCTAAAATATGTCTACATACATCCGTATGTAGTAGTCATTTGAAATGTCTAAAAAAACAAATATTTAGGAACGGAGGGAGTACATGGCACCCATATGTCTTGTGCCTTGTACATGGCACCCACATGTCTTGTGTCTTGTACATGGCACGTGACTGTACCATACTCCACGGTCACATGATTGCCAGACATCTGCAACTGTGCCAGGTACACTATCCAACCTGAATCGGCTGCAAATGTGCACTTAGTCAACTTGGGTGTTCCCAAACCCATGATAAGCGGCCGGTGGCACGTCCAACAATTCCCCTGTGCCAGGCACTTGTTTCAGCATGATACTTACCGTGATCACAATTTGTCTGATTTATGGATACACGTTTGTTGGTCTAAATGTCCTAAAGGTAATATGTCGCCAACCATCTGTCATCGACCTGGATATGAAAGTGAAATTAAGTTAAATCAATTAATTATTTGAATAGAAAAGAAGAAAATTAAAACTAATAATGTTCCATTATATATCTTTTGTCGGAACGCTGTCTACATCAACGTACTCACCACGTGAATATCATATCTCGCTTGGTCCAATGAATTTCATGCGGAAGTTCATGGTGTAAGACCACCTACTACCTTGTGAGCAAAGTGTCCAACACCTTGCGGTCATGGTGGAGACGTGGCCGGGAAGACCACCTAGTACTACCAAAGTAGCCAGTAGGGAAGGGTGGCGTCGACGGCGGGCGTTCGGCGGCCGTTGCAGCGCCTGCCGGAATGTGTTGGAGTCAACGTGTGTGAAAGATGACTGTAGCTCCCCTGGAACCGAATGCGGCGACAACCCCTCCGAAAACGCTGGCAGGAACTCCTCCGAAAAGGGGGCGTGTTCCAGCTATGGCAAGCAATAGTTGTGATTTGGCGGGTGGGGTGGGGTGAGGGGAAGGTCTCGTAGAGCAGAGAAAATGAGGGTCTGTGTCCGTGACGGGCGGGCGAGGGAAGGACAAGGGCGCGCGTCCCGCCAGTCCGCGGGCGTCCACTTTGACGCAAACGCGGCCCAAATTTGAGCCGGGACTGGGTCGAAAACGGACATTTGTCTGTTCGCTCACACGCGTTGGGCTGCTTTTTTGTCTGTTTACCCACAAACGGACTCGGCCACATCATTTGGGTTCGTGCCTTGGAGTTTACTTTAGGGCAACTCCAACGCGGTGACCCAAACGACCGATTTGGTCCGCTTTTTTTCCATTCGGGTTGCTAGTCTGCCCGTGTCCATTTTTTCGTTTGGGTCAGCCATTGCACCCAATGGAACCGGACGCATTTTGGAGATGTCCGCGTCGGCATTCGGTTGAACACTTGGTGGGCGAGCTCCCGCATCGCGTCCGCGAGCCTCGCCCCATCCCCGCGCCACAGCTCGCCGCGCTCGACCCACAGCTAGCCGCCACGCAGCCCGCCATCGCTCGCCCTGCCCCGTAGTGGCCGCCCCGCTCGCCTCCGCACGTGCCCCGCCGTGTTCTCGTGCGCTCGGCTAAACCGGGTGCGGCAGGACGAGCGCGGCCAGGAGCGCCAACCGGGCACGACGGAGACGAGGCTGAGCGCGGCGCGGGGGCGGCGACGCCCCGACGCGTGGGAGGCGAGGCGAGGTCGGCCACCAACGTGGGTGTATGGTGGCATCGTGGGGTGGGCAGGGGGAGAGAGAGAGATAGAGAGATGTGTTTGTGACAGTGGGCCAGGCCTCGCATACGCTGGACGAAGAGGACACAAAAACGTCTGGTGTGTGTCCGCCTCCGATCCAAATGTGACCTAAATTTGGGACTAAAATGGGTCTAAACGGACATAAATCAAACACAAAATGGAAATGGGTATTTGCTTTGGACCGGCGCTTTTGTCCGTTTCAACCCAAATGGATATGCACGGACGAATTGGGTCGGCCCTTGCTCTTATGTCATCTCCAACACCGACCCGCAAATACCTCCTCCCGCCGTCCTACAACCTTTCCCGTGCCCGGACCCTTGCCGTCCTCCACCCCCTGCTCCCAATCCTCACCACAGGGCCCGATCCACCGCCGGAGATGTCGTCTAACCAGACCCAGACCACTGCGACGAAGACGCAGTCCGCCTCGTCCGTCGGTGTCCCTTCGTCAGTTGTGACTTGCAAGGCAAAGAACGTCGCCCGGAAGTTGCGGCGACGCCAGCAGCGAGCGAGGGAAGCGACTGCATCGCGCTAACGCCGCGGCTACAAAAATGTCATCCACATGGACGGGCATTTTCTCGGCGAGGGAGAACTAGAAGGAGGAGAACTACAAGCTCATGTTGGGTGCGCAAAAGGAAAGGATGGAGTGGGACCGAAGGAGGACGGAGAAGAAGCTCCAATTGTGAGGGAGAAGATCGAGTTGGAGAAGTAAGAAGCGGTGATCAAAAGGGAACTCGAGAAGGCCAAGACATTTGGCGACATAGAGCTTGAGAAGAAGAAGTTGCAACTCGCACCGGACGCGGACGATGCGAGGATCATGTTGGCGGACGAAGACCCTCTTGGATTTTTGTATGCGAAGAAGTGGCTTGCGGACAAAATGAAGGAGATCAATGACCGTAGGGACTACGAGGCGGTGAGGACGGTTGCAGCACAGATGCAGGCGAAGGAGACAACCCGGATGCAGACGAAACAACCAGCTCGGATGCATGGAGCAGGACGAGCAAAACATATTCCGCCTGGAGCACGATGCATTCCGCTCGGGGCAGGCGCCTGGCCAGTGATCCGAGGCCATCCGTCACGCTTGGACATCGATTTCATTTTGGCATATCCGGACTGTTGAACTATGATTTGCTTTGCTTTGTTTCAAAATTTTAAAATCGAACAATTTGTATCGTATGTGTTAGAGTTGTGTCGAATATTATGTACAAGGTAGGTTACAGTTGGAATAGGAGTTGTATTGTGTTTACATAGGATATGGAGTCGTGTCCTAGTAGGACACTTGTATCCTAGGCCTCTCATATATAGCGGGGTAGACACACGATGTAACCTATGCTAACATAATAGCACCGGAACGTAGGGGAAGCCGGCGGCTTGTGCCGGTGGCCAGGGCGACCGGATGCGGTATTGTAGCGGTGTCATGGGGAGGAGCGCCCATAGTCAGGCCCCGGGGATGTAGCCATATCGGTGAACCTCGTTAACAAATCTCGATGTCGTGCTCGTGTGATTGCTTGGTCCTTGGATGATTGACGGAGTGCCTCGGATTTATTTTAACAAGTGGTATCATGAGCAAGGTTGAAAAGGTCCGTGAGGCAATAGAGTTGATCGAGCTGGCTAAGCGCTGATTTTTTTCATCATGAAGGCGATCGTGTATCAGCGGACGCAAGCGAATCGAGTCGAGGCCGAATTCTCGACAAGATCGGATAGGCAGCAGACGGCGGCGGTTTGCGGCGGATCGATCGGCGCGGTGCCTGGAAGCGGCCTAGTTGGGTGCGCGTTGGTTCAACGATCGTGAGGCCCGCTGAGCAGCGGCCCTGGCATGAGGCGCCTATAGCACGTGTGGCTGCTGGTCAACGCAGCTGGATCAAGAGGAGACTCCGATGGGGCGCACGGGCTGGACGAGATTCAGACCGTTGGCAAGCGGCCCACGCGGTTTTTTTTTTCTGTGTTCGTGCTTGGAGATGGGCTGACGACGCACGAGATTTGTTTGAAGACAAAAAGGAGACTGAGTCTCCATGACACGAGAGGCAGATCACATCTAGTAGTAAAAATCCAACGTGATATAGCAGTACATTGGAAAGCTTTAGACAAAGCAAGCTAGCATCGGGAGTTGAGGTCAAGGCAAGAGCAAATTCACGTACGGTCAACTGGTTGATTTGTTACTGGTAGTACACAAGTTCTGTACTTGAGCATCGCGGGGGAAGCTCGGACATTTTCTTTTCACATTGTCAGCTATATGAAGAACCACGGTGTCATCGGATACTAGGTTTGAGGTGAAGAAGTTTACGGAACTGGAAACCTTGTGTTATGGCAGACACAGGTGAAAGATTTGTTGGCATAACAGGGATGCTTGAAGGCGTTGCGGGAAGTCATGACAGCTGATATGGAAGTATCATGTGATGGATGGGAATTCGTGGAAGACGGTATGGAAGCCTCGAGCGTGTCGTACAGTCGAACGAGATCGGCTGGGTCGGACTGGATAGTCTGATGGATCGACGCAAGTCGGTTGGTACAGAAGACGGCGGTGGGATCGGCAATGACGACATAGGAGCGTGATGCTGATGGTGACTGACTTCTGGGTGTGGAAACACGTGACGCAGGCCCTGAGGGCTTGTGTGGCTTCGACAAGACTATGGCGCGGGGTTGAATCAAGGTGATGTACACACAGAGTTGATGTCGACGGGGCGCGGGGTGGACTGATCCTCTACCATGGGGTCATGTTGAAGGTGGAGCTGGATTGAGGGGCTACGGCGTAAGTCGACAGAGAGTCGAAGTCTATTCAGCTGGGAAAAGCGAGTGGCATGCAGTTTGGACTGGAGCCCAGTGGTCTGATGGAAGCATGAACTCGTCATCGGTCGGTGATGATCGATGGTACTCTACAATGGAGGTTGAGTGGTGTGGGCTTGCGACCCTTGAGACTCGACCAGGACAGTAGAGGCTCGACGCGGTAATAGCGACGAGGCGTGCGGTGCACACGGGACATGGAGACGGGCCAGGGCTCTGGTGGTCATACATGTGGTGAGACAACTGCGAATTTGACTCGGGATGACTATAAGCAACGGTGAAATTCCTACAAGTTTCAGACAGGCGGTCAAGAAAGGAGCGGTGATGTTGAGTTCAGGTAACTCTTATGTGTGACACCCAATATGTGAGTTGTTCATTTTCACGCAGGTCAGTGATCAGTGTGTGATGGCTTTGGACTGATACTCTGGAAGTTGGGAGCACAAACTAGAGTAATAAGGAACTTAATTTTTGCTCGAGTGTTGACTGTGGTCATGAAAAGAAGGGACTACAAGTTGCAGGTGGAGTCATATGGAGTCTTTGGAGTAGCAGCGGTACTTATGGGATAAGCTCAAGTCCAATGTACATGGAAGTTTGACGCATTGACGAATTCAAGGTGGTGGAGAATATTCGCCAAGGTGGAGTTTGTTAGAGTTGTGTCGAATATTATGTACAAGGTAGGTCAGTTGGACTAGGAGTTATATTGTGTTTACATAGGATATGGAGTCGTGTCCTAGTAGGACACTTGTATCCTAGGCCTCTCATATATAGCGGGGTAGACACACGATGTAACCTATGCCAACATAATAGCACCGGAACGCAGGGGAAGCCGGCGGCTTGTGCCGGTGTCCAGGGTGACCGGGTGCGGTATTGTAGCGGTGTCATGGGGAGGAGCGCCCATAGTCAGGCCCCGGGGATGTAGCCATACCGGTGAACCTCGTTAACAAATCTCGGTGTCGTGCTCGTGTGATTGCTTGATCCTCGGATGATCGACGGAGTGCCTCGGATTTATTCTAACAGTACGATCGACATGCATGGATTGCATGAATTTAAGAATCCGGATTTGAGGTATATGGATGCGCAGTGCAACATATGAAGGACCTGCAGGACTGTCCGCGAGTGTGCCCGACGCGCCCGTGGACCGGATTTGCCAAATCCTACTGTAAATGCTCTTACACACTATTTACATTTACATAGAAAACCAGCAATGCTGGATGTTTCAAAAAAACATTTACATGGACATGCACTTATTCACTTGATTTAAGCAGCACACATGTACCCACCGAGAATTAAGAAGAACTAGAGGCTGGGGCGCGCCCTAGCGCGCCTCTTGTGCGATCCTGTGCGTACTTGCCTTGGTGGTGGAGTTGCGAACGTGCATATGCGTTTTAGAGTACCTCAATTGTTAAAATATGAATACAATTAACACAAGCTTAGAAGAAAAGTGTTCGATCATCATACATATAAGAGGTAGTAGGTGCATATTATAAGATAGGCCAGAGTCTTACAAGGTGGATGATAGAGCACAACATTGAGATAAGCTAAAGATGATAAATGGTTCATATATATCCTGCTGATGACCTTATGCCTAGAGACGATGCGATGGACGGTGAGGGAGAGACGATGTGATGACCTTATGCCTTTCCTTGCGCTTGAAATGGAAGGCGCGGATGTCGCCCTCCTGGATGTTAGCGTGGTGACGAAACAATGATCAATCTGTTGTGATGGTGGCCTTCTTGCCGGTTTCAAGCATGAAGCGATTGTCGTAGTTCACGGTGCCGGCTGCGAGCTTCAGTGGAAGGGTGCCATCATTTCCGTCAATGTACTTCTGCCCTCTGTGTACTCTACCTGAAAATACTATCAAGACAATGAGAAGCACTTAATTGATGGCAAGACTTCTTCTGAAACATTAGACATGTACAACTCATCTGATCCCCTTTGGCCGGGAGCCATGAGTCAAAGATTTTGAAACTGCAAGAGTACGACACACGATGCAGAGAGCTAGCCATTCATGTAATTAATACCGAAGCAAAAATCTTAATCAATGACCAAACTAAAATAATACTCCCTCCGTTCCAAAATATAAGTCTTTTCTGAGATTTCAAATGGGGACTACATACGCAACAAAATGAGTGAATCTACATTCGACAATATGTGTATATACATCCATGTGTAGTCCTTATTAAAATATCTAAAAAGACTTATATTTAGGAAAGGAGGAGTATAATCTGGACTAATCCAAAAGCCAATGAGATAAGTCATAGACTAAATGAAACTAATGATCGAACTACAAAGAGCAGATATAACCTTGTAATGCCTGAAAAGTGTATCTGAATGTTATGATAGAAGTGTCCATGAGAATAGAGTTGAAGCTATACCTGATGGGTTGCACCCCCGTTTAGTGTGACTCGAGGTGCCGTAGCGCGTTCCTACCTGCGACGGGTGCGGTTCTTGCAGATATGGTTGCCGCGTAGCGCCGCCGACGTGGCCATCTTTTTACACGAGGATTAAGAAAAGGCTTAAAGTTTGGATAAAAATAATATTAGTTCATGAAACAATTCTAGATATTAACCACCACAAGCATGTCAAACCTTGACAAACCCAATTGAAACAGTTGTTCTAGAGATAGAAAAGGAAAACATGAATGGCATAAAGCAGGCGACTAGAGGAACGCTGAACTGCGCGACAGTATAGAAATAGCCATATAATCACCATCCTTAAGTTGGTAAACATAATCAAGTTCTTGAAAAATCTCTTCAATTTGTGTTTGTACCCTGAATCTCTGGTCAAGTCATAATCCAGTGAAACATTTCTAGATCCCCAGAAAGTACTTTTCTTCTAGTATGCTACTATCTTGAATCAGATGGTCTAATTCAGGTGATATTGATAAACTACAACACATTAATTTCATAATAAGAATGCAACTGACTGTAGGAACCGAATTGCAGGAAACGGGAGACAAATCAGAGGAACAAAAATTTATAACAAAACATCAACAAAATTTGTCCGAGAGTCACGAATCAAAGATTTTAAAACAGCAAGTCTACACACAAACCAATTTTCTAGATCTCCATGTAATGAACTGATGTAAAGAAATTTGTAAAACACGAGCCTATGCACAACCCATCTCACCCCCTTTGGCCGAGAGGCACGAATCAAAGAACAGTGATGTCAAATATCCCCTCATGTCTGATAATTTTTTACTGGCATGGGTGTATGTGTCAATAATACCCTCAATGTTTGCATCATGCAAAAGAACTGTATAATGTGAAGCTGGAATTTGAAGTACGAAAAAATGCATTCTTATAGAGCAGATGTAATTTGAAGCTGGAATGTATAAAAAGTGCACTCAAACAGATTTCATTGCAAATAAAAAAAACATGCTTGAGATTTGAACCCTGCCCCGCTATGAATAGGACAAACTACTCAACTCAGTTTCTAGAATTATCATATAAAAATCTCATGCTGGATAAAACAAATCGCGCATCATTTTGCTAATTAGTGGACCATCATGCATGAGCTTTCCGCTCATGCTAGCGATAGTTTTGCGTCTCTTTCTTTGGATTGTAATGAACATTATAGTTAACCAATAAAGGTCCATATTTTCCTTAGAAACATTAGTGCACTGAATAAATGTAGGCAAGAGTAGCTAATACCTGGCTGCAATTGGAGCATCAGTAGTTCCAACTTATCGTGCAGTACCAAGCAGAGGCCATCAATCAGCCATCACCCATGTGATCGGACTAAGTTTGGAATACCTAGGAAAACATATTTCTTTATGAGTGATGTGATGCTATGTAACTTTAATAGGGCAAAGGCAGGGAAGATATGTTCTCATGTGAAATAGAAATCGGCCTATTGTTGATGGTATTAAATTAGAAACAAGTAAACTACAAATTCCGATACAACAAGAATTTCGGACCTGAACAACAGACGATATAGATGGCATATAGTGCAAACATTTTCTTGACATAACATCTAGAGTTCCGCAGTAAACAGGAAGTAGAAATCCATGAAATTCAAAATACGAACGAAAGCACGACCTGCTGCGCGTTGCCCACAGAAGCGGTGGGCCATTGGAATAGACAGCCAACTTGAATGTCGATAGGATCTAAACAGTATATACATAGGTAACTACATTCATAGGTGATTTTTCTTAACCTGGGTCGTCACAAATCGTAACTGATAAGGAGAGAAGTTGATTGCATACATGTAGGTTCAAAGTGAGATGGATCACAAATTTATTATGATAAGTTCAAATGTTTGGAGAAGTATGATCTAAACCCATTGGCCCCCTTTTTAGCAGCACAAAATCGACAGTAAATCCTCAAGCAGTTTGCACGACTGTAATGACGTCAAGTAGCTACAAGAGTTTTGTTCCCGCAAAAAAAGAATTGTCATTTGTCAAAGCGTTTAGACACTAACCATGTTATTTGAGATGGAAAATTTCCTTCGTAGGTGTATAGGAAAGGATCTTTGAGAGTACCTGGCAAGGTACAATTTTCTAGAAGCAAAAAGCCGCCAAAGCGGTGGGCAAACATGATGGGTACCGCAATGATGAGTGTCTGGCACTCCGAAACGGGTTGCGTTATAGCATCGATCATTCAATTTTTCAATATCCATCCACACCACAACAAATTAGTATAGCATGCTCAAAATTAATCTATCTGTAGCTGGACTTGAAGAACTGTTGATGAACTTAAAGAAAAAATGAATAGAATTAAAATGTATTAATTCAAAAACGACATGAAACATCATTGATGAACTTTGTATGTACCTAAGGGAAACATAAATGGGCAGTCCAGCAAAGCATAGTGTGGATAAATAGACCAGCAAAGCAAAGCATAGCAGTTATCTGAAAAACAGACCGACAACCATACTCAATTGTAGATAAATACTACAGCAACACATACTTTTTATAGTATACTGAATTTAGTAACCTGGGTAGGTAGCTACAAATTTGGATTCTGACCTCCCTCAAATTACCATCTCTTATTGTATCATACCAAGGCTTCCTCACATGGCATCACATATGAAGTGCCCATTACTAACTTGTATTCTTTGTCCTGTTTATATATCTCCAGTACCTAAAAATGAGGAAGCTACATCAATCTTTTATTGCACCAAACCTTCCTCATACAACATCAAGAATATCAAACCCCGAAAAGTCAAGATAAACGTGCATGTTAGCATGTATTCCAGTTTTCACTGATCATATTTAAGATCATGTGGCATGTCTCACCATTAAGCACAGAAGCTTGAGACACGATGAAGTACATTATATAGTAAGACATGATCTAGCCCAGCTATGTGATGAGCATAACCACTTCAAAATATAGGAATCTGTTTGAAAAACTTCTAATCTGATTTGGTGGCAACTCTGGCTGCAGCGGCAAGTGCCCATGCACCTGATAAAATATAAACATTGTAATTAATTTACAGGAAAATATGAAAGGAAGCAAAGAAATTAGGAAGTATACTAAGGGATGCAATAAAACATCACGCATCTCACGGTCAGATATGAACATAGTGTCAAGTCAACTAATTTTTCAGTCTAGAGAAGTAAAATTCTTGCTAATGAAAAAACTCTGCAATGCACGAGCTGCATGGAAGATGCAAAACACAATTAAGCATACCTGATAGTTGTGTAAGGAAAGCATTACACAAAACCTACATATCCAGCGGTAAAAAATAAACCTCAAGTGATGAATTAATTAGTGAGCAAACTACATGATGTATCATATCCTCTGCTCTGAAGATATATGGGTGCAACAAGCACTGAAGAGTTGTAACATGTACCGCACCTATAATAAGATTAGTAGCTCTCCTTTGCAATTTACAACTGATGTCCACCATGACATGCAAATTATCCGACAATAGCTAATCTTTGGCAAAGAAGAAAATTCTCTTCTGAAATATCAATATAACCATATGACCCAATTTCAGGATGTGAAAAATCTAGGTAAAACAGAAATTTATGATACAGTCTATAGATAACAATACATATGGATTTTAGTGCCCTATATACCAGTAGACATGACCATGAGCACAGATTAAAAGCCAAAAGGCATGAAAAGGCGTCAAATATTTACCATAGGAAAACAAAACTGGGAATGTCGAAAAGGCCGTAGACAGAGTATACAGATATAACGACACAGTAAGATCAATAACATGATGTAATAGTGGCTATGATTTGTTTCTGGTAAAACCATCACAGAGAAACAAAATTGTTGGACAAACAACCCTCTGTTTTTATGTGTGGCTGGACAAACAACCATATGTTTTCATGTGTAACAACAACACTAATTTCAACTCAAACGTTGGAAATTCAGATCATGGCACCCTTTCATGCACAAAAGAACGAGACCACCAACATTTCGATGCACAAAGGAACAATAATCGTAGGCCCTACCTGGATCCAGACAAAAAACAAAAAGCATAAATTTAACACCCGCGCTAAAAACAAGCCAACATGGATACAAGGGAGCTACGAGAATCCAATGCACAGAGAATAGTACTTTTGGCTTTTACCAAAAAAGAAAGCCCTCATTGGCCAACCTGCACATCAATACACACAACAACCAGGACAAGCAGAACATACTGAATCCCAAAAACAAATTGCCATACAGCCGCACACCTAGCTATATATGGAAAAGAATATGAGTGGAAAGGGGGAGGAGAAGAGGGGTTGACCTGTCGATCCATGAACGGAGACGCAGGAGGGTGCTTATAAAGGATGTGCAGGCAGAGATCAAGGGAGGCACATCCAGGGGACCTACCAAGAGGAAGAGAATCCGCTCAAATTGGACCAATCTGTAGGGAAAATGAAAAAAATCTCATATGAGTAGCAACCAATGAACAGGAATGTCCAACCACAACTGGGAGCAGCCATCGCATTTGAGGTGAAGACCAACTTCAGAAACGAGGGGGCATCTTCTTCCTCCCCCGTGGCCTCCTGCCCTCTCTCCCACGACCTCCATGGCCTCCTCTTCAGAAACGATCGTGGCGAGTTCCTTGGAATGGAACACCTCCCAGAGCCCCTCTACGACACCGCCGACGGAAAGATACACCTTTCTTCAACCCCTCGTGTTTCACTACCAGATAATCGGGGTCCAATTCCATAGTTGATTGCCAGATGGAAACCCGCATAAACCCCGCTCCTAGCAGCTTACTCTCCATCAGCTGCAGCTTCAGCTTCAGGTTCAGACGTTCAGTACTGCAGTAGTGCGTGGAGTGTGGAAAATGGTGGTGTGGGCCGTCCTGGTGTACCTTGCCACGGTACGCCATGATGCTCATCGCCCTGGCCGTGCGCCTCCTGCGGACTCCGCAGTGCGAGGCTGAATGCGCCAAGCTCGAGGAGTGCGCAGGCAGGCTCCACGCCCTGCTGGACATGGCGCGCGACAGCGGGAGCACGCTCAAAAAATGGGAGCGCGCGCTGGACATGGCGACAGCGGGCAGCGGGCAGGCTCCACGCGCTGCTGGAGCGGGAGCACGCGGCCGGCCTCGTACAGCGGGAGCGCGCGGCGGGCCTCGTGGCCTCGTACAGCGGGAGCACGCTCTGGCGCCGCGTCCGGACCGGCAGGAGCATGGAGACGCGGCTCCGGGACATGCGCAATCGCGTGAACTGCCTGTGCGCGCTCGTGCTCTGCGTACACACCAATCTCCTCACGGCGACGGATACTTTTGATACTACGTGAGATGTTCGATCCATCTGTTTATATCCACGTCCATCAGCAGTTCACAGATTGTCTATGTTTAATTGCTAATAACTGGTGCAAGAGCCATCATTCATTACACGGCGCAGAAACCTCAGATACTTCCGACAGTCAAAGGTACGGCAGTATTGGTCAGGGAGGAGCAGACGACACCGAAGCAGGAGGATTTGAATCCGTGTGACTTCGCTTTGCAAACACATTTTTCTTTTTTGTTTCTCTCACATAAAACATGTTTTGAAGTTCAAACCTTTGCAGCGTGACAAAGCTTTCTATCTAGAATCTAGGATAAATCTTTCAGGTTTTTTGGTCAAAAATAAATATACAAAAAATATTTTTTTAGATTTAAAAATCTGAAAGATTTATCTTAGATTCTAGATAGAAAGCTTTGCCACGCTGCAAAGGTTTGAACTTCAAAACATGTTTTATGCGAGAGAAACAAAAAAGAGAAAATTTCAGATAGAAAGTTAGTTGTGTTGCACATATCTTAAAGCAATATTGGATAGCTAGGATAGCAGGGCCCGGGTGCAGATGTTCTAAAAATCCACGTCCGGGAATCCATCCTTGGGCATAGAAACACAGGAATTTCTGTTTATGATGAGATCACCCTTTTAGCTCAAGCTCTACCAGCACCCGTTGCAATGAAAATCATAATCATGGGATGTTGGGACATTTGGATTCAGTGAAATGGGAAGATCTTCAGATTGCAGCCACACTCGATTTAGTCCTCGAGAAGACTGTTCAAAAATGATTTGTTTCTTCTCAAGCACAGAATTAAGAATAAATTTAAAGCTCAACTTTCTAGTTGGATTGATCGGTCCTTTTAGCTAAGACTGCTATATCATGCCGGGCTTCACTGGAGCAGGGATTGGATAGACGTTTTTTCTTTTCTTTCCTTTGGTTGTATTTATCTGTACATATTAAACCTTTTATTTTAATACATATATCGTAGAATGATTGTTCTACGGGTTTCACTAGAGCAGGGATTGATGTACATATCCTACATCAATGCAGGCAAGAGTTTAGTAGTTAAATCAATAAATGAAGTGAGCTTAGCTACAACAAACTAAACACTTATGTATTAGGGGCTTTAGTTACTAAACTTTTTAATGTACTTAGCACCTCATCTAAACACCTGTGCATTGGAAGAGGCGTTAGTATGCTAGATGCCTCTCGGCAGCCTCCTCCGACACTGATACGTTGACCTTCGTCTTCTCCAAGTGCCGCCTTCGACCGCCTCCTCGCCACCGTCGGCCACGAAGCTGGAGGACGCAGGAGCACGACCACCGTGCACCACCGTGCTATACGTCTCGGCCACAGTGGCATGGTCGAGGACGTGGACATCTTTGCGGTGCCGGTGCAGTGGCCGAGGGAAGCAGCACCATTGCCATCCCAGCGCAACCTAGGATATCCAATAACTAGGTCATCCTAACTGAATTTTGAACAAACGTAAGCACCATCAGAAAACTTATTTGAAATTTGGACCATTTAAAAACACCAAAGTAATTGGATTTTATGTTACACGTAGTGGCGCGGCGCCACATATTTTGAAGATATAGTTCTATGTGGCGCCAAACTCATTGACTCAAGAGCTCTCCATGATATAGTTCTTGGGATACAATCTATGATCATCTTGTCATTCAAGATAGCAATTTTACTTACACTGCTTTGGTTAAAGACCTTTGGTTCCCTAACCAGAAACATTGGAATGCTCATCTCATTGCCTCATAATTATGGAAACAACAAAAATTATTAAACATGTCCCTATCATTCATACAGATGATGATGATCTCTTATGCTGGAAACTAACTCCTACAGGGAAATTTACCTCGAAAAGTGCATATAAACTTTGTTTACAGGTCATGCATCAGGAAGGGGAGCCACAAACTAGAGCCATCTCCAACAGCATAAAATTGCTTTTGAAACAGGTTTGGAAGACAGAAGACATGGCTCCAAGAATTAAAACCTTTGCATGGAGACCACTCAGGAAAGCACTCCCATCAGGTAAAAGAGCAGGTAAATACTTTAAGCATATAGGTCAGCTTTGCAGTAGATGTGGTATGGAAGAAGACAATTTGCACACTTTTTTTTCAAGTGTCCTATTGATCTATTAATACACAATGATGATTCTTTAGTCACTGTTATTTTAAAAATTCAAAGCTCTAATCACCCACATGCTACATTAAGTAATATACTTGCAGGTACAGCAAAACAAAGGCATGATACAAGCAACAATCTCAGCCACTGCAACACAAGCCACTTCACCCCTACAAGCAGAAGGGAAAGGCCTTAAGCTAGCAGCAATTATTCTAAATAAAATGAAGGTACAGGAGGCAGCAGTATTCATAGACAACAGCACACTCGCCACAGCAGCGGCGGCCAGATCTCCACCATCACACCCTGTGAATTGGCAAATCAGGGAATTCATTCCAGACTTTTGTGAGATTACAGGCCCAAAGGAGATTAAGGTTTTCCACACTCAGCAAAGAACATGAAGCAGCAAAATTAGCTAGGTTCTATAACAATATAACTCCTTATGGTTCTAGGTTTAAATGTTCCAATGACGAAGTTCTAGGTTTAAATATTCCAATGAGGATCACTCATTCACTCTGATAGGCATTGTCCTCTAATACAGACTTTGACAGAAGTATTTTCACAGGGATATGCCATCACTCGTGTAAACTGTTTTAAGAGAAATGAAATGGCGCCTGGCACACTCTGGTTTGTTCAAAAAATAAAGTCAGTTTAACGGAGTTTGGGTATGCATGTCTAGACAAGGTATATTAAAATAACTAGATGATACCCCGCGCGTTGCTGCGGGATCTCTTAGCCATATGCAATGACAATATATAAACAATATAACTTTGTAAATTTATAAGCTACAGTAACAAATGAAAAAATAATGAAAATTTGTATCGTTTAGGATCTCCAACATGATGAATTCTTTTGTTCAAACCTCGGACAATAGGCATATTCTGAATTTTTATTTCAGCAAATGAAAACTGGGCACAAATAACATGGAGTCGGGCATTCAGATACTGCACAAAAATTACAGTATTTGTGCTAATTTGAGCTGTGTAACTTCCCATATATCCCGACCATCGTCCTTATGATCTTTCATAGGTATACCAAAGGAAGTTTATCCCTCCAATATAGTAGGGCCGGTAACATGATACTAACTGATTAGCAAAGGATCCATACTATGTACGTGTCAGGAAAAATATTTACCTAAAACAACATCATATTTGGATTCAGAACAGAGATACTTGAGCAGAGGAGGACAGGAAGATCAACAACCCAGCAGGGCTTTTAGTGAACGGAGATGAGTGGCAACTACAACAATTATATAAAATAAAAGGGTTGAAACTTAAACTGAGTATATACCACAGCATAGATTACCCATGTTGCTGGTGATATGTTCAAATATAGCTACCTGGCTCCATAAAGCAGCAAAACGATTTATGTCATCTTCGTACATTCCTTGTACTTTGTTTGAACATCCGAAGAACCGCTTTCAATATCTTCTGCATACTGCAAGGAGAAACATAAAAAGATCAAATGCTAGACAATGTGAAGTCCATCATAAGGATTTATAGTAAACCTTCTTTGGTCCTCTAGAAGCAAAGTTCTCATGATCGTTGTGTCCTGACCGTATTAAATCTTTCTGTATAACTGAACAATGCATTTCGTACTTTAATCTTCTCAGGGCCGGCCCTGTGCTTTGGGAGGCCCTAGGCGAACTCGGCGACATGGGCCCCTATGTAACTTTCAACCATACATCTTTAGTTTAAAATTTGACTACAATAATTTAACTGACTCCATCGACAACAATAATAACTAAATTCGAACCGGCTCCATCGACGACAATAATACCAAAAGGATAGCAAAATGAAACTAACATGACATGATTACCTCAAATTAGAAACCAAATTCGACTGACTCCATCGACAATAATAATTCTTCAGTGCTTCAGAAAAAGTTTCTTTGGACGTTTCTTGATGCAAAGTCAATAAGGGCACAATCAAGATCAATATTGTCCAAGATATCCTTCTCAATGCAGCACATAGCCAAGCCATTTAACCTATCTTGCAACATAGTTGACCTCAAATAACTTTTCAGTAGTTTCAGTTTAGAGAAACTTCTTTCAGCTAAGGCTATAGTCACATGCACTCTTAAGAAGATCTGATAGGCAACAAAGACATTTGGATAGCAATCTACAACCATAACAAACTGAAGAATCTCAAGCGCTGACATCAAACCATCTGGCAAAGTTACCTGCAACACTTTGAACTCAGAGACAAAATCATGAAGATCAACATGAGATGAGTTATCATCAGAAAAAGCTTTTGCAAAAGTAGTGCAACATTCCCGTAGACTGCTATCATCCAAGGACTTCGTATTTTTTTGAATTGAATAAGAAACCAAACACCTTTTCAAATTTCTTCAACTGATCAAAGCGACTAATCAATGAAAGAATTGCACTGTCAACGATGTAAAGTACTTATTCAAAGAACCAATCAGTGGTTGAAGTTTCAGATCACTTTCTTTCTTTTTTCTCCTTTTTTCAGCACCCAACAATTGCTTCTTCTTTGGCAACATGACAGGATAATGTCCTAAAATCATGAAGAAAAGAGGGCACAAAGAATTAAGAATTTATATATCGGATGATTGGAACCCTAGACATACATGGATGGATAGTCGAATACGTACATAGTAAATAAAAACTAAAGTATACTACTGAAATTGTCAAATTGGGATTTGGGGGGATGGATCAGGTCATCAGGAACATGGATGGGTCATGGATACGTATACGTACTATTACTAACTCTGTGGATTGTGGTGTACTCACGTGCTGAAGAAACTGACGGATGGAATGGGTCATGGATTACCTCGTTGGCCCGTTGCAGACTTTGGGCTACCGGACTGCTGTGCGGCGCGCTCAGCGGCGAGCCGGTGGCGGCCGAGACGGCGAGGCGCCGAGCGACGAGCAACAGGCGGGACGAAGATACTAGAGACGAACCGTCCAGACTCCAGACGAAGGAAAAGAAAATGAGCAGCCGATACTGATCGCTAGCCGCTAGCTTAACGCTTCGTAATCGATCACATGGGCCTCGCGCCCTAGCCAATCTCGTTTTCTTACGTATTTTTTGCTGGGAAATAGTATGTATACATTGTTAGATGTGTTAGATATATATAGTCTCTCTTTTCTGTTTATCCCCATTACACATGTATATATACTGGCCCTAGGCCCTGCTGAGAATGTAGTTGCTCATTTCTCTAACATGGTATCAGTTGCCAGGTTTCTCCTCCTCTCCCGCACGCTGCAGCTCCGTGCCTAGCTCCCCGTCGCCGGCCATCTCCGGCCACCTCCTCCCCCGCCGCCGGCCGTCTGCGCCTCACCCGCGCCCGGTAGAAGCCGCTGCAGCTGCTCCCCGCAACTGTTGCTTCCCTGCAGCGACGCGACCCAGCTCGCGCTAGTGCTCGCAGCCGCCCGTAGGCGCCGCCCCGAGCCGCCGCCCCGAGCCGCCTCCGCCCTCCGGCTGCTCCGCCCGCGGCCGCTGCTACTGGCTCCGTGCAGCGCCCGGCCGCCGCCGGGGCTCCGCCCGGCCGCCTCCTGGCCTGTGCCCAGCCGCGCTCGGCGGGTGGTGCCTTGGGGCTGCCTCTGCCGCGCCCTGCCGGCTGGTGAGGTTCCGATCTCGATCCCGTTCTAGGCGTTGACCTCGTTTCAAAAGAAAAGAAAAGAAAGAAGAAGTAAAAGAAGAAGGCGCGTGCGCTCCTCATGGCTTCTTCGGGCTATGTTGTTGTTCCTCGGTGCTCGGTGATCTTCGATGGAACCAACTATGTCGAGTTCGTGGGTTTTATACGCATCCATATGCGTGGCCTCCTTCTGTGGGGTGTTCTCTCTGGCGAGATCCCCCGTCCGCCGTGCCCGGTGCCTCCCGTGACTCCTGTGCCACCTGTTCTTGCTGCTGATGCATCTCAGGCTGATCGGGATGCCGCTAAGGCCCTTGATGACACTGCAGTTGATGCTTATGATCAGCAGGTATCAGCTTATTCCGCTGCATTTTCCGTTTACCGCGAGGATCTGACTGCTTACACTCAATGGTGCAATGATGATGCTCGGGCTCCTACTGTTCTCACCGCCAGTGTTCTCCCTCAGTTTGTGTCCGAGTTCATGGGCCTCGGCACAGTTGCAGCAATGTGGTCGTTTCTCTGTCAGCGCTATCAGCCATCTGGTGATGCCCTGTATTTTTCAGTGGTGTGTCAGGAGCATGCTCTTCAGCAAGGTGACTCGTCTATTGACGAGTTCTACACTCAGTGTTCCGCTATTTGGCATCAGCTAGATTCTCTACGCATAGTTGTTTGTGGAACTTGCCGTTGCTGTCAGACTACCAGGGCCGATTTAGATTTTCAGCGTGTCCATGAGTTTTTATCTCGCCTCCGCACCGAGTTTGAGCCTAGGCGTGCCCACTTACTTGCTCATGGTCGTGTTCCTATCATCGAGGTGCTTGCTGAGCTTCGTTCTAAGGAGACCCGTCTTCGCTCTGCTGGGTTAATTGTGGTTCCTTCTGTCCTGGCTGCCAGGGCTCCTGTATCGGTTGCTCGTCCCACCGCTCCGCCGCTCCTGCCCACACCTTCTGGGGGGTCAGTCGCCCTCCTTATACTGAGAGGGGCCAGTCGCGGCTTGACATGGTCTTTGGCTATTGTTCCCGGTGTTAGGGAACGTAGCAGAAATTTTAAAATTTTCTACGCATCACCAAGATCAATCTATGGAGTCATCTAGCAACGAGGGAGAGAGGAGTGCACCTACATACCCTTGTAGATCACGAGCGGAAGCGTTCAAGAGAACGGGGTTGATGGAGTCGTACTCGACGTGATCCAAATCACCGAAGATCCTAGTGCCGAACGGACGGCACCTCCGCGTTCAACACACGTACGGAGCGAGGACGTCTCCCACGCCTTGATCCAGCAAGGAGGAGGGAGAGGTTGAGGAAGAGGGCTCCAACAGCAGCACGATGGCGTGGTGGTGATGAAGCTGCAGTACTCCGGCAGGGCTTCGCCAAGCTCTTATGGAGGAGGAGAGGTGTTGGGGAGGGAAGGGGCTGCGCCTTGGATGTTGTGTGCAGCCCTCCCCTCACCCCTCTATTTATAGGGGAAAGGGGAAGGGGGCCGGCCCCCTCTAGATGAGATCTAGAGGGGGGGCGACCAAGGGGAGGGGGGCTTGCCCCCAAGCAAGGGGGCGCCCCCCCTTAGGGTTTCCCCCAACCCTAGGCGCATGGGCCCTAGGGGGTGTGGCGCCCCAGCCCACTTGGGCTGGTTCCCTTCTCCATATAGCCCATAAGGCCCTCCGGAAGAGGTGGACCCTCCCGGTGGACCCCCGGAACCCCTCCGGTGGCCCCGGTACAATACCGATATGCCCCTGAAACTTTCCGGCGACCATATGACAACTTCCCATATATAAATCTTTACCTCCGGACCATTCTGGAACTCCTCGTGACGTCTGGGATCTCATCCTAGATTAACTCCCATCTGAGTCAAGCGGTTATGCAGCCTAGACATTTTGAGTATGTGCTCACTGACAGAACTATTTTCCTCCATCTTACAGCTGAAGAACTTGTCAGAGACTTCATATCTCTCGACCCGGGCATGAGCTTGAAAAACCATTTTCAGCTCTTCGAACATCTCATATGCTCCGTGTCTCTCAAAACGCTTTTGGAGCCCCGGTTCTAAGCTGTAAAGCATGCCGCACTGAACGAGGGAGTAATCATCAGCACGTGTCTGCCAAGCGTTCATAACGTCTTGGTTCTGTGGGACGGGTGTGTCACCTAGCGGTGCTTCTAGGACATAATCTTTCTTGGCAGCTATGAGGATGATCCTCAGGTTCCGGACCCAGTCCGTATAGTTGCTGCCATCGTCTTTCAGCTTGGTTTTCTCTAGGAACGCGTTGAAGTTGAGGACAACATGGGCCATTTGATCTACAAGACATATTGTAAAGATTTTAGACTAAGTTCATGATAATTAAGTTTATCTAATCAAATTATTAAATGAACACCCACTCAGATAGACATCCCTCCAGTCATCTAAGTATAACATGATTCGAGTTAACTAGGCCGTGTCCGATCATCACGTGAGATGGACTAGTCAACATCGGTGAACATCTTCATGTTGATCGTATCTTCTATACGACTCATGCTCGACCTTTTGGTCTTCTGTGTTCTGAGGCCATGTCTGTACATGCTAGGCTCGTCAAGTCAACCTAAGTGCATTGCGTGTATAAATCTGTCTTACACCCGTTGTATTCGAATGTTAGAATCTATCACACCCGATCATCACGTGGTGCTTCGAAACAACGAACCTTCGCAACAGTGCACAGTTAGGGGGAACACTTTCTTGAAATTATTATGAGGGATCATCTTATTTAAGCTACCGTCGTTCTAAGCAAATAAGATGTAAAACATGATAAACATCACATGCAATCAAATAGTGACATGATATGGCCAATATCATTTGCTCCTTTGATCTCCATCTTTGGGGCTCCATGATCATCGTTGTCACCGGCATGACACCATGATCTCCATCATCATGATCTCCATCATCGTGTCTTCTTGAAGTTTTCTCGTCATCTATTACTTTTACTACTATGGCTAACGCTTTAGCAATAAAGTAAAGTAATTACATGACGTTTATGTTGACACGCAGGTCATAAATAAATAAAGACAACTCCTATGGCTCCTGCCGGTTGTCATACTCATCGACATGCAAGTCGTGATTCCTATTACAAGAACATGATCAATCTCATACATCACATATATCATTCATCATTCATCACAACCTTTGGCCATATCACATCACAAAACACTTGCTGCAAAAACAAGTTAGACGTCCTCTAATTGTTGTTGCAAGTTTTTACGTGGCTGCTATAGGTTTCTAGCAAGAACGTTTCTTTCCTACGCCAAAACCACAATGTGAATTGCCAATTTCTATTTACCCTTCATAAGGACCCTGTTCATCGAATCCGATCCGACTAAAGTGGGAGAGACAAACACCCGCCAGCCACCTTATGCAACTAGTGCATGTCAGTTGGTGGAACCGGTCTCACGTAAGCGCATGTGTAAGGTTGGTCCAGGCCGCTTCATCCCACGATGCCGCCGAATCAAGATAAGACTAGTAACGGCAAGCAAATTGACAATATCGACGCCCACAACTACTTTGTGTTCTACTCGTGCATAGTAACTACGCATAGACCTAGCTCATGATGCCACTGTTGGGGAACGTAGCAGAAATTTTAAAATTTTCTACGCATCACCAAGATCAATCTATGGAGTCTTCTAGCAACGAGGGAGAGAGGAGTGCATCTACATACCCTTGTAGATCACGAGCGGAAGCATTCAAGAGAACAGAGTCGATGGAGTCGTACTCGGCGTGATCCAAATCACTGAATATCCTAGTGCCGAACGGACGGCACCTCCGCGTTTAACACACGTACGGAGCGAGGATGTCTCCTGCGCCTTGATCCAGCAAGGAGGAGGGAGAGGTTGAGGAAGAGGGCCCCAACAGCAGCACGACGGCGTGGTGGTGATGAAGCTGCAGTACTCCGGCAGGGCTTCGCCAAGCTCTTATGAAGGAGGAGAGGTGTTGGGGAGGGGAGGGGCTGCGCCTTGGATGTTGTGTGCAGCCCTCCCCTCACCCCTCTATTTATAGGGGAAAGGGGAAGGGGGCCGGCCCCCTCTAGATGAGATCTAGAGGGGGGGCGGCGGCCTAGGGGAGGGGGGCTTGCCCCCAAGCAAGGGGGCGCCCCCCTTAGGGTTTCCCCCAACCCTAGGCGCATGGGCCCTAGGGGGGGTGTGGCGCCCCAGCCCACTTGGGCTGGTTCCCTTCTCCATACAGCCCATAAGGCCCTCCGGAAGAGGTGGACCCTCCCGGTGGACCCCCGGAACCCCTCCGGTGGCCCCGGTACAATACCGATATGCCCCCGAAACTTTCCGACGACCATATGACAACTTCCCATATATAAATCTTTACCTCCGGACCATTCCGGAACTCCTCGTGACATCCGGGATCTCATCCGGGACTCCGAACAACATTCGGTAATCACATACAAGTCTTCCTAACAACCCTAGCGTCACCGAACCTTAAGTGTGTAGACCCTACGGGTTCGGGAGACATGAAGACATGACCGAGACGACTCTCCGGTCAATAACCAACAGCGGGATCTGGATACCCATGTTGGCTCCCACATGCTCCACGATGATCTCATCGGATGAACCATGATGTCGAGGATTCAATCAATCCGTATACAATTCCCTTTGTCAATCGGTACGTTACTTGTTCGAGACTCGATCGTCGGTATCCCAATACCTTGTTCAGTCTCGTTACCGGCAAGTTACTTTACTCGTACCGTAATGCACGATCCCGTGATCAACCACTTGATCACATTGAGCTCATTATGATGATGCATTACCGAGTGGGCCTAGAGATACCTCTCCGTCATACGGAGTGACAAATCCCAGTCTCGATTCGTGCCAACCCAACAGACACTTTCGGAGATACCTGTAATGTACCTTTATAGTCACCCAGTTACATTGTGACGTTTGGCACACCCAAGGCACTCCTACGGTATCCGGGAGTTGCACAATCTCATGGTCTATGGAAATGATACTTGACATTCAGAAAAGCTACAGCAAATGAACTACACGATCTTTGAGCTAAGCTTAGGATTGGGTCTTGTCCATCACATCATTCTCCTAATGATGTGATCCCGTTATCAATGACATCTAATGTCCATAGTCAGGAAACCATGACTATCCTTTGATCAACAAGCTAGTCAACTAGAGGCTCACTAGGGACGTGTTGTGGTCTATGTATTCACACATGTATTACAATTTCCGGATAACACAATTATAGCATGAACAATAGACAATTATCATGAACAAAGAAATATAATAATGACCATTTTATTATTGCCTCTAGGGCATATTTCCAACACCCGGCAAGGTCACCCAGAGGCTGATTGTCACAGGAAGCAGCGTGACCAGCGACGCTCCTCTTCCAGTGGCACTAATGCGTCGCCCTCGATCTCGTCACTCAATGATCAAGGCATTGTGAAGCTCAAGCGCCTCCTAGCTGCCTCTAGCTCCTCATCGACTGGGTCTCCTGCTGCTGTTGTGTCTGCCAACTCTACTGCTGGTGCGACGGCTATCACACCACCGTCATCATCCGCCACTACGCCATCAGGTACATCTTCGTAGGTTCTGGATTCAGGAGCTTCTTTTCATATGTCTTCCGATTCTTCTGCTTTTTCTTCTCTTGGACCTCTTAATTCTACTGTTAATGTTCTTACTGCTGATGGCACATCTCTTCCTATCGCTAGTCGAGGCACTCTCTCTACCTCGCCGTTCTCAGTTGCTAGTGTCTCTCATGTTCCTCATCTTACCATGAATCTTTTTTTCCGCTTCCCAACTTACCGATTCTGGTTGTCGTGTTATTCTTGATCCCGACTCTTGTTCTATCCAGGACCTCCACACCAAGGCCCTAGTTGGTTCTGGCCCTCGGCACAGTGACTCAGAGGGCCTTTGGCAAGTTGACTGGCTTCATGTTCCTTCCGCTGCCACCACATCAGCCAGTTCCCATGCTCTCGCTGCCTCCTCTTCTGCGTCCTTCCAGCAGTGGCATCATCGCCTGGGTCACATATGTGGCTCTCGCTTATCGTCCTTGGTGCGCCAGGGTGTCTTAGGGTCTATTTCTGGAGATGTTTCTTTACATTGTGAGGGTTGTAGACTTGGCAAACAGACTCAGTTACCTTATCCTCATAGCGAGTTGGTGTCTCAACGTCCTTTTGATTTGATTCACTCTGATGTATGGGGTCATGCTCCCTTTGATTCGAAAGGTGGTCATCGCTACTATGTGTTATTTATTGATGATTTCTCTCGCTACACTTGGCTTTACTTTATGAAATCTCGCAGTGAGGTCCTCTCCATCTACAAGCGTTTTGCTGCCATGGTTCACACCCAGTTTTCCACACCTATTCGCACTTTCCGTGCTGACTCTGCTGGCGAGTTTATCTTCCAGATGTTGCGTGGTTTTCTCATGGAGCAGGGTACTCTTGCCCAGTTCTCCTGTCCTGGTGCCCATGCTCAGAATGGTGTTGTCGAACGTAAACATCGCCATTTGCTTGAGACGGCTCATGCTCTGATGATCGACGCTCCCCTTCCACCTCATTTTGGGCCGAGGCTGTGTCTGTATCTACGTACCTTATCAACATTCAGCCATCGACTACCTTGCAGGGTGGTATTCCTATGGAGCGTCTCACTGGTCGCTCTCCAGACTACTCCGCTCTTCGCATGTTTGGGTGTGTGTGCTATGTTCTTCTTGCTCCTCGATAACGCATCAAACTGACTGCTCAATCGGTTGAGTGTGTTTTTCTCGGCTACAGCGACGAGCACAAGGGCTATCGCTGTTGGGATCCAGTTGGTCGTCGGCTGCGCATTTCGTGTGATGTAACCTTTGATGAGTCCCATTCGTACTACCCGCGTCCTCCCTCCTCAAGCTTCTCTCTGGAAGATATTTCTTTTCTTCTTCTTCCTGATACATCCTCTCATGTGCCTCCTGTTTCATCCCTTCCTCCGGTACCGCTCACTCATCCTCCTCCATCACCGTCACCACAGCCACCACTTTCACCTCCATCCACCTCTCCCCCATCCTCTCCAATCTGTCGTCCTCTCTCTCCTTTTCCTCTTCATTACACTCGTCGCCCTTGTCTTTGTGGATGCTTCTACTGACACTCCCTCCACTTCCGGAGCCACTCCTTCCACGCCTCCCCCGGTTCACAACTTCCGTGCTCGGCCTTGCCCCGCACCTGATCGCTACTCTCCTGACCAGTATGGTCTCTCTGTTGTTGCCGAGCCCACCTCCTATCAGACTGCCATGACTCAACCTGAATGGCAGCTTGCTATGGCTGAGGAGCTTGCTGCTCTTGAGCACTCTAGCACATGGGATCTGGTTTCGCTTCCTTCTGGTGTTCGTCCCATTACCTGCAAGTGGGTCTATAAGATTAAGACTCGCTCTGATGGCTCTCTTGAGCGCTACAAAGCCCGTCTTGTGGCTCGTTGTTTTCAACAGGAGCAGGGACGTGATTATGAGGAGACCTTTGCTCCTGTGGCCCATATGACCATTGTCCGCACTCTCCTTGCTGTTGCCTCTGTTCGTCATTGGTCTGTGTCTCAGCTTGATGTCCAGAACGCATTTCTCAATGGTGAGTTGCGTGAGGAGGTTTACATGCAGCCACCACCCGGATACTATGCTCATGATGGCATGGTATATGTCGCCTTCGCCGCTCCCTCTATGGCCTCAAACAAGCTCCTCGCGCCTGGTTTGAGCGCTTTGCCTCTGTTGTCACTGCCGCCGGCTTCTCACCCAGTGATCATGATCTCGCGTTGTTTGTTCACACGTCTCCTCGTGGTCGGACTCTTCTCCTTCTCTATGTTGATGACATGATCATTACGGGTGATGACCTTGACTACATTGGCTTTGTTAAGCCTCGCCTTCGTGACCAGTTCCTCATGAAGGATCTTGGTCCTCTTCGTTATTTTCTTGGGATTGAGGTCTCTTTGACCTCCGATGGTTTTTTCATCTCCCAGGAAAAATATATCCAGGACCTTCTTGATCGAGCTGCTCTTGGTGGTGAGCGCACTGTTGTGACTCCTATGGAGCTCAACTTCCAGCTTCGTGCTTCTGATGGTGATCCTCTTCCCAATCCTACTCGCTATCGCCACCTCGTTGGGAGTCTTGTCTATCTCGTTGTCACGCGCCCTGACATCTCCTACCCTGTCCATATCCTTAGTCAGTTTGCCTCGGCCCCCACCTCTGTCTCGGCCCCCACCTCTGTCCACTATAGCCATCTCCTTCGTGTTTTACGATATCTTCGTGGCATGATCTCCCATCTTCTGTTCTTTCCCCGCTCCATCTCTCTCGAGCTCCAGGCCTACTCGGATGCTACCTGGGCTAGTGATCCCTCTGATCGACGTTCACTGTCTGCTTACTGTGTTTTTCTTGGTGGCTCCCTGATTGCCTGGAAGACGAAGAAACAGACTGCAGTTTCTCGCTCGAGTACAGAGGCTGAGTTACGAGCAATGACTATGTTGACGGCTGAAGTGATCTGGTTACGATGGCTACTTGAGGATTTTGGTGTGTCGACTACTACCTCGACTCCCTTACTGTCAGACAGCACCGGAGCTATCAGTATTGCCTGTGATGTTGGGTTTCGTAGTAATTTCAAAAAATTTCCTATGCACACGCAAGATCATGGTGATGCATAGCAACGAGAGGGGGAGAGTGTGATCTACGTACCCTTGTAGATCGACAACGGAAGCGTTAACTTGGTTGATGTCGTCATACGTCTCCACGGCCCGACCGATCAAGCACCGAAACTACGGCGCCTCCGAGTTCTAGCACACGTTCAGCTTGATGACGATCCCCGGACTCCGATCCAGCAAAGTGTCGGGGAAGAGTTCCGTCAGCACGATAGCGTGGTGACGATCTTGATGTACTACCGTCGCAGGGCTTCGCCTAAGCACCACTACAATATTATCGAGGACTATGGTGGAAGGGGGCACCGCACACGACTAAGAATATGATCACGTGGATCAACTTGTGTCTCTAGGGGTGCCCCGTGCCTCCGTATATAAAGGCTCAAAGGGGGGGCTGGCCGGCCAAGAGGTGGCGCGCCAGGAGGAGTCCTACTCCTTCCGGGAGTAGGACTCCCCCCTTTTCCTAGCTGGAATAGGATT
>NC_041384.1:760064141-760086960 GCF_002162155.2 Triticum dicoccoides
CTATTCGGACCAAAGGGGGGAGGGGCGCGCGGCCCATCTCTGGCCACCTCTCCTCTCTTCCACTAAGGCCCACTAAGGCCCATATACCTCCCGGGGGGTTCCCGTAACCTCCCGGTAATCCGGTAAAATCCCGATTTCACCCGGAACGCTTCCGACATCCAAATATAGGCTTACAATATATTAATCTTTATGTCTCGACCATTTCGAGACTCCTCGTCATGTCCGTGATCACATCCGGGACTCCGAAAAAACTTCGGTACATCAAAATGCATAAACTCATAATATAACTGTCATCGTAACCTTAAGCGTGCGGACCCTACGGGTTCGAGAACAATGTAGACATGACCGAGACACGTCTCCGGTCAATAACCAATAGCAGAACCTGGATGCTCATATTGACTCCTACATATTCTACGAAGATCTTTTATCGGTCAGACCGCATAACAACATACGTTGTTCCCTTTGTCATCGGTATGTTACTTGCCCGAGATTCGATCGTCGGTATCCAATACCTAGTTCAATCTCGTTACCGGCAAGTCTCTTTACTCGTTCTGTAATACATCATCCTGCAACTAACTCATTAGTTGCAATGCTTGCAAGGCTTCAGTGATGTGCATTACCGAGAGGGCCCAGAGATACCTCTCCGACAATCGGAGTGACAAATCCTAATCTCGAAATACGCCAACCCAACATGTACCTTTGGAGACACCTGTAGAGCTTCTTTATAATCACCCAGTTACGTTGTGACGTTTGGTAGCACACAAAGCGTTCCTCCGGCAAACGGGAGTTGCATAATCTCATAGTCATAGGAACATGTATAAGTCATGAAGAAAGCAATAGCAACATACTAAATGATCGGGTGCTAAGCTAATGGAATGGGTCATGTCAATCAGATCATTCAACTAATGATGTGATCTCGTTAATCAAATAACAACTCCTTGTCCATGGTTAGGAAACATAACCATCTTTGATTAACGAGCTAGTCAAGTAGAGGCATACTAGTGACACTCTATTAACTATGTATTCACACATGTATTACGTTTCCAGTTAATACAATTCTAGCATGAATAATAAACTTTTATCATGATATAAGGAAATAAATAATAACTTTATTATTGCCTCTAGGGCATATTTCCTTCAGTCTCCCACTTGCACTAGAGTCAATAATCTAGATTATACTGTAATGATTCTAACACCCATGGAGCCTTGGTGCTGATCATGTTTTGCTCGTGGAAGAGGCTTAGTCAACGGGTCTGCTACATTCAGATCCGTATGTATCTTGCAAATCTCTATGTCTCCCACCTGGACTAGATCCCGGATGGAATTGAAGCGTCTCTTGACGTGCTTGGTTCTCTTGTGAAATCTGGATTCCTTCGCCAAGGCAATTGCACCAGTATTGTCACAAAAGATTTTCATTGGACCCGAAGCACTAGGTATGACACCTAGATCGGATATGAACTCTTTCATCCAGACTCCTTCGTTTGCTGCTTCCGAAGCAGCTATGTACTCCGCTTCACATGTAGATCCCGCCACGACACTTTGTTTAGAACCGCACCAACTGACAGCTCCACCGTTTAATGTAAACACGTATCCGGTTTGCGATTTAGAATCGTCCGGATCAGTGTCAAAGCTTGCATCCACGTAACCGTTTACAATGAGCTCTTTGTCACCTCCATATACGAGAAACATATCCTTAGTCCTTTTAAGGTACTTCAGGATGTTCTTGACCGCTGTCCAGTGATCCACTCCTGGATTACTTTGGTACCTCCCTGCTAGACTTATAGCAAGGCACACATCAGGTCTGGTACATAGCATTGAATACATGATAGAGCCTATGGCTGAAGCATAGGGAACATCTTTCATTTTCTCTCTATCTTCTGCAGTGGTCGGGCATTGAGTCTGACTCAACTTCACACCTTGTAACACAGGCAAGAACCCTTTCTTTGCTTGATCCATTTTGAACTTCTTCAAAACTTTGTCAAGGTATGTGCTTTGTGAAAGTCCAATTAAGCGTCTTGATCTATCTCTATAGATCTTAATGCCTAATATGTAAGCAGCTTCACCGAGGTCTTTCATTGAAAAACTCTTATTCAAGTATCCCTTTATGCTATCCAGAAATTCTATATCATTTCCAATCAGTAATATGTCATCCACATATAATATCAGAAATGCTACAGAGCTCCCACTCACTTTCTTGTAAATACAGGCTTCTCCAAAAGTCTGCATAAAACCAAATGCTTTGATCACACTATCAAAGCGTTTATTCCAACTCCGAGAGGCTTGCACCAGTCCATAAATGGATCGCTGGAGCTTGCACACTTTGTTAGCTCCCTTTGGATCGACAAAACCCTCTGGTTGCATCATATACAACTCTTCTTCCAGAAATCCATTTAGGAATGCAGTTTTGACATCCATCTACCAAATTTCATAATCATAAAATGCGGCAATTGCTAACATGATTCGGATAGACTTAAGCATCGCTACGGGTGAGAAGGTCTCATCGTAGTCAATCCCTTGAACTTGCCGAAACCCTTTTGCGGCAAGTCGAGCTTTGTAGACAGTAATATTACCGTCGGCGTCAGTCTTCTTCTTGAAGATCCATTTATTCTCGATTGCTTGCCGATCATTGGGCAAGTCAACCAAAGTCCACACTTTGTTATCATACATGGATCCCATCTCAGATTTCATGGCTTCAAGCCATTTTGCGGAATCTGGGCTCACCATCGCTTCTTCATAGTTCGTAGGTTCATCATGATCTAGTAGCATGACTTCTAGAACAGGATTACCGTACCACTCTGGCGCGGATCTCACTCTGGTTGATCTACGAGGTTCAATAGTGTCTTGTTCTGAAGTTTCATGATCATTATCATTAGCTTCCTCACTAATTGGTGTAGGTGCCACAAAAATAGTTTTCTGTGATGCACTACTTTCCAATAAGGGAGCAGGTACAGTTACCTCGTCAAGTTCTACTTTCCTCCCACTCACTTCTTTCGAGAGAAACTCCTTCTCCAGAAAGTTTCCGAACTTAGCAAAAAAAGTCTTGCCTTCGGATCTGTGATAGAAGGTGTATCCAATAGTCTCCTTTGGATATCCTATGAAGACACATTTCTCCGATTTGGGTTCGAGCTTATCAGGTTGAAGCTTTTTCACATAAGCATCGCAGCCCCAAACTTTCAGAAATGACAACTTTGGTTTCTTGCCAAACCATAGTTCATAAGGCGTCGTCTCAACGGATTTTGATGGTGCC
Source organism: Triticum dicoccoides (assembly GCF_002162155.2). NCBI lineage: Eukaryota > Viridiplantae > Streptophyta > Magnoliopsida > Poales > Poaceae > Triticum > Triticum dicoccoides. Next base: position 760,067,389 of record NC_041384.1, read on the forward strand.
CTATTTAACGTGAATGCGGCCGTCTCCAAAGTATAACCCCAAAATGATAGCGGTAAATCAGTAAGAGACATCATAGATCGCACCATATCTAGTAAAGTACGATTACGACGTTCGGACACACCATTACGCTGTGGTGTTCCGGGTGGCGTGAGTTGCGAAACTATTCCGCATTGTTTCAAATGTACACCAAACTCGTAACTCAAATATTCTCCTCCATGATCAGATCATAGAAACTTTATTTTCTTGTTACGATGATTTTCAACTTCACTCTGAAATTCTTTAAACTTTTCAAACGTTTCAGATTTATGTTTCATTAAGTAGATATACCCATATCTGCTTAAGTCATCTGTGAAGGTGAGAAAATAACGATATCCGCCACGAGCCTCAATATTCACCGGACCACATACATCTGTATGTATGATTTCCAACAAATCTGTTGCTCTCTCCATAGTACCGGAGAACGGCGTTTTAGTCATCTTGCCCATGAGGCACGGTTCGCAAGTACCAAGTGATTCATAATCAAGTGGTTCCAAAAGTCCATCAGTATGGAGTTTCTTCATGCGCTTTACACCGATATGACCTAAACGGCAGTGCCACAAATAAGTTGCACTATCATTATCAACTCTGCATCTTTTGGCTTCAACACTATGAATATGTATGTCACTAGTATCGAGATTCAATAAGAATAGACCATTCTTCAAGGGTGCATGACCATAAAAGATATTACTCATATAAATAGAACAACCATTATTCTCTGATTTAAATGAATAACCGTCTCGCATCAAACAAGATCCAGATATAATGTTCATGCTTAACGCTGGCACCAAATAACAATTATTTAGGTCCAATATTAATCCCGAAGGTAGATGTAGAGGTAGCGCGTCGACTGCGATCACATCGACTTTGGAACCGTTTCCCACGCGCATCGTCACCTCGTCCTTAGCCAATCTTCGCTTAATCCATAGTCCCTGTTTCGAGTTGCAAATATTAGCAACAGAACCAATATCAAATACCCAGGTGCTACTGCGAGCATTAGTAAGGTACACATCAATAACATGTATATCACATATACCTTTGTTCACCTTGCCATCCTTCTTATCCGCGAAATACTTGGGGTAGTTCCGCTTCCAGTGACCAGTCTGCTTGCAGTAGAAGCACTCAGTTTCAGGCTTAGGTCCAGACTTGGGTTTCTTCTCTTGAGCAGCAACTTGCTTGCAGTTCTTCTTGAAGTTCCCCTTCTTCTTCCCTTTGCCCTTTTTCTTGAAACTAGTGGTCTTGTTGACCATCAACACTTGATGCTCCTTCTTGATTTCTACCTCCGCAGCTTTCATCATTGCGAAGAGCTCGGGAATAGTCTTATTCATCCCTTGCATATTATAGTTCATCACGAAGCTCTTGTAGCTTGGTGGAAGTGATTGGAGAATTCTGTTAATGACGCTATCATCCGGAAGATTAACTCCCAGTTGAATCAAGTGATTACAATACCCAGACATCTTGAGTATATGCTCACTGACAGAACTATTCTCCTCCATCTTGCAGCTATAGAACTTATTGGAGACTTCATATCTCTCAATCCGGGCATTTGCTTGAAATATTAACTTCAACTCCTGGAACATCTCATATGCCCCATGACGTTCAAAACGTCGTTGAAGTCTCGGTTCTAAGTCGTAAAGCATGGCACATTGAACTATCGAGTAGTCATCAGCTTTGCTCTGCCAGATGTTCATAACATCTGGCGTTGCTCCAGCAACAGGCCTGGCACCCAGCGGTGCTTCCAGGACGTAATTCTTCTGTGCAGCAATGAGGATAATCCTCAAGTTACGGACCTAGTCCGTGTAATTGCTGCCATCATCTTTCAACTTTGCTTTCTCAAGGAACGCATTAAAATTCAACGGAACAACAGCACGGGCCATCTATCTACAATCAAACATACATACGCAAGATACTATCAGGTACTAAGTTCATGATAAATTTAGGTTCAATTAATTATATTACTTAAAGAACTCCCACTTAGATAGACATCCCTCTAATCCTCTAAGTGATTACGTGATCCAAGTCAACTAAACCATGTCCAATCATCACGTGAGATGGAGTAGTTTCATTGATGAACATCACTATGTTGATCATATCTACTATATGATTCACGCTCGACCTTTCGATCTCCGTGTTCCGAGGCCATATCTGTATATGCTTGGCTCGTCAAGTATAACCTGAGTATTCTGCGTGTGCAACTGTTTTGCACCTGTTGTATTTGAACGTAGAGCCTATCACACCCGATCATTACGTGGTGTCTCAGCACGAAGAACTTTCGCAACGGTTCATACTCAGGGAGAACACTTCTTGATAATTAGTGAGAGATCATCTTATAATGCTACCGTCAATCAAAGCAAGATAAGATGCATAAAAGATAAACATCACATGCAATCAATATAAGTGATATGATATGGCCATCATCATCTTGTGCTTGTGATCTCCATCCTCGAAGCACCATCGTGATCACCATCGTCACCGGCGCGACACCTTGATCTCCATCGTAGCATCGTTGTCATCTCGCCAATCTCATGCTTCCACGACTATCGCTACCGCTTAGTGATAAAGTAAAGCATACAGTGCGATTGCATTGCATACAATAAAGCGACAACCATATGGCTCCTGCGAGTTGCCGATAACTCGGTTACAAAACATGATCATCTCATACAATAAAATTTAGCATCATGTCTTGACCATATCACATCACAACATGTCCTGCAAAAACAAGTTAGACGTCCTTTACTTTGTTGTTGCAAGTTTTACGTGGCTGCTATGGACTTAAGCAAGAACCAATCTTACCTACGCATCAAAACCACAATGATAGTTTGTCAAGTTGGTGCTGTTTTAACCTTCGCAAGGACCGGGCGTAGCCATACTCAGTTCAACTAAAGTTGGAGAAATTGTCACCCGCTAGCCACCTTTGTGCAAAGCACGTCGGGAGAACCGGTCTCGCGTAAGCGTACGCGTAATGTCGGTCCGGGCCGCTTCGTCCAACAATACCGCCGAACCAAAGTATGACATGCTGGTAAGCAGTATGACTTATATCGCCCACAACTCACTTGTGTTCTACTCGTGCATATAACATCAACACATAAAACCTAGACTCTGATGCCACTGTTGGGTTCCGTAGTAATTTCAAAAAATTTCCTACGCACACGCAAGATCATGGTGATGCATAGCAACGAGAGGGGGAGAGTGTGATCTACGTACCCTTATAGATTGACAACGGAAGCGTTAACTTGGTTGATGTAGTCGTACGTCTCCACAGCCCGACCGGTCAAGCACCGAAACTACGACACCTCCGAGTTCTAGCACACGTTCAGCTCGATGACGATCCCCGAACTCCGATCCAGCAAAGTGTCGGGGAAGAGTTCCGTCAGCACGACGGCGCGGTGACGATCTTGATGTACTACCGTCGCAGGGCTTCGCCTAAGCACCGCTACAATATTATCGAGGACTATGGTGGAAGGGGGCACCGCACACGGCTAAGAATATGATCACGTGGATCAACTTGTGTCTCTAGGGGTGCCCCGTGCCTCCGTATATAAAGGCTCAAAGGGGGGGCTGGCCGGCCAAGAGGTGGCGCGCCAAGAGGAGTCCTACTCCTTCCGGGAGTAGGACTCCCCCCTTTTCCTAGTTGGAATAGGATTCGCGGAGGGGGGAAAAGAGGAGAGAGAGGAGGAAGGGGGCCGGCCCCCTCTCCTTGTCCTATTCGGACCAAAGGGGGGGGAGGGGCGCGCGGCCCATCTCTGGCCACCTCTCCTCTCTTCCACTAAGGCCCACTAAGGCCCATATACCTCCCGGGAGCTTCCGGTAACCTCCCGGTAATCCGGTAAAATCCCGATTTCACCCGGAACGCTTCCGATATCCAAATATAGGCTTCCAATATATCAATCTTTATGTCTCGACCATTTCGAGACTCCTCGTCATGTTCGTGATCACATCCGGGACTCCGAACAAACTTCGGTACATCAAAATGCATAAACTCATAATATAACTGTCATCGTAACCTTAAGCGTGCGGACCCTACGGGTTCGAGAACAATGTAGACATGACCGAGACACGTCTCCGGTCAATAACCAATAGCGGAACTTGGATGATCATATTGTCTCCTACATATTCTACGAAGATATTTTATCGGTCAGACCGCATAATAACATACGTTGTTCCCTTTGTCATTGGTATGTTACTTGCCCGAGATTCGATCGTCGGTATCCAATACCTAGTTCAATCTCGTTACCGGCAAGTCTCTTTACTTGTTCCGTAATACATTATCCCGCAACTAACTCATTAGTTGCAATGCTTGCAAGGCTTCAGTGATGTGCATTACCGAGAGGGCCTAGAGATACCTCTCCGACAATCGGAGTGACAAATCCTAATCTTGAAATACGCCAACCCAACATGTACCTTTGGAGACACCTGTAGAGCTCCTTTATAATCACCCAGTTACGTTGTGATGTTTGGTAGCACACAAAGCGTTCCTCCGGCAAACGGGAGTTGCATAATCTCATAGTCATAGGAACATGTATAATTCATGAAGAAAGCAATAACAACATACTAAACGATCAGGTGCTAAGCTAATGGAATGGGTCATGTCAATCAGATCATTCAACTAATGATGTGATCCCGTTAATCAAATGACAACTCTTTGTCCATGGTTAGGAAACATAACCATCTTTGATTAACGAGCTAGTCAAGTAGAGGCATACTAGTGACACTCTATTTGTCTATGTATTCACACATGTATTATGTTTCCAGTTAATACAATTCTAGCATGAATAATAAACTTTTATCATGATATAAGGAAATAAATAATAACTTTATTATTGCCTCTAGGGCATATTTCCTTCACGTGATCCGGTGAAGCATGAGCTCACCAAGCACATCGGTGTGGATGCCCACTTTGTGCGTGCTGCAGTACAAGATTAGGTTCTTGCTCTCCACTATGTGCCCTCTGAGTTACAGTTGGCTGACTTCTTCACGAAGGCCCAAACTCGAGCGCAGCACGGGTACTTTCTCTCCAAACTCAGTGTGGTTGATCCACCATGAGTTTGAGGGGGGGTGTTAGATGTGTTAGATATGTATAGTCTCTCTTTTCTGTTTATCCCCATTGTACACATGTATATGTACTGGCCCTTGGCCCTCTTGAGAATGTAGTTGCTCATTTCTCTAACATATATACTACATCATGGGCCCCCCTCTCGCCTAGGCCCTGGGCCGTCGCCCCGCTGGCCATGCCCCCGGGCCGGCCCTGATAGAATGCTATAGGTCTTGATTACCGTGTGATGAGAGAAAATACTTTAAAGTGCATTGGGAAGATAGAAATACACTCTTTTGTGGATAAATTTTAAACCCAAACGTACATTCTTCACCGGACGGAGGGAGTAGTTGCCTCATTTACAATGAAGGAAACCTCTGCCTTTGAGGGTGATTCCAATCAAACACCTGTAGGAGAGAACCTAGCTAACTTAGCTAATTCATGAGCTACCTGATTGCATTTTCTAATACAATGATCAAAGATAACATGACAAAATATATCGTCATATAGAAGCAATCATCAAAGATGGCTCCAGCAATAGAATTCAATCTACCATCTTGCATGGCTGCAACGACCTCCGCATTGCCAGACATAACCTCTATCTTGCTGCAGCCTATAGTTCATGCCAGGTTCAAACCTAATCTGACCGCTATCGCCTCTGATGGAAGGAATCAAAATAGAAATTCTCTTTTTTGCTTGCCGCAGCTATTAACTTGCCGTTGTGGTCTCGGAATATAGCACCAACTGTCCCTTGTAGCAAATCATGATCGAACGCGGCGTCTAAATTTAGCTTTATATATCCTGTTTGAGGTTTCAGCATGTTGCAGTTCGAGTCTTTGACACATATGTAGCTAGTTAAATTGATGACCTAATACTCCCTCTGCCCAGTGCATAGGGCGTGTGCCTAGTTTTACGTCACCAATTTAACTAGCTACACATGTATTATATATATATATATAGAAACAACATTCGCGTATGTGTATCCAATGATATGCTTTTAATGACATATAATACATTTTAGTTAGTTACATTCACAACCTACAACCTAGAACTACAGGCATGCCCTATGCACGGAGACAGAAGGAGTATTTCTTTTCTAAAATGATCAAGAGGGGAGTTAAAACAACGTTTGACAATTGATGTTCCCACACCATTCACGCATGTTGCAATGGTTTGCATGTGTAATACTTGACCTGAAACAGAATTGTATGGTGTAATGCTTCGCCCCCTCCTTGTAGGGCATCGAGCTGCCGTGTTGTCTTCTGATCATACCAGGGATGCTTATATTTTTGGAGGTTAAATGCATATCACTGTTTTTCATTTATATCCTTGATGAGAATTAGGACCTGTGCTTTTGGCTCAGATTATTGTTGTCTGTGAAAGATGCGGTCAAGGTGATACCTACTGTATGGATTTTTTTCTATGAGTATCCATTTGCTATCACATCCTTTTTTCTATGTATGTTTGACAAGGATTATATATACCTAGACAGCGTCAGCAGGGGCAGAGGATACATGTGTTGCGGCCAAAACGGCTGCATATTCCAAGGCGTCTGGATGGGACAGCAAAATGTCCACCAAGGGTTGGGCAGCGATTGGTGGTCTTCAAGGATGCAGATATTCGAGGGGCGGAGGGGGGATGGCTCTGGGACCAGAGGACCATCATCGGCATCTCTATTTAGCGGTCCACTCTTCGGCAACCCGCTATAATCCCATACTTGACATATAAGGGAGCCGACGAGTCCCAAAGAAAGAATGAAATGAAGGAAAGGCTGTTGTAATATGTTGATATAGGCTCTGGTTGGGTTCTTGTGTTGGCGGGTGTGTCAGAACCAGAACCCACCACACGCACTTGATGATTTTAAATCATATAGTCAACAGAATTTAAAGAGGTGTGTAAATGATTTAAGTCTCACAACATAATTTCAAAAAAAAAAGTCTCACAACATCAAGTGCACTTTAATTTAGTCAACAGAACAGAACTCGTTGCATCACTATATAGCCTAGGCAAAGGACCAAAGCAGTAGAGTAAGAAGGCAACATCACATAATTTTTCTTCCTTAGACAGAGTATAAAGAAAGAATTTGTTTTAGCGCAGCCTCCTGGCGTCCCGCACATTCTCGAGCAGGGTGAGGATGTCGCCATCACGGAGCAGAATCCACCACATGCACTTGATGATTTTACAAGTAGAAGCGATCCAGATTTATACTCAAAACATAGGATTCAATATAGTCGATTCTCATTACCGAGAGGTGTGCAACAATAACATCAAGTGCATTTTAATTTCGGCAACAGAAGGAAACTCATTACATCTCCATAGCCAAGGCAAAAGACGGAAGCAGTAGAGTAAGAAGGCAACAGCACACAATTTCAGGAGTACTTCCGAAGACAGACAGGTGAAGAAAGAAAGTGCTTAGCGCAGCCTCCTGGCCTCCCGCTCAGACTCGAGCAGGGTGAGGATGTCGCCCTCCCGGACAGGCCCCTTGACGTTCCTCATGATGAGACGGTTCTGGTCGTCCAGGAACTTGACTCTCACCTGGGTCACCTGACCCCTGGACCCGGTGCGGCCCATCACCTTGACCACCACTGCGAGCTTCACCTGCGTATCCATGCTGCACAAACCATTGCAAGGGATTGCATTAGGAAAAAACCATCAGAAAGAAATAACTAATCGACTGTTCTAGGCAAAGCACCAGAACAGCTAGTGTACAACTCCATTGCAGTTGAGATAGATCATACATACAAGAGAGCACACAAATGTTCCTTACTATTTGGAACATGTCTACCGTGTGCCCAAAGCAGAAACACTGCATCAAAAACAGAAACCAGAGAAATTATTGGTCTAAAACCACTGCTAAAAAAACCGATAAATCTACTGGTCCAAACACTGAATTAGAATGAACAACAGTTATTAACACTCCCAGGGAGTGACTTGCTTCCTGCTTCCACAGTTATTTCCACACTTCGGACTAAATGGCTAGTTGTTTGCAGAAAATGCTACTGGTTCTGGGAGGCAGTTCAAGAACCGTAGTTACCACAACAATTCTCCAGCGCTCTAGCACCATCAGGAGTTCAGTCTGACCACGAGGATCAGCATCTGATCGAGGAGAAGATCAGGGACCTCGAGAGGGCCAGGGATACGTTGAAGATCAGGAACCTGAAGAATGAGCTGATTGCAGCTAACACCGAGTTTAAACATTCAAGGGAAGTGATCAGCAACAGTGAGAAGAAGTCTCTGGTAGATTGTGCTCTAAGCCAGCTGGACGCACACAAGAAACTATTGAAATGTGATTCATAAACACTGCAGAGTTGCCTCTGTTTAGATGCAAGTTAAGTTTCAGAAACAGAAACACTGCAGAGTTTGCCTCTGTTTAGATGTAAGTTTCAGAAAGATATCATTTTCCAATAGGGAAAGCAGAAGCACCATCCGAAACAACAAACTGATGCGCCATTCCAATGCACTAACAGTTCTAGGCAAAGCAGAAGCACCGCCAGAACAGCTAGTGTACACTTCCATTGCACTTGAGAGTACACAAATGTCCATGTATGCAGATCAAAATAAAACTAAAATAAACAGCCCCTGTTTTGCAAGTAAATGGGCTATGTTAATACTCCCTCCTTTCCGGTTTATAGGTCCTGCGTGTAAATCTAGCTTGTCTATTTTACCAACATAATAGTACCACGCATCATATACCACAAAAATTTATATCATTAGAAAGTAGAACAAATGTTCAGCAAGAACCAGTAAGGTCCAAGTATGGCTCCAACTAAACTATGTTTTGCACACACTAAGGTCCACCAATTTCTCCTCTGCACAAATCTTCAGCAAGAACAAGGATATATATCAACGATTTTGCAAGCAAGAACCCCGAGGCTTACTTGAGATCTGAAGAGTAGCTGCCTATATCGGTACAAAACTAGGCATTAAAAGTGGAAGATGAAGCAAGCATCTCTCAGAATCATCAATACGCCACAAACTAGACATGACGGAAACTAAACTACCAACGAAATCAATCACAGCAACTAAATCGATCCAGCACAAAAAACGAAACGATAAAGCTCACAGATCCGTAGAGCCACGGGTGAAGAGGCGTAGGGGAGGGAGGGAGGGGACAGGAACCTTTCTTTGGTTGTTGGCGATGGGGATCGCTGCTTCTGCTGAGACGACGGAGGCGGCGGCGCAAGGTGCTTCTGCTTGTGCTACAACGGACGGAGGCGGCGGCGCAGGGAGGGAGGAAATAAAGAGGGTAGAACCCAAACCCTAGCGCCCGTCCAGTTGTTAGGTTGCGCTGCCGGCAGCCTTGGTTGGGCTCCTGGTCCTTGTATGCGAGCAAATGGTCTGTTGGGCCCCAAGCCCAAACAGGTGCAGCTTTACTTTAGTAGATACACTTTCTACCGCTCAAAAAAAAAAGTAGATACACTTTCTTTGATTGCTAAAAAAACACTTTCTTTGTCTAAAAAAAAGTAGATACACTTCCTTTGTCTAGAAAAAAAGTAGATACACTTTCTTCTTTGCCTAAAAAAAGATACAATCTATTCTTCTTTCTTCTATATAGTCCGAGGACATTTTCGTAGTTCGAAGACCTAGGTGACACCCCTATGAAAATAAAGATGATTTTCATAGTTTGAGAACCTAGTGCATGCCCCTGAAATAGTTCAGTGACCCACAATGCACTTCACTCTATGTGTAATATATGCAATAATGTTCAAAACCACAAACATGTGTTATATTTGAACTAGAAGAAATATTTTTGACGAGAATAGCAGGAGCTCATGTGAACATTTTTTGGTGTAGATGAAAACCAATGGACTGGGGTTCTGATTTTTATTTATTTTTAATTTAATATAAGGGCAATTTGATTTGAAATTGAGGAGCAAAGTTTTTTTTTCGTTCTAAAAACTAAATGAGAAGCACCGCTAACACGGTAACAAAATGAACTGTACATTGATTTTTCCATCTTTTTTCTGGGCAAACCTGTACATTGATCGATCCCAAAAAAATAATTGAGAAGCTCATCGCCGGAGTTCATCAGAGCTTTAGTTCGCGTCGCCGTTGAGCCTGGGCACGTGCCCTAGGTGCCCGAACGGTAAAATCGCCCCTGGTCACATGCTTGATGATTCTGCATAATTCTTTCATTCTCTGCTAATTTTTGTGTGTGCTACTCGCTGTTGCTTTGATGCAACGGCGACGCTCTACCGAAACAACCAACATGTCTGCTGGTAAACTTCATAATCGAGTGATGGTCCTAAGGACCAAGTTTCTTTGGGAAAAGCAGATTAAAAAAATGTGCAACGACCTTATCATCTGACAGTTTGTGCATCAAGTCGCTGTCAGTTTGATGTGTTGATGCATCAAGTTACAGTGCACAGTATGTCATGTAACAACATCGAGAAAAAAACTTTCTCCCCTAGATACAGTTTGGATTTACAAGAATACGACGGTGACGGGTTGATGATGATATGACTAAGAGGATTGGAAACATCAGCCCCACCAGCGTGCTTCACAAACTCAGCAGGGGTGAAGAAGTTACCATGGCGAAAACAGACTATGCAGGTGCACTCAGTCGTCTTCCCTGTCCCAGATGCACTCAGGCTCTTTATCTTTCGAGTAGACCATTGGTGTGTCGTCCGTCCTGTTGCTGGTGCTGCTAGTCTTCATTGCCAGGGACCCAAGCGTCTTCAATGGAGGATGCTCCACAATCTCATTCTTTGGTGGACTTCCAGCTGCTGTTGTCGTTGAAGGAAGAACCACCTTGTTCTGGTTGGTGTTTTTAGAGGTCGGACTCCAAGCGGCTGTGTATTTCAACAATTTATGCATATTTCAACAAACATACAAACAGAAACTTTATGAAGAATTGCATTAACTATTGTGTACTCAACAAGCAGATAAGTCCAAAATTACAAAGGTAACACATGGATATGCTATCAGAACGATTATTGAGCTCAAGACTAATTTGGACTTACAAGTCTCTTGAATTTGTGTCTCGACACTTATGTCCTTTAGACATTCTTCAACAAATATCTGCCCTTGGGGATCGCAACTCCACTGAAAAAAGTAAACAAAAGATGTCAAAAGAGAATTTAAATCTCCTATGTTATAAAGTAAACCACTTATGGAATTCATATGGGTTATTGCTCTCAGGGTAATTGCATTTGATATAATCATCCTAAAACGCATGACATGTGAAACCGTTAACAAGCACTTACACAAATGTCAAATGGTAATGTAGCCAAACAAATCCAAAATTCAAAACCATTTCATGTATTTGGTAACACCATAGCGTACTGTGGAAAAGTTTGGGCATAATGATCTGCTGTCCCTTAGGATCACACACTTTTTATATATATGAAAAACGATGGTCAAGGAATCTGAGGACAGGTCTAGGGGCTCGGCCAAGAAACTTACTCCACAGCCTGATAAGTCGGCCAAGGGACCGCCGATGTCTGGAACACCGACAAACACTTTGCGTTTTGGCTCTTTTGCTCCTCATTCTGCTCCTAGTCGCTTGTGGAGCATGAGGGTGGAGACGGATGATCCGATGGAGTCAGAGCTGCCGTCGCTGTTGGAGGATGCCTATGGAGCACCGACTTCTTCCACACCAGCTGCTGTGGTGCCGTCGCAGCCGACTGAGTCCAGTGGGATGGGCAGGCAGGAGGCTCTCCTATCTCCCACGGCGTCTCCTCGTCGCGATGTCACCCCGTTGGTGAGGTCTGGAAAGGTGGTGCCAGGTGTCCTGGATAGTGACAGGCCAAGCAGGAGAGTCAGAGACCTGGGAGGCCGGGGGACCCCTACACCTACGTCGACTCCCCGGGTCGCCAGACAGTGCGCCTCGCCGCAGGACCATGGGCAGGGAACCGGGTTGGGGGGGGGGCATGGGCAGGAGGCCCTCAGGCCCCCCCCCCCCAGCCTCGGTGACTCCCGTCCGCGTCGACGACCACACGAGGGCAGCTAAGCAGGAGGCTCCGCACCTTCTTCCTTCGCCGGCGCTGGATGGTGGTGCTCCTATCGCGCCCATTTCTACACCAACTTCGATGGGTACGCGTGTTGCTTCGGGAGTTTCTGTCCGGGAGCGGACTATGGATGAGATTATCGCTTTTGGTGGGATCAAAGATCCGATGACGGCTGGCAGGCGTGTCAGTGACCGGATCCAAGATCAACCAGATGCGGACGACCTGCAGTTGGGGCGTGCCATGAGGGCGGCCAAACTTCGGGATGTCGAGGCAACTACAGGTATGTCGGTTAATAAGGGTTGTTCCATTTTGCATTTTTCAGAGCATGATATTTTAGATAAAGCCAACAACATAGGAGTTTCTTTGGGTTCGAACGCAAAGGAAACTGCGAAGTCGATTAATGGCCTTCTAGACTTAGAAGTGGAGCGGGCATCTTATATTATTCGAAATCTACCGGCAATTAAACCCATGAATAATGATGAAGTAAATCAATTAGGAATTTCAGCTCTACAAAATTTATGTGACAATCTAATGCCACCATCTGAGGCCGATGGGGACCTGCTAGGTTCGGACACTAAGGACAGTGTAGTGCCTATGTCGGTGGAAGATTTCATCCCTAGTCACCATATTGACGGAGATACGTCAAGTGTAGGGGGTAAGCCCAAATGTGCATGGAAAAGGAAGGTTTATCAGACTTCGGTTGTTCACCATTTTGAACTTAAAAAGAAATTCCATGATGATCTATGAAAGGAATCTTTTGGAATAGCAGAGGTCTAGCTGACTTGGCTAAAAGAAGGTTTCTTGCCGAGGCATCGGTAGAACAGCAGCTCGATTTTATTGCAATCCTTGAAACTGGCAGAGATAATTTCACCTCACAATTCCTCGGAACTCTGTCCGGTGGAATTGATTTTGACTGGCACTGTCTACCCCTTAGAGGAAGATCCGGTGGGATATTGCTAGGGGTTAGGTGTGAAGCACTTGAGGTGCTCAATGTGGTCAGGGGAGACTTTGCGGTTAAGTTCCGGGTGAGATCAAAGTTAGATGGCTTCCGTTGGTCCCTTGTAGCGGTGTACGGACCTGAACTCAAACCGGATTTCCTAGCTGACCTAGTCAGGATTTGTGGAGACGAGAATCTCCCTATCCTAGTTGGTGGAGATTTTAATATTATACGAAGGCCAGAAGAGAAGAACAATGATAATTTTGATGGGCGGTGGTCACTTATGTTTAATATGATCATCAAAAGCCTCAGTTTGAGGGAGATTGAGCTTACGGGTAGATAATACACTTGGGCTAATTCGCTACCTACTCCGACTTATGAGAAGTTGGATAGGGTTCTTGCTAGTATTGAATGGGAACAGAAATACACATTGGTGTCGGTTCATGCGATGCAGAGGGCAGTCTCAGACCACACACCGTTATTAGTGGACTAGGGAGAAGCAACACATCCTGGTAATAAGAATTTGTTCTCTTTCGAACTAAGCTGGTTTGAAAAAGAGAACTTTATGGCCATCATTGCACGTGAATGGTCAAAGCCAGTTGCTGGCCAAACAAGCATAGAGATATGGCAGAACAAGATCAGGCATCTAAGACAATTTCTTAGAGGTTGGGCAAGGAACGAGAGTGGCATTTACAAAAAAGAGAAAGAAAGGCTCATTCAATTAATTGATTCCCTAGACATTAAAGCAGAGGGGACACTGCTAGACGTAAATGAACAGGCCATGAAATCTGAAGCAGAGCAAAGCCTACGAGCTCTTATGAGAGAAGAGGAACTCAAATGGGCATTGCGGGCTAAGACTCTCAAGGTTGTTCATGGAGACGATAATACACAATTCTTTCATATGATTGCGAATGGCAAACATAGAAAAAAGAAAATCATCCAGCTCGAGCAAGATGAAGGAACCATAGTGGGACATGAAAACCTTAAATCATATATTTCTAATTATTATAAACAATTATTCGGGCCACCGGCAGAGAACACGGTGACCATGAATGAGTTTGACACTGGAGATATTCCTCAGCTCATGTCAGAAGAGAATGAGATCCTAACTGCGCCTTTCACTGAAAAGGAAGTGCTAGATGCCATATCACAAATCAAACCGAATAAAGCACCGGGACCAGACGGGTTTCCTGCGGAGTTTTATAACAAATGTTGGCATATCATTAAGGATGACCTGATGCCTATGTTCCACGATTTCTTTAATGGGCATCTAGAACTCTTCCATATAAACTTTGGTACGATTACTCTACTGCTAAAGAAAGAAGGGGCGATTCGTATTGAGCAGTTTAGGCCGATATGTCTCTTAAACATGAGTTTCAAGATATTCACGAAGGCGGGGACAAATCGGCTGACGCGGATCACCCATTCGGTGTTTCAAGAGAGTCAGACGACCTTCATGCTTGGTAGACACATCCTAGAAGGGGTAGTTGTTCTACATGAAACGATCCACGAAATGCATTCGAAGAAACTAGATGGGGTTATCTTTAAAGTGGATTTCGAAAAGGCTTATGATAAAGTGAAATGGACGTTTCTTCAGCAAGCTATGCGCATGAAAGGTTTTTCTGAAGCTTGGAGGAGCCAAGTGGATTCTCTTGTCCAAAAAGGTAGTGTCGATATTAAGGTTAACGATGATATAGGCCACTATTTCCAGACGCACAAAGGATTGAGGCAAGGGGATTCCATGTCTCCGCTCCTTTTTAATATAGTGGCAGATATGTTGACCGTGCTTATTGGCAGGGCTAAGGTGAATGGCCTAGTAGATAGTTTAGTTCCCCATCTGGTAGATGGTGGAGTATCCATTTTACAATATGCAGACGACACTATTATATTCATGGAGCATGATGTTGCAAAAGCTCGGAATATGAAATTGGTGTTATGTCTCTTCGAGCAATTATCAGGACTTAAAATAAACTTTAACAAAAGTGAGTTATTTTGCTTTGGTAGGGCCAAAGATGAGCAAGATACTTACATACATTTGTTCGGTTGTGAATTAGGGTGATGCCTTTTAGCTATTTGGGCATACCTATTCACCATCGGAAATTATCCATTAAGGAGTGGAAGTGCATCGAGGATCGAATTGAAAAGAAGCTTAGTTGTTGGAAGGGCAAGTTAATGTCCTACGGTGGTCGACTAGTACTCATTAACTCAGTCCTGACGAGTATGCCGATGTTTCTGTTATCCTTTTTTGAGGTACCTAAAGGGGTACGGAGGAGACTAGACTTCTTTCGATCTCGATTCTTCTGGCAGTCTGATGAGGCCAAGAAGAAATACTGCTTAACTCGCTGGGATATATATGTCGACCTAAGGATCAGGGAGGTCTCGGTATTGAGAACCTGGAGATCAAGAATAAATGCCTTATGAGCAAATGGCTTTTTAGGCTTTCGGTAGAGAACGACGAGATGTGGGCACAAATCTCACGAAACAAATATCTACAGTCCAAAACTCTAGCACAAGTAAACATGAGGCCGTGTGATTCGCCTTTCTGGAAAGGGCTAATGAGAATTAAAGACTTATTCTTTCATAGAACCAAATTCATTGTTGGCAATGGGATGTCAACACGATTTTGGGAGGATACATGGCTGGGGGAGACGCCTTTAGCCATTCAATATCCAAGTCTATATAATATTGTCCAATGTAAGGAAGATTATGTTGCCACGATATTACAACCGATCCCTTTAAATATTCAGTTTAGGCGATCTTTGGTTGGGGAGAGATGGAATTCATGGATACATCTGGTACGGAGAGTGATGGATGTTCAATTAACCGACCAGTCAAGGCTGAGTACGGCTGTACGGCTGAGTACATCTGAAACCTCTTTATGCGGGTGCGAAAATATCTCAGCTGGATGCCATCTCGCAACTGATTGCAGTCAAGGCTGAGTACGGCTGTAGCCAGAAATGCTTCGAAGCACTCCCGGGAGTATGGGCTAACAGCCTCCCTGAGGGTCATGAACTGCCGAAAAGCATGTACGATACAAAGAAAATCATGAAGGCACTATCTATGGATTATGAGAAAATAGATGTTTGCCCGAAGAATTGCCTTTTTTTTAGGCACGAGTATGCGGATGACAAGTACTGTAGGAAGTGCGGTTCGTCTCGGTACATTGAGGTGGTCGGTGAGGATGGTGAGAAAAAGCAGCTAACCATCCCCGTTAAGGTTCTTCGATATCTTGATTTTATAAAAAGACTGCAACGCCTTTTCATCACGAAGGAGTCTGCCAAAATGATGAAGTGGCACAAGGAAGGTATAAGGTACAATCCAAAAAAATCGTACATCCATCGGGAGGGGAAGCATGGAAGTCATTCGATGAAGAATACCTCGAGGAAGCAGCCGAGGCTGGGAATGTCAGAATAGCCATATCAGGTGATGGGTTGAATCCATATGGTATGTCGTCCAATCCATACAGCTGCTGGCCTGTGTTTGTAATTCCGCTCAATCTTCCTCCCGGTGCCCTAATGCAACGGAAGACCATGTTCTTGTCGCTCATCATTCCGGGGCCTGACTACCCGGGAAAGCAATTGGATGTGTTTATGCAGCCGCTTGTGGATGCTTTGCACCATTCTTGGTACTTTCCGAGGTTGACATCCGACCGGGATCTGCAGAGAAATTTCTTGATGAAAGTTTGGTTGCACTATTGCATGCATGACTTTCCCGGCTATGCTTTATTCTGCGGATGGTGTACAAGTGGTAAGATGCCATGCCCAGTGTGCATGCAGGCTCTGCGAATGATTTGGCTGAGTAAGGGTGGCAAGTATGTAGCCTTTGACCTGCATCGACAGTTCCTCCCTCCAGACCATCCAGACAGGGAAGACAAGAAGAACTTCACGAAAGGCCGGGTTGTTCATGAAGTAACCGATATTCCAACATTTTCGGGGGCAGATGTTCTTGCTCAGCTAAAAGCTCTCAAGCCTAAAGTCAAAGGCAAAGGCAAAGCCAAAGCCAAAGGCTTCGAGGGATATGGTGAGACGCACAACTGGACGCACATTACCCCCTTCTCGCAGCTTCCCTATTTCAAGGACCTCAAACTTCCTTACAATATTGATGTGATGCACACCAAAAAGAATGTGGCAGAGTCCCTTTTCCACACGATCCTCAACATTCCTGATAAGACGAAGGATAATGTAAAAGCTAGAGCCGATCAACAGAGAATTTGTGATAGACCACGCCTGAACATGAAGCCTCCCACAGGCGGTCGAAAAAACTGGTTCAAGCCAGATGCTGACTTTGTCCTTAAACTGCCAGAAAAAAAAAGAAGTACTTATCTGGCTGAAACAAATTTTGAAGTTCACCGATGGTTATGCATCGAATATAAGTAAGGGAGTCAATCTTTCAACGGGCAAAGTGACCGGCCTGAAGAGTCATGACTACCATGTATGGATTGAGCGGATAATGCCGGTGATGGTTCGAGGCTATGTCCCCGAGCATGTCTGGCGAGTGCTTGCCGAGCTTAGCCATTTCTTCCGCACGATCTGTGCTAAAGAAGTAAGTAAAGAGGTGATTGAAAAATTGCATAAGAAGGCACCAGAGTTGATAGTCAAGCTAGAGAAGATCTTTCCGCCAGGCTTCTTTACTCCGATGATACATCTCATTCTGCACCTCGCGAACGAGGTATTGTTGGGGGCCCTGTGCAAAATCGCTGGCAGTACGGCCCTGAGAGGCAGAACAAGCATCTCCGACGAAAATGTGGAAACAAAGCTAAGATTGAAGCTTCCATAGCTGAGGCAGTTATCCTAGAGGAGGTGTCAGACCTCAGGACATCATACTGTCCAGACCACGTTCCCCATCTGCATAACAAGGTGCCTCGATACAATATGGAAGAGCCCAAGTATCAACCCAGGCTCGATCTATTCAACGCGCAAGGTGGGAGGGCTGGGGCCTCGAAATCTTATAACATGCCACGACAAGAGTGGGAGGACCTCATGTTCTATATCTTGCACAACATCAAGGAAGTTGAGAAAGTGTGGATGAGGTAATACCACTACACCATTCCTTTATGTCTTCCACATCATCATGTTTCATGTTCACTTAGTCCCGGTCTAACACCGCTTATCTTTTTTTAGTGATTTCGTTCAAGAGGAATGGACGGGAGTGAATCCTCCTACTGAGGCGGAGGCACTTACTCTTCTCCGTCATGGAAACCCTGGACGTAAAAATTTTGTTGCTTGGTTCATGGAGAAAGTAATTTCCCACACTCCCCTATTAAATACCTACTTCAACATTTATTAGTTAACCGAACTAATGCACGCAACAATTTCCATTATACTTGTAGGGAAAAGATCCGAACATATCTATGGATGATGAATTGAGATGGGTTTCCATGGGTTTTGACCCTGCCGTCATGACATGTAAAAAGTATGATGTGAATGGGTATCGCTTCCATACAGAGGAGCACCAAAACAGCCGCCCCGATCCCAAAACTATAAATACTGGAGTGTACACCCCCGGTCAAAATTCAGTAGACTACTACGGAAGGGTACAAAATATATATGAGGTTAAATTCTGCCAGGGGCGTGAGACCCTAAGTCTGCCTGTGTTCAAATGCCGATGGTTCGATCCGCGGGAGGGGGTAAAACATACGCCTTCCATTGGTTTGGTCGAAGTTAAACCATCAACCGTCTATGCCGGAGCCGATCTCTTCATTGCGGCTACCCAAGCTACAGAAGTATATTATCTGCCTTACCCATGCCAGAAAGTGTATCTAAAGGGTTGGGAAGTTGTGTTCAAGGTGTCGCCACATGGTAAGCTACCAGACCCGAATGAAGACGATTACTACAACATTAACCCCATGACATACGAGGGAGTGTTCTATCAAGAGCAACCTGATGATGATGATGATGTGGTTAGAAACGATGACGCTAGACCATTGGATGATGATGATGATGTGGTTAGAAACGATGATGCTAGACCATTGGGTGATGATGATGTGGACCCAAACGTCGACGATGCACGGAATGATGGTGAGACCATTGTCAATGAAAATGACATACTTATGCTAGAAAAGTTAAACGAAGACGCTGACGACGAGGAAGAGCCTCCACCTCCGTCGGACAACGAAGATGATATGATTGATAGTGATGATGAGACGGACCGAGAAAGAGGTTACAACAGTGATGATTCATATGGGTTCTAGCAGATGTACGTTTCAAGTATTTTTTTTCTATAGTTTAGGAATATGCCTTTTTATGCATTTTTATTAATGTGTTTATTATCATGCCTTTTCCTTCATTTCATTAATTTACTAATTGCATTTTCTCTTTTCAATGCAGGTTCGTGGAACATGGGCAAGGGGAAGGCCGACGGCGTGGGTTTCCTACGCAAGGTCGTCGGCCTGCCTAGTCGGAGTGGTCGAGCACGTAATCCTCCCCCTCGGCTACTTGACGATGACTCCTCACAGGGAGGTCGAGGGAGAGGTGCCCCTAGAGGAGGAGGGGGCGGGGGGAGAGCCTCTAGAGGACGAGGTGCTGGGGGGAGAGCCACTACAGGGGGTCGCGGCCAGAAAGAGCGCACCCTCACCGACTTAGGGGTGTTGTCTTCGAGGCCCTCCTCTAGTGAGGTAC
>NC_041384.1:760087487-760114229 GCF_002162155.2 Triticum dicoccoides
GGAGGAGGAGGAGGAGGAGGAGGAGGAGGTTGGGGAGGAGGTTGGGGAGGGGGAGGCAGGCGAGGAGGAGGGTGGTGGCGGGGATGATGGTGGTGATGGGAAGGGGGTTGACAAGAAGGGGTGGCTGCATGGTAACCCAAAGCTACCAAAGCAGGTTCCGCCTACTGAGGAGCAGAAGTGGCTCATTGAGCCCACGGGAAAAGAGTAAGTGGTTCATTATTTTGCTTGTCACATGCTTATTCCGGTTGTTATTTATTTTGCTTGTCACATGCTAATAGTTCATTCTTTTGCAGCAACTGGATATATTCTAAAGGGGTCCGTATTCTCAACGGCCTCATCACCGTCTTGCTGAAGTTATACTGGCCGGGGTTGTACTGTCCGGATCCAGTCAGGCAGCCGGCTCGTCGGGTTTTGGCCACGAGCTGGGACCACTGGGAAGCGGCCCGCCACGCGGGCCATGAGACCCATGCCAAGGCCGTGATCACTACTTTCTGGGTGAGTTCTCTTCAGAAGAACAAGTCCATTCTAGTTTCATGAAAATGATTTAACTCATGGCTTCTTCCATTCTTGTTTCATGCATGATTGTAGAAATTATATCGAGTTCTTCCGGAGCATAGGGCTAGAGCGGACCAGATCGTGCTGCGCCAATGCAAGAAGAAGGCCCGCCAGATGCAGTACGAGGTGCGCTATGTGGCCATCTCCACATACTACCACGACTATCTTGGTGTGAAGATGACCAAGGAAGAAGCACGGAGGATGGGCATTACCTTGGAGAGGCCCGAGTTCTTGGCGGTAAGTATAAAAGATTTTTCATTATGCTTTCATATATTATGCTTTCATTACCTTGTGGTACATTATGCTTTATGCTTTATGCTTCCATAATTCCAATTTGGACACACCTACATGCCATTATGCTTTTATTATGTAGGTGTGTCCAAATTGGTGTTATGGAAAAGACGAGTCCTGGACGGCATTGGTGGATCTTTGGTGTGATGAGGCTGGAGCCTGGGCGGCTATGAGAACCAAAAATAAGGCTAACCGAGGGACGGAGGGAGTACATGCTCAGGGAAACCGAAACCACTATCTCCACAAGGCAGTTAATGTATGACTAACCCCATTAAACATTCTTCTTCTTCTATTTACCATCACTTTCTTATGTATGACTAACCTCTGTTTGGTGGTGCAGGAGGAGAAACTGAAGCGGCCGCTCTCACACATGCAGGCGTGGGAGATCGCCCATACGCGGAAGGACCCCAAGCCTGGCGAGCCCAAGTACTACGGCAAGAAGACCGCAGGGAGGAAGAAGGCCTACTCCGAAGCGTATCTGAAGTTACATCCTGACACACCTGACTCCATTGCGGCGCCTCTGGACGACATGGCGGTGGTGAGGATGGGGCCTAAGGAGCACGGTCGGGAGGCGGTTCTCGATGCTGTGATCACTCCTAGTATCTCCTACACACAGCTTCGTCGGATCGACCCGAGCCTGAGCCAGCGCACGAGCCAGCCAGTGACCAGTACACAGTCCCTCTTTCAGGAGCAACAATCTGTAAGTATTTTCCCTCTTATCTTCATTGCTCACTTCATTTTCCGCATTTAGTAGTTTTATGAGTTCCATCATGTCATACCGTAGGCCTACCTGGAGTACACACGCCAGGAGACCATGGCGTGGCATCAGAGGCTTTATGAACACCAAATGCAGAGGGATAGCCAGATGCAACATGCTTTTTAGGATATGGCGGCCGGCAGGTGTCCTCAGTTCCCTCCAGCACAATGCCCCCCAGCACAACCAGTGCTGATGAGCTTTGAGGAGTTTGTGGCACAGAACGCTGGCCCCTCGCCAGTTAGTTCATCCCCAATCTATTCACTCAAAGCATGTCATGCCTTTCAACACAGTCATATATCCTGTTAATATGTCTTTTCAACATCCAGGGAACAGGTGGATCTACCATTGGAGGTGGTCTTCGCAGCACTCCCGAGTCATGGAGCCCGACCACTCCGATCCACGGAGGCGGAGGCGGAGGTGGAGGCGGTCTTGGTGGTAGCGCTGCCGCTAGCAGTGACGACCTGGGCTTCGGCGGTCTTGGCGGTGACGACCCCCGTGGTGCTCGACGTCCTGGCGCTTAAGCCTTTGGGTCACATTGTGGCGGTCTTGGTGGTGATGATACTTATATGCTTGTGATGTTTCTTATTGTTGTTTGTGAGATTCTTATATGCTTGGTGGTGATGATACTTATATGTTTATGCTTTGCGATGCTTCTTATGATGTGTGATGATGAATTGGTTGTGTGATGCTGCTGGGCCAGCTGTTATGTGATGCATATACTTGTTGTGTGATGCTGTATATATTCAAATGAATTGAGCTGAAACAAAACAAAAAAAGAAAAAAAACAGACAGAAACTATGCCGACGGCTAGGCCGTCGGCATAGAGCTGCCGTGAGCTCCCAGTGGCTGCCACGTGGCAGGTCTATGCCGACGGTCTAGCCGTCGGCATAGGCCTGCTCCAGGAGCTCCCAGTGGCTGCCACGTGGCAGGTCTATGCCGACGGTCTAGCCGTCGGCTTAGTTTCAAACTAAGCCGACAGCTAGGCCGTCGGCATAGACCCGCCCCAGGGGTGACGCCTGCTCGCCACGTGGCACGTCTATGCCGACGGCCTAGCCGTCGGCTTAGTTTGAAACTATGCCGACGGCTAGACCGTCAGCATAGACGTGCCACGTGGTGAGCACGCGTTGGTCAGCACTTGACGGCGGCCGCCGTTAGGCGATAACATTGCCGACGGCCAGGGCCGTCGGCATAGATGTACGGACACCGTCGGGATAAGTTCTATGCCGACGGACTTTCTATGCCGACGGCCTTCTTGGCTACGCCGACGGATATGTTGCCGACGGCCCTATGCCGACGGGGGCCGTCGGCATAGGCCTGTCCCGACGGCCATTCAGGGCTATGCCGACGGCCCTGGCCGTCGGCATAGGGTGCGATTCCGATAGTGTCACAAAGGAAACGTTTCGCGAGCAGTCTTGTAAACATGGCCAGAACAAAACATAAGAGCGCTGGAATCCCTGTGTGCTAGAGTTCTTCAGGCCAAGTACTACCCGAACACCAATATCCTTGCTGCAATTCCGGTGGCCGGAATGAGCTACACCTGGAGAAGTATTGTGAAGGGCCTTGAGATCATACAAGAGGGGTATATCTGGCGTGTGGGTTCTGGAGAAAATATCAATATTTGGTCTGATCCGTGGCTACCGCGGGATGAGTCCAGAAGGCCTTTCTCCCGGCAGGGCTCACGCATAATCACTAAATTTTGGGATTTGATCGATCCAAACACATACACTTGGGATGAGGAGCTAGTACGACAAACATTCTTACCGGTGGATGCAAAAGAAGTCATCGCTATTCCGATATATGAACACCACGATGACTTCATTGCCAGGCAGTTTGATACAAAAGGGATATTTTCGGTCAAGTCAGGAATGATTGACAAAAAATACCACTTTAGGGGTTTGCGTCCCACTGAACTACCACTTTTTAAAAAGTGACCGAAAACTACCAAAAAAATTAATTTTGTGGCTAAAACTACCACTTTCAGATAATAGCCAGTTTAAACGATTTAAACATGTTGACCGTCCAGTTGACCGTTATTACAGGTGGGACCCACATGCCATTCTTCTTCCTCCTCTCTCTATCTTTCTTTGGCATTTTCACAAACAACTTCTATGCATGGGAGGGAAGGAGATCAAACTCCGGTGACGCTCCCGCCGGGGAGACGCCCCTGCTACTCCTGACCGAGGAAGATGGCCCACGAGACGCCCATCCTCGCGCGCCCAGAACGACCACCAAGGACGCCAGCGAGGTGCGCGCCTCCCCTGCCTGAGGTGCTTCGCCAAGGTGCTCGCGCTGCAGGAGCCGCTCGCCGTGGTGCTTGCACACTGCGGCCGAGCCTCATGACGGGCGTGAGCCTCGACGCCCTGTTCGAGCGGATGGGAGGAGGGTGTTGTTGAGCTCCGACTCCTCGGCGGTCGTTGCCGGTGGCGAGAGAAAGGCCGGATCCGTGGCGCTGCTGCTCCTTGCCGCTGACCACAAGCTCCAGCTCGAAGGGAGGCCGACGAGGGCGACAGCAGTAGGGCCTAGAGCTCGCAGAACCTCGGCTTCGCGTGCGGCTGCGCGGGCTTCTCCTCCGAGGCCACCGGACGACACACGCTACAGGAGCATGAGGAGGCGGCTGGGTGCCGGCTGGAGGCAGCATAGGGCAGCGGCGGGGCAATGTAGCCGGCGACGGTTGACCTTCAAGAGCAACTGCGTGCGTGGTGGGGGCCCTTCCCCTCTGCTCGCCGATGCGGGTGGGGTAGGAAAGGCTGGGCAGGATATGTAGCTTGTCGGCTCACGGATCCCGCTCATGACGGTCGACGGGGGAGGTCGAAGTTGACCCCCGTGCCGCGGGGGAGGCGGATCCAGCCGTCGTGGAGGCGGATCCAGTCTGGGGAAGGGAGGCAGAGGAGCGGCGCCCGCACCCGGTGGGCGGTGGCGGCGAGGGGAGGTACGCGCGCGGCGGCGCGAGGACGAAGGCGCGGGAGCTGGGGAGGTTGCTCCTCGGGTGGTGCGCGGCCGCGCCTGGGAAGAGGTCGCGCTCTGGTGAGAAGAAGGCGGCTCTGGGAGAGAAAGGGGGAAGGAGAAAGAAGATGGACGCGTGGAGTAGTTGACTTTTCTGCCACATCAGTCCTGACAGACGGACCCCACCTGCCATAAACACGTTTAAATTATCTAAACTTGCCATTATCCGAAAATGGTAGTTTTTAGTCACAAAATTAATTTTTTTTGATAGTTTTCGGTCACTTTTTAAAAAGTGGTAGTTCAGTGGGACGCAAACCCCTAAAGTGGTTAGTTTTTTGTCAATCACTCGTCAAGTCGGCCTACCGGGTGTTTGTGAATTCGCTGGAGACACGGCCAGAGAGACATACTGCTGAAGGAACAAACAGGTCGGATTGGAGACAAGTAGTTTGGTCAGCCATTTGGAAGCTTGCTTGCCCAGGGAGAGTTCATCATTTCATCTGGAGATTTGGCAACAACAGTCTTCCGCTACATAGAAATATCGAACGGAGGGGAGTTGACTTGGATACCCGGTGTGCTGTGTGCTGCAAAAAATACTTGGAAGACGGCGGGCATTTCTTCTTCCGATGCAAACATGTCAAAGTTTTTTGGCGACAAGCGGAACTGGAAGAAGAAAGAATGGCGCTGATGGAAGCACCCACGGCCCTGGAGGTGCTTGAGAAAATCATGGCGATGAGTGGCCGCAAAAAACTGCTTGTCATTTGCCTCTTGTGGCGTTGGTGGACGGAACGGAATAGGTTCAGACATGGGGAATCCCGGCTGCAAACACTGACCCTTGTCAGTCAAATCTATAGCTTGGTTGAGACTGGGTGATGGTGAACCTGGACGCCTCCTTTTTGAATACAAACGGTATTGGTGGCTGGGGCTGTATCGCAAGGGATGAAGCTGGTGATGTGTTGTTCGCTGCTGCGGGGTACCTGCCTTGCGTTGCTGAAGTAGTACAAGCAGAGGCGGCAGCCCTCCTGAAGGCCATTAATCTTGCAGAGGGCTTTGGCATGGGCCGGGTAATTTTTATGACCGATTGTCTCCTTTTGAAGCAGGCAATAGACTCTGATGCTGCTGACCGTGCAAAGCTGGGTAATATGTTCCGGGACGCAAAGTACCTTTTGAGGTTAGAATTCATTGAATACAAGGTCGTTTTTAACCCACGCGAATGTAATGTACCAGCTCATATGTTGGCTAGTCTTGGTACGAGTATGCGGACGGAAGGTGAGCATGTGTGGCTTACGGACCTGCCCCTTGATGTAATCGGCCTATCCCGTAGCTCGGGCAGACAGAGAGTGAAGCAACGCCGGGTGAAAGCTTTGCCTTGGCTCCTGGCCGAGACGCTTCGGGCACCGCTTCCTTCTTGGAGACGTTGATGAGGCATGGTGCTCGCTCTCTGCACCAACCACTCGGGTGGAAACCTCTGGTCTATCCAGATCGGACAATGGTAGCGTTTTGCATGATACTTCTCCTTGGGGCATCATTCTTGGAGTGGTCACCAGCTGACGGGACCAGTCAATGCGTGAGGATGTGGGGAGTTGTAGCGGTGGAGGCTAGTGGTTGACGGTAGGGATGGTGTCGAGGCTTCTATGGCAACGACGGTGGCGGTGGGCGATGTAGGAGTCGCAGCAATGGTTGTGATAGTTGTCTCGGGTTGATTGTTGTGGTGAAGTCGGAGCTGCGACAGCGTGGCCTTGGTGGATACAATGATAGGCAACAGGCGGTCTGTTCAGCGATCTTCTGCGACACCAACCTTGCATAGTTCTCCTTCGAGGCTCTACCTCAGAACCGGAGCTGTGATGTCCCCGTTGTGGGTGGCTGAATGTTTGGCATTGAGCTTCATATGACTTTGCACGACCTCTTCGGTCTGGGTTGAGGCGATGGTCGTCTATGGTGAAGTTGGAGTCGCTTGCTCGAAGGGAAGGGATGATATGATGCTTGTTCAGGGAGAAGTGATGACGATGACGTCAATATGCTATCTCGACGATATATGTATAGTTTATATGCAAAAAGTAGACAACAAAATATATATTTGAAAAAATGTCAATTATGTGTTTGAACATGTTAAAAATGTATAAAAACCCATGATATATATGAAAAAAATGTACAATGTGTATGCAAAATATCCGAATACTAAAAACAAAAGGCAATTTCATTATGGTGGTATACCAGCCGCCAGTTCTGGAACTTCCAGTTCCAATCGGAGCATATAGATCCGTAAATGGATTTGTATGTATAGCCACTTCAGTCGTGCTCCTCGTTTCTCGAATGAAAAAAAAGTATCTTCTTTCTGGGAACATGCTAAACCAGAAATTCTTATGTTCGTGATTCTTCATCCACCGATGCAGAAAATCTTCCAGTTTTTCATTCTCATATGAGGCAGGAAAGTTTATGGGCAACAGGTCGGCACCCGACAATTACAAAGGAAGAAAACGAAACAAAAAAGAAAAAACATGTGGAAAACCAATGAAAATCAAACAAGGAAATAACGAAAAACATGTTAAACTAATGCAAAACAGTGAGTAACCTATAAAGAAAACCGTAGGGAAAAGTAACTTATGTGACAGCTACAGTACCTGGCTGGGCCAGTAACGTTGCTACAGAGGCAAGAGATACTTACGTCTGGCTGCAGCCGAGAAATAGCTTCGGCAGAGTGCTATCATTATGTTCACAAACTTAAAAAAAATCGCCAATTTGCAGAAGGTTCATGGATTTTGAAAAAAGTTCACGCATCCGAGTTATGTTTTCGTAGAATTGGAAAAAGCTCATGGGTGCCTTGTAAATTGTTGGAAAGAAATCACGGATTCAAAAAAAGATAATGAATGTGAAAAAAAGTTCAGGAATTTGAAAAATACTTCGGGATTTGAAAAAGTTCATAAATTTGAGAAAAGTTCATGGGTTCAAAGAACTTCATGGGATTGGAAAAAGTTTGTGAATAACTTCAGGAATTTGAAAAAAGTTCATAGATTTGACAATTTTCACAGATTCATTAAAAGTTAATGGATTTCAATAAACTTTTGCGGTTTTGAAAAAACAGAAATTTAAACGAAATTTTATTTGAAATATGTCCCTAAATTTGAAAACAATAATGATTTTACCATAAAGGTTCACCAAAATATAAAAATGCTCGCGAAGTTGAAAAATACTCATGAATTGGAGAAAATTGCATGGATTTGGAAGGTGCAGGAATTCAAAAAAATTACAAAATTTGGAAAAAGGTAATGCATTTGAAAACAAATACAAAGTTCATGAATGTGGGAAAAAGTTAACGAATTTTGAAAACTTCACGAGATTTCATAAAGTTCATGAATTTGAAGAATTTCTTGACTTTTCAAAAAATTATGAGTTTAAAAATGTATATAAAAATAATTAAAAATTTATACGCAGCAAGAAAATACATAGAATGATAAAAAAACTAAAAAATGAACAAAACCCGGTAACAAATCATAGAAAAATAATTGTGAAAGAGCCCATACGTTTTCAGTCGATGCAACTGGCATGATTTACCATTTTGTCTTTAACTGCCGTAGCGAGAACTAAATAGACTTCTAGGACATGCCCCGTATATCTAACCTCTATACCCAATGATAAAGAGGCTACTGCTTTTCCGGGACGTCATGTAAATTGACCCAAAAGTTGCAAAATATTACCCATCAATGCCATTTATAAGTGATATATAATGTTTCACACAGGGGATTC
This sequence comes from Triticum dicoccoides, assembly GCF_002162155.2. Taxonomy (NCBI): domain Eukaryota; kingdom Viridiplantae; phylum Streptophyta; class Magnoliopsida; order Poales; family Poaceae; genus Triticum; species Triticum dicoccoides. The sequence goes on from NC_041384.1 coordinate 760,095,775, forward strand.
GCCCGCCTGGGCCGGCCCTTGCAGTAGGGACCTGTTATACTGCGTTGTGCACGCGGGAGAAGACACGACGCGCCCGCTTGGCCCAGCCCATGTCCGGGCGGCCTGTTTTCTGAATTTCGTTTTTTATTTTTTATTTTTCTTTTCTGTTTTTTGGTTTTCCTGCTTTTAATGTGGGACTTAAAAACTGTTCTGAAAATTAATAAAATAAGAATTTGGAAATAATTTTTTTAATAAATCAGACAATATTTTTTGATTCAAAACATGTACATGATTTAATGAAACAGATGTTTGTACTAAAAAAATGTTCAAAACTTTGAAAACGAATAATAGAGAAATGAAAAAATGTTCATGATTTCCTAAAACGCTCTTGTACTAAAAAAATGTAAATGAAATTGAAAGTTTATGCCAATTCAGAACACCTTCAAGAATGAAAAAATAACCTAAAAATTCAAAAACTATTTGCTAAGTCAAAATTTGATTATACATTTAGAAAAATGTTTGCTAAATTAAAACAATATTCGGTAAATCAAAAAATGTTAGTGTATTCAAAAATTGTTCCATAAATTTCCAAAACATTGTTTGTCCATTCTAGAAATGTTCGCCGTAAAAAGTGTTCATGAATTCAAAAATGTTCTTGATTTTAGAAAATTATTGACAATTTGTAAAAGTGTTCATGAATTTAAAAAATGTTAATTATTTCAAATATGTTCACGAATTTTAAAAAAATCATTATTTTACGAAATTCAGAGTAATAGAGTATCTCGGTGATGCAGCAAAATGTTATGATGGCCATTGAAGATTATGATTTTTTTTTCTCTCATTGCAACGCATGATGCCTTTTGCTACTTGCGGTTCGACACGGAAATTTCCCTTAAAGTTGCAAAATATCACACAGGGGAGTCCCCCGCCTGGGCCGGCCCATGCAGTGGGCACCAACAATATTGTCCGTGCTCCGCAGCTGGGAGACGATGAAGCGTGCCCGTTTGGGCCAGCCTATTCTTCAAATTTGTGTTGTATTTTGGTTTTCTTTTCTGTTTTCAATTTTTCTACTTAAATTATTAGGGATTTAATTTTTTTCGCAAAATAAAACAAATATGACTTTTGAAATAAATCATAAAAAATTTGTGGATAAAAAAATCCTCCTTATTTATAAAAAAATGTTTATTAAAACAAAACTCCATCATTTTTGAAAATAAATGTTTGGGCAAAAATGTATTCGTTCATAAAATATTCGCTGATTTAATAAATGCCCATGCATTTCCAAAAATGTTCGTTAAGTAAAAAAAACCATGGATTTCGAAAATTCTTCCATCTATTTGCATAACTACGTTCGTCCATTCTGTAAATATTTGCTGATTCTAAAAATTATCAAAAAAATGTTCACAGTTTTTTTAAAATGTTTGCAAATAGTATACATTATTAGTGAAATCAAAAAATGTCATTGATTTTAGAAATGTTCGAAAATTGTAAGAGTGTTAATGAACTTGAAAATGTTCACGAATTTAAAAAGATGTTCACGATTTCACGAAATTGAGAGTGATAGAGTTTGTCGGTGATGCAGCAAAGTGTGACTCATAGCCATTGGAGATTATTATTTTTTTTCTCCCGTTACAACGCACAGGCCCTTTTGCTATATACAGTAATATAATTGATGTCTCCAATTTCACGCGCATACCCCTTGCCCTCGGCACCCCGTCCATACATGTTGGGCCGGCCTACTAGCTCATATCCGGTTTGGAGAATATTCTAAATCCTTCCCAAACCGAAATTTATTTCTTAATGTTATTTATTTCTCTTATTTTCAACTTTTCTTTTTTCCGTTATCTTTTTCATATCGTCTTTTTATGTTTTGTTCTTCTTTTTGGTCTTTTTCTTTCGAAATTTCGTGAAAATTTTACGAAATTGGGGAACCATTTTTCGTATCGGATGAATATTTATCAAATTGAAGTTACAACCTTTTTTAATTTAAATGTTTTCATAGAATTAAAAAAGGTTCTATATTTTTTCAAATTGCAGACATTTTTATTAATTCATGAACATCTTTGTCAAATACGTGATAATTTATGTATATCATGAACATTATTTGATTCACGAACATTTTTAAATTGTAAAGAAAAATTAAGTTTGGGATTTTTTAAATTGAACTGTTTTTGAAATCACTAAAAAAATTCAAATTCATGAAAAGTTTATTGGAATTATGTACATATTTTAAATTCACGGACATTACTTGCAAAATCGTGAATAATTTTTAAATCTTGAGTATTTTTTTGTAAATTTGTGATAAAAACATCTTGCACATTTTAATGAGTTCCACGGATATTTTGTTGAAATCGCGTACTTTATTTAATATTTTGATAATTCCTAAAAATTCATTATTATCTTTTGAGAAAAATTGTGCACATTTTTTGAATAGACCAACATTTTTTTGAAATCATGAATTTTTTTAATCCGTTGCCATTATCATTTCTCTAACATGTTTTAAAATCATTAAAAAATTGAATTCATGATTATTATTTTACAACTCACAACTGTTTTGAAATCCTGTTTATTTAAAAAAAATAAAAACTGAAAACAGATGAAAGAATACTTAAAGAAAGAAAGGGTCTTCCCGCCCCGCACATTTGCGGTCTCATGATGGCGCGCGGGGGACGGGGTGTGCGTGCTTCCCCGTTTTTTGGCACGTAGGTCGAGGAGCCCCCAAGATATATGGGCCACTCGGCTGCTCAGTTCACTTATTCCATCAGGAGGACCGTCTTTGCGGGCGAGTTATTCGCGGACTCGTGCAGACGCCTGCATAAACCTCAAAAAAGCTGACGCATGCAAACTTGCAAAGTGGCTATGTAAAAAATGAAAACCCTTGCAAAGTGTTACTATTTGTTACTGAAATGTATCTTTTTATGTCCATGAAAGCAGCAAAAAGGTTAAAATGTCAGCCCAACTGGCTGATCCTTGAGAAAACCATTGCTTTTGAGTAGTAGCTTAATTTGGGAAGACACACTAATTAAACTGATAATACATCCTCTTCATTTTAACCCCTTTTTCGTCTTGTCAGTTAGTGTCTCGCTGCACGTGAGTGTGAGTGGACATCTGTAGATGTGTGCTTAAGGTGAGATGGGATTGATAATGTTCCAGTCTGCCATCATCTGTTCTAGTTTCGGATGGTTGGTTTGCTGGCACATGGAGCTGAATGATCACAAACAAGTGCAAGGGCGGGCTCACATCACATGGTGCGTGGTCCTTGCAGGAGCACTCGCTGTCTGTATGTGTCCCCAACTGGCTACACAATGGAATGATGGATCCAAAGTACAGTTTGATCTATATTGAAGCAGGCTCCATACATATTATTGTTCTCTTTTTTTGGTTGAGAAACGTGGGCATGCTTGCTTGGCATCTTCAACTGATTGGTACTACTAGTTCTTATCATTGTGTCCAGAGCTGAGCAGAGATTCCAGACAGGCAGGGCATGGAATGGATATATCTGCCCATCTGCCACATTTTCTAGTGCCTAGTGGTTCACCCTCTCTATCTGCACCAGTGGAAGTGTGGGTGCCGACATTACCCACCCGCAAAATATAATCAATTAATCATGTGCTGCTTCTCTTTGATTCTCCATTAGTTTTAGGTATGTAAGAATGTACCGCTCTGAAGGTATTGCACCACTGGTGGAGCTAGCCGAAAATCACTGGGGGATAAACACAAATCATTAGTTTAGTGTTTGGCTCTGTATGCTATTGTGCACGATTCTAATCTAAGCCCTCTCAACATAGCTTCGCCGCTGATGTACGCTATACCTGTCTGCTATTGTTCATATCTAACATTCCAGTTGCTCTTCGGAAGAAAAAGAACATATATATGCCAGCTGCCAACATATCTTTCTAGCTGGCCTGATAAAAAATTATTTCTTTTTCTATCATCATGGATTGATGCGCAAAAAAAGATAATTAGGGATCAATTTCACTGAAACGAAACCAAATGTAAAAACAAGATTAATTCAGAAGCACAACATTTAGATCTCGTGAGGTGCATAGCGTACATATATATCCTGCCACTAGGAATGAATTAGTAAGCCTAGTGCGTAGAATTGGACAAGTGTTGTCCTTCTGGACTGAGGTGGTAGAGTACTAATTGATTGTGGCTTGCATTCAGAGTCCTATTTTTCTCTTTGTTCTCAGTGTTAGTCTCCGCATCTGGTATACATATTTTTCGGATGTGAACATTTCATAAACGGTGGTAGGAGGGAAGGATGAGTAGTATGTACTATGTAGTAGCCTATATTTTTGTATTATCCTTTGGTTTCAGTATACGGGAATATAACACTGACAAAAATAAAACTCTATAGCTTTGCTAATAGCACGCTATAGCGTGTAGACAATAAGAGGCGAAGCCACGTTGTGGCCATGTAGTCAAGCGACTACACAGGAAATCGGTAAGTTAACTACCCCAGGTAATATATGACTACATAAAGGCCCAGCCGTATTAGCTTTCTGTGACATTTGACTGGGCTAAAAAAAATCAATGGGAGCTTTGGACGGCCCGATTGCATTAGTGCCTGTGGTTGCGAACGTGTAAGCCTGGGCTGGATCCCGTGATCTTCTCTTTGACGGTTCGACTTTGATTCCATCTCCTCCTTCGGTCCTCCACAGCCTCCATGACCTTTGTCCGTGCACAGCCGCCGGCCGCCGCAGCTTCGCCAATCGTCATGCTCTCCATCAGGCTTCAGCGATCTTAGCCGTGAGGAGCGAGTGACACACCGTTCCTGTTGACGCCGGCGTCCGTCGCTATACCTGTACTGATTGTGATTGGCATCACATCCAACACCAGAACGAGAACCCCTCCAGTTTGTAAGTTTTTTTTCTCTTCTAATTATTATCTTTTACGAGCTGTGTAGGAACTATGATATTCTAGATTGCTCTTCAATCTTCATTAAGAAAAATGGATCTTGTTAAATCCAGAACAGATGAAAGCAAAACTTCCATAAAAATAATAATTGGATCTCATTTTTCATAGCACTATCATTTTTTTGTCAGGTTGTCAGGTCAGTAAATGGATAAATTCATAAAAAAGTGGCGGTCTGAATCAGATGTAGCAAATTCTTCAAGGCAACCACTGGAAAATGAAAACGAACAAACACCTATTGATGCTAGAGCTGCTTTGGAATGGGTACTAATTAACAGCAATGCAAGACCACACTCAACTGAAGAAGAAGAAGAAGAACATGTTGATATATCCAATCTTCCGCCGGATCCTGCAGACCGGCCGTAAGCCAATTTCCCAATACAAAACTGCCAAAGTTCGTGATGATGTGCGAAGAGCTTACCTCCTAAGGGGCCCATGCCAACCTGATGGACATGTTTTCCGTCAAACTGATTTCAGTGGAATTCAACGTCGTTTTAACAAAGAATGGTTCAAGACATACAAGCCTTGGTTGGAGTATAGTATAAAGGAAGATGCTGCATTTTGTCTTGTCTGCTACTTGTTTCAAAATGATAGTATAGGACGAGGTGGTGGAGATGTATTTTCATCTAAGGGCTGGAGAAATTGGAATAACCTAAAGAGATTGGATGTCCACGTTGGCGGTCCTTCGAGTACTCATAATCAGAATATGAAGCGACGTGATGACCTTATGAACCAGAATCAATCAATTGCAGCTAATGTACGCAAGCAAACAAAAAAATCCAAGATAGAGTACAAAACTCGGTTAATTGCATCAATAGATATTGCAAGGTTGCTTCTTATTCTGGGCTTGCTGTTTTGAGGTCACGATGAAAGTGAGACTTCTTTGAGGAAGGGTAATTTCCTAACTTTTTATGAGTGGTATGTTGCACGTTGTCCAGATGTGGCTGCTGTTGCTTTGAAGAATGCTCCTAAGAATTTAAAGTTGGTTTCTTCTACAATCCAGAAAGATATTGTGGAAGCTTGTGCTATAGAAACAGTAAAGGCAATCATAGATGATCTTGGAGATGAATACTTTGCTATACTAGTTGATGGATCTCGTGATGTATCGCACAAGGAACAAATGGCTCTTGCTATAAGATATGTTGATAAAAGGGGGTTTTCAGTGGAGCATGTTATTGGACTTTCTCATGTTACTCAAACAACTTCTCTTGCTCTTCAGGAAGCTATTTATGCCGTGCTTAAACATCATAACCTTAGCCCTTCTTGGATTCGTGGCCAAGGATATGATGGAGCTAGTAATATGCAAGGACACTTGAATGGTTTGAAAACATTAGTAATGGAAGATTCCAGGTCAGCTCACAGCATCCACTGTTTTGCTCATCAACTTCAGTTGACACTAGTTGCAGTTGCAAAAAACCATGAAGATGTGGTATGGCTTTTTGAGTGGATGAGTGTTGTTCTGTCCACTGTGGGAAATTCTTTTAAGAACAGGGATATGCTTAGAGAAAAGCAAGCAAAAAGAGTTCATAATGCACTACAAAATGGTGAACTTGAAACTGGGAGAGGTTTGAATCAAGAACTTGGACTTAAAAGAGCCGGTGATACTCGTTGGCGTTCTCATTTCAGTTCTCTACTGAATATGATTGTTATGTTCCCCTCTGTAATTGAAGCTGTTGATGATAATGCACAAAATGCCAGCAAAGCTCTAGATAGGCTTAAAGCAAAAGGAGTTATTGATGCTATTCAAACATTTGACTTTGTTTTCATGATGCACTTGATGAAGGTTTTACTCGGGATTACTAATGATTTGAATCTGGCTTTGCAAAGGAAGGATCAAGATATTGTGAATGCTGTGTCATATCTTTGTAAAACAAAAAGAAGGCTACAGGAAATGAGAAACCAAGGTTGGGAAGGTATGTTTACAAAGATTACTCATTTTTGCCTCGAACATGATATTGAACTTCCAGATATGAATGATATGCATATTCCTCGAGGATCAAAATCAAAGCGTAAATCTCAGATTGATGGCATATCGAATAAGGATTACTACCAAAGTGTAATGTATGATGTTATCGATCTATTACATGTAGACCTTGATGACCGCTTTAGTGAGAGCAGCACAACATTGCTTCTTGGCATGGCTTGTTTGGATCCTTCTGATTCGTTCTCTAACTTTGATAAGGACAAAGTATTAGCAATGGCTCGTTTGTATCCTGATGATTTTGAAAGTGAAAGCAAGATTGAAGATCTTAGCGTCCAACTTGACAACTTCCTTGAAAATGTTCGTGATGATACAAGACTCTCCAATTTAAAAGGGGTTAGTGATCTTTGCAGAAAACTAGTTGAAACAAAGAAGTATGCTAGTTTTCCTCTAGTGTTTCTTTTGGTGAAGCTAGCATTGATTTTGCCAGTTGCAACGGCAACAGTTGAGAGAGCATTTTCTGCAATGAAATATATCAAGTCTGATTTGCGTAATAGAATAGGCGATGACTTCTTGTATCATTGTCTCATTACTTATGTTGAAACCGATGTATTCCAGTCTATTAGTACTGATGCTATTATGCATACATATCAAAGTATGCATGATCGCGGAGAGCTGCTGCCATAAATATGTTTTGTACTTTTGTAATAAAGTATGATCTTTCTGGTTCTTTTTAAATTGTTTGTAAAAAAATTATTAGTAAAGCTTGACATCACAAGGTTTGAATCCTGGCACCGCCACTGCTCCAAAAGCGTGGTGCAAAACCTGTACGCCTATGTCTCCTTCCCGATGAACCTGTTCACCGTGACCCCGCTCATCGCAATCTGTGCGTCGAGGAACTGTGCGTTGCAACCTGAACTTCATGACCTGTTCATCAAAGACCCTGTGGAAATATCAGCTTCGTTTCTATGTAGTCGTTGTCACCGGTCTGTGTGCCTCGCCGGTGGCCTTGGGATCTTGTGTGACCCTGGTTCTTATGTGCCATGCATCTCAAGATGTCTTCAAGCCCTCTAAAGAGGTAGCTTGACTTGAAACGCAACGGCCTCTTTGTGTTGCCATCGCGGTCATCCAGCTTGGATGGGTGTCGCTCCTGCCGCCGTGTCCTCTCGCTGGTCTTCTCACATGTGAACTTGGACAGTCGCCAGTGAGCCGCCGTACGCGCCGCCCCCGTCGGCACGTCTCTCCCAGCTGGCTGCCATCTTGGTCCCAATCTTGCCGATGCTGTCGCCAGGGGCGCATCTTCTCTTGGTCTTCTCCCTGGTTGTTCTTCTCGTGTAGCACTTGATAGATGAAAAACATAGTAACAAATAAAATTAGTTAGCAGGGCTTGGTCAGATCCCGTTTCTTCATCTCCTTGGCCCCCTGCATGCTCGCCGTGGGCAGGCCGCCGCCGTGGCCGGCGCCTGGTGCTGCCATCACATATGGTGCACGGTCTGCGATAACGTGGCCGCGGGTGCGCCGTCGTCTCTTAGGTTGCGTCCCACCTGGATCCCTCCGGTCCCTCTTGGCATGTGAAGCGTGGTCTCTGCTCCTGGGCGTGTGTGTTGCTGCTGCCGCGGGCATGTCCGCTGCATGGGTTGTGTTCTCCTCACCGTCGTGGCTCCATGTCGTTGTTGTTCCCGATGCTGGCTTGATGAAGTTGATGAACGGTGTGCGACGACGGGCTCTGGGTCACCATCTTGAGCGGCATCCCTCCGGCGTGACGAAGTAGACGACGGGCTGCATGATGTCTGAGCCCCGTGCAATCGACCTCCATGGCGCTGGCTTGCAGACATCGACGGTGGGCGGGCGTCGTGGCGTGCTCGATGTCGTCGTCTTCCGCGGCACCATCATGATGAAGGGGCGTGAGCGGTGATGGTGACCACCGTGCCGTCCACCTACATGGCACCGGCTTGATGACATCGACGGTCGGCGGCGTCGTGGCGTGCTCCAGCTGCAACAAGATAGAAGGTGGCGCACGTGGATGATGTTGGTGAGGTGGCCGCGTGCGTGCAACAACTCCGGCGTAGACATGCATGGGCTGGGCGTCTTTGACGGGGATGATGGAGCGTAGACGTAGCCGGTGGTGGGTTGTGTCGTGGATGATCTCCGGGTCATCAGCGTCCGGCACGGCCAAGAGGTTGAGAGTCGGCGTTGTCAACGAGGATGGTGGCGTGTGGACGTAGCCAGTGTTGGGCTACATCGTCGGCGAGCTCCGACCGGCCAACGTCATCGTCCATGACAAGGTCTCTCGTTCCGATCGCCACCTTTCTCTGCTACGCTCCCGGCGGCCGCCTCCAAGTATCTGCGTCTGGCCGGCCCTCAGGTCTCGCATGAACCCTAGTAAAACAATGGCAATGAAACAACACATAATAGGAGGAAGACCAAGAAGAGGGGGTCGACGTCGTCCCGACGCACCGGCCAGGATTGTGCAGCTTCAAGTCGTCATCCTAGGCGCCGCCGCCACTCCTCGTCGTCTGATCGGTCTCGACGCTGCCGCAGCAGCGTCTTTTATGTACGTCTCCTCCGGCTAGATGCCAGCTCCATCGACGTTGCCGCACGGGCGCGTGTCTCTCCTCCTTAGGGCACGCACACCCACGGAACAGGGTTGTCCGGCGAGCGTATCTCCAGAACGCTTCTGCCGTGGGCACGTCTTCACCTCCTTGGCGCTGCCGCCAGGGTTGGCTGCCGCCGTACGGCCTCGGGTGTGTGAGTTATGGATGGATGGGGTGCTGCGTGTAATGGATGGATGGCTGCATGGATTCGCCTTCCCTCTCTGGCCGTGCGTTGCCTCGATGCATTTGCTTGAGCATCTATTTATAGGCAGGAGACTAGCAAAAGGGCCCGTGCGTTGCACCGGGAAAAAAAATTATAGTCAACAAAGGCCATGACAATATTTTGCTACATCACAGATAACATTTGTTTTCAAAATTGAGAACATTTTTTGAATATGCAAACATTGTAAAAACAATTATGAACTTTTTTAAATCCACTAACATTTTATGATTTATTGAACATTTTATTTAGAAATTCTCTTTTTTAATTCATGAAATTTTTTGAAGTACCAAATTATTTAAAGGAGAAAACAATGAACACGGAAAAGAAAAAGAAAGATAAAAACGAAATTTAAAAACAGGCTGCCCGCACAGAAGCACTAATGATTTTATGTGACATATCACCAATATAGATATCGATATAGATATAGATGTACGTATATCTCCTAAAAGAAACACGATCTTAAGGTTTAGCATCCATTAACAGTAAACAATTTGCCAGAAAAACAACAATCAGTTCTCAAAGAGAAAAGGAATGATCAAGAAGATTCTCCAATGCAAGTGCTACAACAGATTATCAGGCTGTTGATCCAAGTGCTACAACACATTATCAGGTTGTTTATCCAGGTGCTACACCATATTATTAGGCTGATTCCCTACAACACAGTCCTTTTATTGACCCTGGGGTACTGGACAACGTTCGTTTAGCGTCGAATTCATAAACACAAAAGTTGCTATGAATCAGTCCAAACAACAGAAATACAGCTAAGACTACGCAAATGCTAAGCCGAGCTCTATGTTTTCACCATCACAACAGTTTGACACCAGCTTCTCTGACAGAATCTATAACAGCCTTGACTTTCCCATGGTACTTCAGCTCTCTCTTCATGTGGATGGACACGACAGGTATCCCCTTGAGCAGCAGGCACTTGCCCAGCAACTTCCCAATCTTTGCGGTGGCAGAGACGTCGTGGGTCGACTCCAAGTTCGGTCTCAGCAGCTTCTCATGTGAGCTCGCAGAACACGCGACGATTGCTGTTGGGGTATGGATCACCTGGGCGGTCACATACTTGTTCGAGATTGCATCCTCAAAAGGCACGGCTTGAGAAAACCGACGATTCTAGCTGCTCTGTCTGGTGGAGGGATCACCATTGTTGTTGGTTTCTCTGTAGCAATGTAACAAGCAGCACATATTAGTCAATTGACAATGTGAATAACATTTCAATTTACCAAATCATAACCTTGTGGCCATAGTGACAAAGCAACAATCTATACACCAGTTTTGATTTACCAGCAATCGATGTCAAAAATCAGGATACATAAGGCGCTGGGGAATACAATATTAATGCAAATGCTAAACAATGCATAAAACAAATTCTTGCTTCTGGCATAGACAGGGGAGAGGCAGTGCATGAAAAAGTAATGATCTTAAAAAGGAAAATGAAACAAATATTGGTTGTAGAATCAGAGTAAAGTTGCCTGCTAAGTTTCCCTAAAAAAATGGTTGCCTGCTAAGTAGATAACATGATACCGAATTAGCTTTGCAACCACACCATTGTGACAAGGAGTTATACCAAGAAACTCCCATAACCTTTTGCTTATACACAATGCTCCTAGCTAATAGTAGGTAAAGAATCTTGATCTGCACGGTTGCATATTAGGTGTGTTTGATTTGAGCGCAACCCAGAAGATACAAAAAAAATTGGCTAGCCAAAATACTGGATATGGTTTTGGTTGTCCATGTTCTGGCCTATGCTGGGAAGGAAGTACACTAGGAGTCGCCAAAGGAGCATGGGCATGTAGAGAGGTTGGCAACCATGTAGTTGCCTATGAGAGTGTACTAATTTGGGCACTGTGACATCATGAGCAAGAAATGATGTGGTTAATTTAGGCCCAAATAGCCTGGACAATGTAGCTATGAGAATTGTGTTCTAGTTGATATGCATTTTTTACAGATAATGCAGAAGCAGTGACTCAATTGACATACAGAAAACTACCAAATGAAGTTGTCAACCTTGATTCAGAATACTTAGCGCCAAACAAACCAACAACAAATTTAGATGGTTCAATGAGAGGAAGCTCAATGACACTGTCTTTCAGGTATGATGATCAGCCAGTTTTATACTGGTCAGCTTCAGCAAGATGATAGGAATATCACACCATGAAATTCATATTTCATCCAAATTATCTAGAGTGGAAATATCTAATGACTAAGAAGGAATATTTATGCATTCATGAGTCAGAAACAGAGCGACTTGTCCCAGAAAGAACTCAAAGTTTTTCAGAGTGCTTCATAGCATTGAAGCAGGAACCCGAAGCTGGAAAGGATCGTCACTGAGTGAAGCTAGACCTTCCTATGCCCCAGCAATGCTAGGCTCCTATAAACATCAGTACTGAATAGTACGAATTCCAGCTCAAGATTTTTCAAATAAAAACATGGTGATTAAGTATGAAGAAACTGGATCAAATGTGCAGACCTAAATATGACAATCGTTGATACTTAAATTCCGGGCTATATCAAATTAACAGCTGCAGAGCCAAAGATTGAACCCATCCGGGGAGCGACCTCCACTGCTCCTGCGCCTCCGACCTCGCGCTCTCCTCGCTGCCAGACCGGGTGCAACCGCTGCTCCTCTCCCTCCCTTCCTCAGCCAAGATCCGCTTCCCCCGCGGCACGGGCGTCAACTTCGTCGCCGTCGACCTTCACGAGCGCGATGTGGCCTGCTCCCCTGCCCCCTTCGTCGCCTGCCCCACGGCGTGCGTGCGGGCGCCAATCCCCTGCGGCGGCAGCCACCAATGTCCGGAGCGGTGCGCCACAGACAGGCCGATGGCGGCGTGCCGCCCCCGCTCCGGCGACCGGCCCTTCCCTTCCTTCCATGCCACGCGACACACACGCGCACGCACCTACCACCGCCAGGGCACCAGCTCGCCCCGCCCGCTGGCCCTTCCCTTCCTTCCATCTCTCTCCCTCTTGCGCCCCTTCTCCTTTGTACCTCCTCTAGCCACCGGCGCCCATGGCCACCACCGCATCGGTTGAGCACCCCGCGCGCGCGGGGCAAGCATTGCCGCCGGCGAGCTCCTCCTGCGAGCTGTTCCCCCTTCCACCTCCTCTGGCACTGCATAAGGTGAACAAAGGAGCACGGGCAGTATCCTTACAAAAGGCAGGGGTTAACTTGCAAAATATAATCGTTTTCCAGATCCACTTAAATAGGGACGGCGGGTTCCATTATCAAAAACCACGGGGACTTTTCCGAAAAAAGGACACGACGGTAAACCCGGAAACTCAATCCGTGCTTTATTATTATATTAGGGGAAGATGAAGCCTTCCACGCCCGTGTGACGGGCGTAACCTCCCGATTTTCTTGGAAGTGATATGGATGGAAACATGTTGATCTTCTTCGTATGTTTATCCCTTCGACTAATCTTTTTGACGCACACTCGCGCGCTTGCCGGCCGATACACAGGTATTCTGTACATAGTTGTACATGCCGGTCGTGACGGCCGCCGCGTACTCCGGTATGTATTGCGCTCCTAGACGTGCAAGTTGCCGCTCTAGTAGGTCCGATGCCTGCATGTAGTACGTAGGCAATTTTTGCCATGCACCACATACGTACTCAAGAGATCAGCTAAATGCATGCATGCAGAAGTTTGCGAGCAAACATATATATTCTTCCCTGTGTGTACCCACAAAAAGTATTCAACTTTTCTGCTTTAGTACAAAATCACGTTAAACACACGCATGGGAGCCTAGGGCAAAGTCCTCCTCCCTTCCAAGCTTCATCAACCAGCTTGTGGATTCGCCTCCCCCCTGCATGCCGTTCTGGTGGCTGGAGGCTAGGAGGGGAATCCTGGCGCCTCTGCTCCGACGAGTAGTGTAGGTTAGGGTCGTTTAGTCATCACAGAGGCGGCGCTCATGGATATGGCGGCGATTCATATTTGAGTTAGTCTTCAGGCTTCGGCCGACCTAGAATATGTCTATTAGAACAGAGTTGGCGGAACTCTGGTGTAAATTCCTTCCGTCTCCTTGGGGTGGCGAGGTTAAGGTTTCTCGTCATACATGCGCGATGGTGAGATCTGGTGTCAGACTCTTCAGACCAATTCAAGGGATCAATTGCGACGCTTGCAGCTCTAGGGCACTGGTTCTTACGGGCACATGCACAAAGACTTCTTGGCTGTCACTGACAAGGTCATGCCGGCTCCAGTATGGGGGCGGATACAACGACACGTCTATGTCTCGTTCTGATGGCGGCATTGGCCATTCCGTAGTCCACGAACCTTGATAAATTTTTTATTATGTTTGAGATGCTTTGTGATTTCGGTGAACTTTATAATAGATCAGTGTCTTTTCACAAAAACAAATATCTATGTAAAATTGCTAATTTTCACCAAGTCAAAAAAATTACCATTTTCATTAATTAAGGGAGAAGATTTGACAAACGGTGGTAGGAGGATAGGAAGAGTAGTAGTAGCGTACATTCTTGTATTATCCTTCCGTTCTATTTTCATAAATTAAAATAAAGATCTAAGTTAGGAGGACTTGTGAGTGGAGCTGTCAATTTAGTACTCACATTGCCTAGTTGCTGCAGTACCTGTAATTGCGAGTGCGAGGGCGAGGGAGGAAGGCAGGAGTAGTGGGTATCTGCTACACACTGGTCCCTGACGTTGTTGACACGCTGCAGGGGCGGTGGGGTAGACAAGGACGCTCCGCTACGGACGGCTTGTAGTTCCCGGCGGCCGGCCGGAAACCTGGCGGCGAGAGGAAGAACAGGGTGGCGCGCAGGTGGTCTGCCGGGATTCCTTGATTGGAACGGCCGCTACAGACGGATAATGGATTTGGGGACGAGCGAAGATAAGTGTCGTGGGTAAGTAATGGAAAAAGCGATTGGATTACCAATTTATCATTATATGCTTTATTTAGAAAATAGTCTTTAAAACAATTTTCAGATTTGACGGCCAGAAAGAACTAAAAGTAGAATTACACAAAATTACAACTCGTAACTCGCCAATCACCGTAAAACAGTTATTATATGTGACACTCATCTAATTATACAAAACATTTTAGTTTCACAACTTATTTTTAGTTAAAATGCTAACTAGCTTTTCTAATCCATTTCAACCCTCATCTCTACATTCATACCGAGTATTCTTTATCACTTATCTGACAACATGAACCACATAGTTGTATTGGTAATATTAAAGTAAAATTTATTGTTATACTCAAAACTATATTATAACAAATACAACAACCCTTAAATAGAATTCTATTTTGTCCCGTAAATTATGTTATTTCAAAAAATAAGTATTTAATTATTATTTTTAAATTAATTAATTCTAAATGCAACGAAAGTACAAGATATGATAAAACAACATCCATATCAAATGATTTTTGCCCCTTTTTCTATTAAATCATGTCTATATATTTGTGTATGCATGTTCCCTTTAAGTTAATTAGTATCTATTAATATATTTATAGAATGATCTACAATGCACAAGTCTGGGTAATACTGTAATAGATATTAATAGATTTGGTAGCTAGATTTGAACTAATATAAAATTATATGATGTATGAGGTGTCAACAAGTCGTCGATGTTTGAGTTATTTTCTCACCCTTACTATCTGGCATTGTTTGTTCTTGTTCTTTCATGATCTACTCGTCTATGTCTCCTGACCAATATAACCCCATTAATCGAAACTTAATAATGCATTTTCATGAGCTATTCTGGAAGCCAAATATTGTAGAAATAGTTGGTGTAAAGAAGAAGATTGCAACTTTCCCTTTCCCTCATGCATGGGCGACTAGGGCAAAGTTCTCCTCCCCTCCAAGCTTCATCAACCAGCTCGTGCATTCGTCTCCCCTCTGCTTGCCGTTCCGATGGCTGGAAGCTAGGAGAGGAATCTTGGTGCCTCTGCTCCGTTGAGTAGTGTAGGTTATGGTATTTTAGTCACCACAAAGGTGGCGCTCAGGCATATGGTAACGCGTATATTCTTGTATTATCCTTCCGTTCTTTACGGGCATATATACAATCTTCATAAATTAAAACTAGGAGTTAAGCTAGGAGAACTTGTGAGCCGAGCTGGCAATTTAGTACTCACATTGCCCCGTTGCTACAGTACCAGTAGTGCCACTTGTGACGCCCCCGATTCAATCGTACACTAATCATGCACGCAAATGTGTATGATCAAGATCAGGGACTCACGGGAAGATATCACAACACAACTCTAAAACATAAAGAAGTCATACAAGCATCATAATACAAGCCAGGGGCCTCGAGGGCTCGAATACAAGTGCTCGATCATAGACGAGTCAGCGGAAGCAACAATATCTGAGTACAGACATAAGTTAAACAAGTTGCCATAAGATGGCTAGCACAAACTGGGATACAGATCGAAAGAGGCGCAGGCCTCCTGCCTGGGATCCTCCTAACTACTCCTGGTCGTCGCCAGCGGGCTGCACGTAGTAGTAGGCACCTCCAGCATAGTAGGAGTCGTCGTCGAAGGTGGCGTCTGACTCCTGGACTCCAGCATCTGGTTGCGACAACCAGAAAGAAAGGAAAGGGGGAAAGGGGGGAAGAAAGCAACCGTGAGTACTCATCCAAAGTACTCGCAAGCAAGGAACTACACTACATATGCATGGGTATATGTGTAAGGAGGCCATATCAGTGGACTGAACTGCAGAATGCCAGAATAAGAGGGGGATAGCTAGTCCTATCGAAGACTACGCTTCTGGCAGCCTCCGTCTTGCAGCATGTAGGAGAGAGTAGATTGAAGTCCTCCAAGTAGCATCTCCAAGTAGCATCTCCAAGAGCATCGCATAGCATAATCCTACCCGGCGATCCTCTCCTCGTCGCCCTGTGGAAAAGCGATCACCGGGTTGTCTGTGGAACTTGGAAGGGTGTGTTTTATTAAGTATCCGGTTCTAGTTGTCATAAGGTCAAGGTACAACTCCAAGTCGTTCTGTTACCGAAGATCACGGCTATTCGAATAGATTAACTTCCCTGCAGGGGTGCACCAACTTACCCAACACGCTTGATCCCATTTGGCCGGACACACTTTCCTGGGTCATGCCCGGCCGCGGAAGATCAACACGTCGCAGCCCCACCTAGCCTCAACAGAGAGGCCAGCACGCCGGTCTAAACCTAAGCGCGCAGGGGTCTGGGCCCATCGCCCTGAGCACACCTGCATGTTGCGTACGCGGCCGGAAGCAGACCTAGCCTAGTGGCGTTCCAGTCCAATCCGGCGCGCGCCGCTCAGTCGCTGGCGTCACGAAGTGCTTCGGCTGATACCACGACGCCGGGATACCCATAACTACTCCCACGTAGATGGTTAGTGCGTATAGGCTCGTAGCCAACTCAGATCAAATACCAAGATCTCGTTAAGCGTGTTAAGTATCCGCGAACGCCGAACAGGGCCAGACCCACCTCTCTCCTAGGCGGTCTCAACCTGCCCTGTCGCTCCGCCACAAAGTAACAGTTGGGGGCCGTCGGAAACCCAGGCCCACCCCTACTGGGATGGAGCCACCTGTCCTTTCAGCCCCCATCTCCGAACAGTACCACAGGTAATGTAATAGTGTAAAGTATATAGTATATACCCGTGATCACCTCCCGAAGTGATCACAGCCCAGTAGTATAGCATGGCAGACGGACAAGAGTGTAGGGCCACTGATGGCACTCTAGCATCCTATACTAAGCAGTAGGATAGCAGGTAAAGTTAACAACATTAGTAGCAAGGACAGGCTATGCAGCAGTATAGGATTAACTGAAAACAGTAACATGCTACACTACTCTAATGCAAGCAGTATAGAGGAGAGTAGGCGATATCTGGTGATCAAGGGGGGGGCTTGCCTGGTTGCTCTGGCAAGAGAGAGGGGTCGTCAACTCCGTAGTCGAACTGGGCAGCAGCAGCGTCGGTCTCGTAGTCTACCGGAGAGAAGAGGGGGGAAGGAACAATGAATACCATGCAAACAGATGCATAAAGATGCATGACAAGACAAGTAACGGTGTTAGGGGTGCCCAATCGCGGTAGTAGGTGATACCGACGAATGGGGAAAACATCCGGGAAAATATCCCCGGTGTTTCGTGTTTTCGGGCAGAGGAGCCGGAGGGGGAAAGTTGCGAGTTCGATAGGTTAGGGGTGTGTGGCGGACGAACGGACTGCGTATCCGGATTCGTCTCGTCGTTCTGAGCAACTTTCATGTTGAAAATATTTTAATCCGAGTTACGGATTAAAAGATATGATTTTCTAAAGATTTTATTAATTTCTGGGATTTAATTAATTATCTAATTAATTCGAAAATGATTTAATGACATCAGCATGATGTCATGCTGACATCAGCAGTCAACAGGGTTGACTGGTCAACCTGACCAGTGGGTCCCACTGGTCAGAGACACATGTTAATTATCCAAATTTAATATAATCTAATCAGAATTAATTAGGGGTGGGCCCCACTGTCATACTAATTAACTAACCGGTTAATTAGACAACTAATGTTTAATTAGCCTAGTTAGTTGTTTAGTTTAATTAAACAAAATTAATTAAGTTAATTATTTCTCTAATTAATTAATTAATTATTTTTATTTTTATTTTTATTTTTATAAATTCATTCAGGGGGTGGGGGCCCCTTGTCATTGGCCCAGGGGGCCTAGTGGGTTTGCGGGCGCTGCGGCTGTCGGCGCCCGACTGGGCGAGCGCCCAGATCGACAGGCAGGGGGGGCAGCCACGGGCGTGGCCGCCGGCGGCCACGACGCCGGCCAAGGGAACGGAGGGCGGAGCCACGGGAGGCGGAGACGGCGTTCAGCGCGGCAAGGCCGCGCGCGAGAGGAGGAGA
>NC_041384.1:760115009-760121392 GCF_002162155.2 Triticum dicoccoides
GGGAGGTGGCCTCGTAGGCCAGAGGCGAAGTGGCCGGCTGGCTAGCTGGGCCGGTAGGCCCAGCGGGGGGGGGGGGTGCTTCTTTTTTTTCTGTTTTAATTTTATTACCCTAGTTGTTTTAGTTTTGTAAAACATACAGTTAGCACCTAAATTACTAATAGTATTTATACCACTGCCACAATTATTCTTGTAGTTATAAAAAGTAGTTTTTAATAATTTAATTGTTTAAGAGACGTTTAAATTATTGTTTCAGCGACTGTTCCTATTATCTAATGCACTTAAACATTGTATGTTAATTTGGATCCACCACCATAATCATCTATGATTTATTTGCTACACTTTGAACATTTTAGATTTGACTTTCTCAAAACTTTTACCGTTTGACTAGATTTTGAATTTGAATTTGAAACGGTTTCGAACTAACACGAGATTAACAACGGTAATCGTGGTGACATGGCATCATTACCAGAGGGTTACTGTAGCTTGATTACCCGGGCGTCACAATTCTCCTCCACTACAAGAAATCTCGTCCCGAGATTTAAGAGGTAGTGAAAGGGGGGGGGGGAGTTTTGGTAACGAATCTAGCGGGTCTTCTCATTCTGGCTTGCTCTTCTCGAAGAGACCGGTCCAGTACATTGATGTTTTCATTTCTCCGCTTCAGGTCATCATGATGAAGTCGGCATCCTTTCTTCGGGATCTTCATCGTATTTACGAATAGGTAACGAGGCATATCGGCAACGATAGTATGTTATAAGGGTAATGATCTGGGATTAACCCATGAATGAGCATATGAGTACCTCTCGAGTTGAACAAATAAAACACATCGAGAGTAAAGTTGGAAGGTACAATAAGAAGTTTCAGGCAGCCAGGCAATCGTTCAATGCCTAGTCAGAAGGTGAAAGTGGTTTCAAAGCCACGGAATAATTATTGTGTTCGATGGCAGAATTGATGATCTCATCGGAAGGTGGCTCACGAATTACATACGAGTCCACGCGGGAGGAATAACTTTGGAAATAAGGGGTGTACAGGAGAGTCAGATTTCGATCCTGTGGAACTGTGGGTTATGGGCCCACCATGTGGTTTTAAAAGTAAGAAGGGCAATGACGTCTTGCACGATCATGTAAGTAAGGCATTTCAGAGGATAGCCCGTCAGTTCTGTCGGCAACAACATCGGTACCAAGGGCGAGGGACGAAGAGAACCAATTCCTGCTCGTTGAATGAGGCGGACCAATAGGCAAAGTTCTTATCCATCGGTGGTTATCGAAATGTTTTCAACAATAGTAACAGGGTCTTACTGACAGAGTTGTGCGTCGAGGTGTTAACATAAGCAGGAGAATATCACTGCTTAGATCATATAGATCACAAGAAACATTAACCCCACAAATGGAATGAAAATATGATTATCAGATTAAACAGAACAATGGAAAGGAAAATGTGTTTAATCACATATTTCAAAGATATATCCTTCAGAAGGACGAGCAGAGCATGATATCCATGACATGATATAATGTAGTAAACTCTTTAGGTAGGGGAGAGAAATTTCATGACATTACCCATACAATGATGTTTGGTTAATTGATAAAGAAAATTTAGCATTTTGAAGATCGAAGTACCAACGACATGCTTCGAGATAGCATTGACATGGCCTTCAAGCAAAGGTCGAACTTTGGATACACAAGCATCCATCAGGAACAGCTTATAGAATAAGCCTTACTATTTCCTAATGGAAGAATGGCTACCCTTGCTAAAATGGGAACTATAACAATAGGGCTCCGGCCAGGGGTGCTGGGCATGGCATCACCTTACCGGGTCATATAAAGGCCAATGTTATATCTCATGGAAATATGTTCCAACCGTCATATCTAGCCGAGATTCAGATCTGATTGGTGTTAAGATAACTCAGACTCGGGATGCCTGAGAAGAAAGGTGCAACACAAATTGTCGAGATGATAGTATAAGATTCTCGGGAATTGAACTATGGAAGCGAGTTCCGAAACAAGAGTTCATCATTAAATCAAGAAGAGGATGAGGAGGGGACTGATGGACCCAGCGTAACTCATCGAGGTATCCAAAAGATGGATCTCCACAATTATGTGGATAAGGAGATAACATTTGTCATATCAAATGATATAAGGAAGTAAGCTCGAGGGAGACAAACACAATTAAACATTGATTGAAAGGTGCGCCCAAAATATGGGTTGGGTTGCACGACCAATGTCGGAATGGTGATTCAATAATTAATAGTCTAAGAATGAACGGTCGACCATTAAGAGGGTTGCTAGGAGGGCAGAATCCAAACAACACCATTCACTTGTGGGTACCCCGGTTGAAATCAACACGAGGACCAAGAAAGAATGATGATGGTGAGAAGTATCATTATAGCAAGAATTCTGAAGAGGTGGAGCAATCCTCACAACATTCTTGACATCAAAGATGGTAATACTCCACGGTAGAGTCATAACATAAGTAGGATAGAAAGGAACTCAAGGATCAACACAAAACAGGAACAAATTTTGTGTTGGAGGGAATGCAATAATGTTGTGGATGATAACCCAAACCATCGAGGGCAAAGGATGCTGTTTCTCATCAAGAATTCGATAGATATCTTGGAAGACCCCAGAATGTTGATGATCACGACACCTTTGTCTAGAGATTTCATGAAGGTGTAATCGATCGGCGATGACCTCAAGTCAAAGGAATGATGAAGCGAAAGGTTATTGGAGTCACGGGTACGTCATAAACTCCAAACCAAGTTTGTTGTTCAAGGCAAAATGACATGATGAGGAAAATTGACGTAAGCTTAGCTCATCGTCAAAAATTGTGCTCCAAGAAGAAGGACCAGGTAGCACAGTTAAAATCAACACGAATAGATATAGCAGAGCAGGCTAGGAATGACATGATCGGGTACAAACTCGTACTTAACGAAGATCACTGAAGAGTTGTTGAACCGTAGTGTGGACTTGGTTCAGTTATCGGTGTCTTTGAGTGTTTAATAACTCAGAGCCCGTGAAAAATTGGAATCAGTGGGAAGGTAGCACTTGATGAAGAACTCATAAGAATTTATGCAGTTCCATGATAATCTCGAGATACCAGGGGGGTAATACTCGACACAAGATCAAAGTAAAGGTTGGACTGGTGTATTGATCCATAGAAGACAATTGTTTTAACTTGTCCGAGAAATGGAATCAAAGAAGAACAATCATGGTCGGAACCACGGTTGCAAGGGATCAATTCACAGATACCATATGTTAGTTATCAAGGAAATAGTTATTATTACAAGAAGCTTCCATGATAGGATATACATCGCGTCCATGGGCATGAACACAAAGTTCAAGGTCGACTCCCACTTCCTCAATGCATAATCTTCCATTCACCTCTCGTATTTCGAAGATGACATTAGTTGTTGAAGGTTTTACCTGGTGCAATACCAGATAAGTATGACTCGTGAAATCTTTCGGGTTCACACCGATGAGGGAAGGCGTTGGTTCAATCCCATCGGGGCTTCTTGCGAACATATACCATAAGCTTCAAGAGTAAGTATCACTAGCTCGAAAGCAGAGCATGGATGACAAAAGGAAAGGATACAATTTAACAAAGGCATTATGTATCAGAGAAGGACTCACAAGGTGATTAATTATGAAGGACACTATCGGATATAATAATCCAACAGTGGATAAGGCGATCCACAGTGGAGCTGAGATGAGTATTGATACCCAATCAGAGGAAGAAAGAATGCGAATGCAACAGGTTATGGAATCATCTGAATAATTCAAAGCTTAAATGCAAAGGAATTATGATTTCCAAAACAAGGGATCAGAAGCAGACGTTCTGATCAAGGATGGATCAATTGAATATACCAGAGCAACAATCGACGGCAGATAGTTTGGTCGAGAACCAGCTCATGTTCAAAATGACGTCTGAGCCGGAAAGATAATCCTAGGACTCGACTGATGATTGTGAACATTCACAACATATTGAATCAACGGACTCAAAAATAATGGTGACGAAGGATGCCAATATGATTACTATACTTATGGGATTAATCATAATGAAAGCAAACAAGAAATTCCAGAGCAATAGGTTGCTGAGGATTTTCGGAATATCGAATGGTATTTCGAAGACTTTTGTGTAACACATGAACAACTGGGGGGACGAGCGGATACTCAACAAGTGCGAGAATTAACCGGAGGGGTATTCAGGTGTCAATGAACAGCGAGGCAGTAAGCTCAAAGGATTATCGAAACAACGACGAGTGTTTCGGGGTATCTTGTAATAACAAGACCAACTGGGGATGAATGTAAGAATAACTTCAAGTAGTTATCCATAAGGGTTGACGGTGGAAGGGGAATTGCAAACGCGATGAACACAAGTTCTCGGGTTAACAGCGGAGAGTATCTTCGGGGTCTTCTGGTGCAGCAGACGATCATCAATAATTAGGGGCTCTCCGGGGTGAAAGTGACAACGAGATCCTAATGTTAGATTTTTAGCAAAATCGTTTAACCCGAATAGAAGAGAGTTCAGAATCCTAGAGTAAAGGTCGAGGAGTAAAAGATCCTAGTACCACCCAATGGTGACGTGGGCCCGTAAGGCACACAGCCATGTTAGTAAAAGTTTTGTAATGTCTAGACTCGACTTCGGCCAAGGAGTTGGGAAGGGGGATTCCTACAGGCAGTCGGCTCTGATACCAACTTGTGACGCCCCCGATTCAATCGTACACTAATCATGCACGCAAATGTGTATGATCAAGATCAGGGACTCACGGGAAGATATCACAACACAACTCTAAAACATAAAGAAGTCATACAAGCATCATAATACAAGCCAGGGGCCTCGAGGGCTCGAATACAAGTGCTCGATCATAGACGAGTCAGCGGAAGCAACAATATCTGAGTACAGACATAAGTTAAACAAGTTGCCATAAGATGGCTAGCACAAACTGGGATACAGATCGAAAGAGGCGCAGGCCTCCTGCCTGGGATCCTCCTAACTACTCCTGGTCGTCGCCAGCGGGCTGCACGTAGTAGTAGGCACCTCCAGCATAGTAGGAGTCGTCGTCGAAGGTGGCGTCTGACTCCTGGACTCCAGCATCTGGTTGCGACAACCAGAAAGAAAGGAAAGGGGGAAAGGGGGGAAGAAAGCAACCGTGAGTACTCATCCAAAGTACTCGCAAGCAAGGAACTACACTACATATGCATGGGTATATGTGTAAGGAGGCCATATCAGTGGACTGAACTGCAGAATGCCAGAATAAGAGGGGGATAGCTAGTCCTATCGAAGACTACGCTTCTGGCAGCCTCCGTCTTGCAGCATGTAGGAGAGAGTAGATTGAAGTCCTCCAAGTAGCATCTCCAAGTAGCATCTTCAAGAGCATCGCATAGCATAATCCTACCCGGCGATCCTCTCCTCGTCGCCCTGTGGAAAAGCGATCACCGGGTTGTCTGTGGAACTTGGAAGGGTGTGTTTTATTAAGTATCCGGTTCTAGTTGTCATAAGGTCAAGGTACAACTCCAAGTCGTTCTGTTACCGAAGATCACGGCTATTCGAATAGATTAACTTCCCTGCAGGGGTGCACCAACTTACCCAACACGCTTGATCCCATTTGGCCGGACACACTTTCCTGGGTCATGCCCGGCCGCGGAAGATCAACACGTCGCAGCCCCACCTAGGCTCAACAGAGAGGCCAGCACGCCGGTCTAAACCTAAGCGCGCAGGGGTCTGGGCCCATCGCCCTGAGCACACCTGCACGTTGCGTACGCGGCCGGAAGCAGACCTAGCCTAGTGGCGTTCCAGTCCAATCCGGCGCGCGCCGCTCAGTCGCTGGCGTCACGAAGTGCTTCGGCTGATACCACGACGCCGGGATACCCATAACTACTCCCATGTAGATGGTTAGTGCGTATAGGCTCGCAGCCAACTCAGATCAAATACCAAGATCTCGTTAAGCGTGTTAAGTATCCGCGAACGCCGAACAGGGCCAGGCCCACCTCTCTCCTAGGCGGTCTCAACCTGCCCTGTCGCTCCGCCACAAAGTAACAGTTGGGGGCCGTCGGGAACCCAGGCCCACCTCTACTGGGATGGAGCCACCTGTCCTTTCAGCCCCCATCTCCGAACAGTACCACAGGTAATGTAATAGTGTAAAGTATATAGTATATACCCGTGATCACCTCCCGAAGTGATCACAGCCCAGTAGTATAGCATGGCAGACGGACAAGAGTGTAGGGCCACTGATGGCACTCTAGCATCCTATACTAAGCAGTTGGATAGCAGGTAAAGTTAACAACAGTAGTAGCAAGGACAGGCTATGCAGCAGTATAGGATTAACTGAAAACAGTAACATGCTACACTACTCTAATGCAAGCAGTATAGAGGAGAGTAGGCGATATCTG
>NC_041384.1:760121541-760122427 GCF_002162155.2 Triticum dicoccoides
GGGGTCGTCAACTCCGTAGTCGAACTGGGCAGCAGCAGCGTCGGTCTCGTAGTCTACCGGAGAGAAGAGGGGGGAAGAAACAATGAATACCATGCAAACAGATGCATAAAGATGCATGACAAGACAAGTAACGGTGTTAGGGGTGCCCAATCGCGGTAGTAGGTGATACCGACGAATGGGGAAAACATCCAGGAAAATATCCCCGGTGTTTCGTGTTTTCGGGCAGAGGAGCCGGAGGGGGAAAGTTGCGAGTTCGATAGGTTAGGGGTGTGTGGCGGACGAACGGACTGCATATCCGGATTTGTCTCGTCGTTCTGAGCAACTTTCATGTTGAAAATATTTTAATCCGAGTTACGGATTAAAAGATATGATTTTCTAGAGATTTTATTAATTTCTGGGATTTAATTAATTATCTAATTAATTCGAAAATGATTTATTGACATCAGCATGATGTCATGCTGACATCAGCAGTCAACAGGGTTGACTGGTCAACCTGACCAGTGGGTCCCACTGGTCAGAGACACATGTTAATTATCCAAATTTAATATAATCTAATCAGAATTAATTAGGGGTGGGCCCCACTGTCATACTAATTAACTAACCGGTTAATTAGACAACTAATGTTTAATTA
The DNA here is from genome assembly GCF_002162155.2 of Triticum dicoccoides. NCBI lineage: Eukaryota > Viridiplantae > Streptophyta > Magnoliopsida > Poales > Poaceae > Triticum > Triticum dicoccoides. The sequence goes on from NC_041384.1 coordinate 760,122,173, forward strand.
GCCTAGTTAGTTGTTTAGTTTAATTAAACAAAATTAATTAAGTTAATTATTTCTCTAATTAATTAATTAATTATTTTTATTTTTATTTTTATTTTTATAAATTCATTCAGGGGGTGGGGGCCCCTTGTCATTGGCCCAGGGGGCCTAGTGGGTTTGCGGGCGCTGCGGCTGTCGGCGCCCGACTGGGCGAGCGCCCAGATCGACAAGCAGGGGGGGCAGCGACGGGCGTGGCCGCCGGCAGCCACGGGCGTGGCC
>NC_041384.1:760123292-760129134 GCF_002162155.2 Triticum dicoccoides
GCCTCGTAGGCCAGAGGTGAAGTGGCCGGCTGGCTAGCTGGGCCGGTAGGCCCAGCGGGGGGGGGGTGCTTTTTTTTCTGTTTTAATTTTATTACCCTAATTGTTTTAGTTTTGTAAAACATATAGTTAGCACCTAAATTAATAATAGTATTTATACCACTGCCACAATTATTCTTGTAGTTATAAAAAGTAGTTTTTAATAATTTAATTATTTAAGAGACGTTTAAATTATTGTTTCAGTGACTGTTCCTATTATCTAATGCACTTAAACATTGTATGTTAATTTGGATCCACCACCATAATCATCTATGATTTATTTGCTACACTTTGAACATTTTAGATTTGACTTTCTCAAAACTTTTACCGTTTGACTAGATTTTGAATTTGAATTTGAAACGGTTTCGAACTAACACGAGATTAACAACGGTAATCGTGGTGACATGGCATCATTACCAGAGGGTTACTGTAGCTTGATTACCCGGGCGTCACACCAGTGCAGCAGGACCAGTGGCGCTAGTTTAAGGCCGATCCAGCTTAATTATCACCCATAATTAACCTATCTTCTTAAGTCAATGGCGAGCCAGGTGGCCCGGTCCACTTGGTGTTAACCAATAGCACAAAGACTTATCGATCAGGTTGTATACCTCGAGTACTATATAATTACAGCCAACGAACTAATTAATCAATTAATTCATTACTTTGGCTCGCATCTCATCTGCGCACATCCGGATCGAGCGAGTCCTATTTTTGCTTTTCGTCACTGTCAGTTTCAGTCTCCGCATCGATTAGTATGTGTAGGCTCTTGGACGGGATCAAGCTGGCTTTGACAAATGGTGGGTGATTGCTACAAAGAAGAACAAGCGTATGTTCTTGCCGTATTATCCGTTCGTTCAATGTATACGTACGGGCGCAACTAGCTTGTTTTCCGGAAGCTTCATGAGCTTGGTAGACCAAGCTACTTAGAATGCACTGTTGCTGGGCATTGGATCGGATCTCATCTCGTGGATGACCCGGCCAGCCTACTTACTAGTCATGTGATGGAACGTTTGTTTGCTAGTGTGTGTAAATCTAACTCCTTCCTTTCGTGTGGCCCAGGTCGGTCTACAGATCGATACAGGGACACATGGACTGCTGCCACATGAAGCTATGTAGGCGTATAAAATGCACCTGACAAGTGGCATGTAATTGGACCAGTCTTGACTCTCAAGCCAATGTTTGCATGCCTACGACTATCCATAGTCGAAATCCATGATGGGGTAACATAGAGAGTAACATAAATGACATCTAAGCGAAAAAGATGATATGGTAGCTAATTAATGAGGAGAGAAACAAATTGAGTCATAACTAGTTACTCACACTATGAGGTTGGTCATTGTGGGGAGTAACTTAGACTAGTAACATGCATATGTTACTAGTCTATATTACTACCTCTATAGTGCATAGTACTCCCCTCATTTCTTTATACAAGGCCACAAACTCAAATTACAGGTACCTACGTAAAATTTAATGACTACTTTGCAAGTCAATTTTTCTTCTTGTTAACTGGGATCATTAATATGCCCGCATGCATGCAAGGAAGGGATGAGAAGGAAGTAGCACAGTGTCATTATGACTACATGCATGTAAATATTAAACAAGTTGCTACTACGATAATACATCATTAAATTTTGCCTCGGTTACCGTTAGTAGCCTTGTATAGATGCAAAAGGTATTTTTCATAGTGACCTTGTATAAGGGAATGGAGGGAGTATTATAGATTAGTATCATAGGTGGTCTCATTTATTGCCATGCATGAAACATAGTAGTATCACATTTATTATGTTACGGTATCTACCTATGTTACTACTTCCTCTCTCTCAGTTTACAGGGCGTGCGCGTATCCCTAGGTCGTCAATTTGACCAACCTAATACAAATCATATATTGTAAAAAATATACCAACATAAACTTCAGAGTTTCTACTTTTAAAAGGTATAATTTTTGTGTTATATAGTTTATATTAGGATGATAAAATTGACAACCTAGGTATACGCGCAGGACTTGTAAACTGAAACGGAGGTAGTATAACCATCTCTCTCTTTTTTAATTGCCTGCCACATAAACATGTTTGCTAGTCCCAAGTGCATGATACTACTTATATTACCCCCACTATGGCCAGCCTGAGTAACATCACACATTTCAAGACAAGATGAGTCTACAACCTAATGAATTAAGTGTTGCGTGACACTACACATATGTTGCTTCCCATTATAATGGTAGTAAGACTACCCATAGTGGGAGTAACATAGGTGGTTACATCACACATATCTAGATAAAGTAGATGATGTGACAAGTAATTACTGAAAACAAAGAGACGTGTGAAAAGATAGCTAGTTACTAGTAGTATGAGTAATATCATATATACCAAAGTAAGATGAGTTTGTAACCTAATAAATGATGTATTGTATGGCACTACACATATGTTATTTCCCACTATAGAAATATAGTAATATAGATTATAACATATGCTTGTTATTAGTTTAAGTTACTTTTCACTGTAGCTAGTCTAACATAAATTAGTAACATACGCATGTTAATAGCTAAATTATTCCTGAAAATTACCAGAGCGGACGAACGCGTCTGCTCACGGAATCGGTAGCCACTACTTGGTTTCGTGATGCGAGCCGCATGGGGTATTTTCGGACGTACAGGTTGTTTGAAAACGCTAGTATTTGGCACACTGTACTAACGGTTGTATGCACGTGGATAGCGGAAGGCCGTTTGGCAATCGATGGCGTCTCTGTCGTGTCTCTCAAACGCCGTGCAAATCTATAGCGGAAGTCTTGGACACCGCAGGCGTAACGGCCAGGCATGTGTACACACCGGCATCTGGTGGATGGGGCATGCCGTGACCACTCATTTTTATCTGTTCTGATTCTCTTCTGTTTTTTAAACACGTAGACACATGCTCTTGCAGGGGAAAAGTTGTGCACATGAAGTCTGTACAGAATTAAATTGCAACCGCGGCTCATGATATCACTGCGTGTCGCACGGTACAGACCTGGTTCCTCAAAAAAAAAAAATGAAATACAAAATGTCCATTCCTTTCTCTCTTGAAAAAATGGAATACAAAATGTCCACCTCTTTCCCTGAATATATATTTTTGGAATAAAACTAAACCAAGTGTCCGCCTCTGGTCCAGCCTCATCACTTCAAGAAATGTCTAGTTGAATAGCAATTCAAAAGAGTTTTTTTACAATGCATCATACTTTTTTTTAGAAAAGGAGGATGACCCCCGGCCTCTGCATCTGGGCGATGCATACGGCCACTTTATTAATTACTCCCTCCGTTCACTTTTATAAGTCGTTTCAGACAGCTGAAAATGAACTGATTTGCATGTTGTCTGAAATGTCTTCAAGGACTTATAAAAGTGAACAGAGGGAGTATTATCATAAAACCTTACAAAGCCATACAACAGCAAGACTAAAGCCACCGTCTAAGCAACAACTGTCGCTACACCTATCCAATTGATGAAGGGGCGCAGATAGTCTGGGCCTAATACCAAACAGACATCGCAGCCAAACCTAAACATCTAAGACCTGAGGTCCCAACCAGGACGCCTGCCGGGTATGGGGCACCTACCAGTCCGGCGCACTCCTCAACCAGGACGCCTGCCGGGTATGAGGCCGCCGCAGCCACCTGCCACAAATCCATCTTCAGAGATGTACTGTTGCACGTACCGTGCCAGGTCTCTCTGCCATTGACGCCACCACGACGCCCGACGGCGCCGTCCTCCTGCGCGAGTCCATCCTCCTACAGCGAACTCCGAATCTGCACTGCGCCACGCCGTCAAGATTCGTTGCCATTAGTGTGTAGGATGAAGCACCGCTCCATCAAAGAATCCGTCCTCTGGTCCTTCGATCACGTGTGTACCTGCAAAAATGACGCCCCCAAGAGAGGAACGACACCAGAGCGCCGCCGTCATCCGATCATCCGACCTAGGGTTTCCCCCGGAGGTAGCAGAGAGTGGCCTTGAACTTATCCACAGCGATGCCTTCAAGAAGGGAACGACGCAGATAGCGCCGCCACTGCCGGCCTTAGCAGAAGCCGAAGGCAAGTTTTCACCCAGATCAGTTCGAAGGACTCCAACTCTCGTGCACGGGCCGCCGTCACCACCAGCACCACCAGGCAGACCCTGGAGTACCGGCAGATCAGCGAGCCACCGGCACCACCGCATCCAGATCGCCGGCCACGCCGGGCCGCCGCCATTCCCCGCGCTGTTCGGGTCAGAGACGAAGCTGCCGACCGCGCACAGGGACCGCCGCCGCCTGCACACGCCGGAGCGCCGCCGAGATCCCAGCGCCCGCCACCGCTTGTCGACGCCAACCGCCGCCCGAGCACTGGCGCCACCGTGGAGCCATCAGATCGGGGAGGGAGACGTCGCGCGCCGACCACCCTCGCGGACCCCGCCGCATGCCCAAGCGCCGGCGCCACCGCGGCGCCATCAGATCGGGAGGAGGAGGAGCCCGCGCCTCGCCGCCCCATGCAGACCACGCCGCCGCCATCACCGCAGGGCCACCAAAGGGGAGCCCCGCAGATCCGCGGGCGACCGACCTGCCGCCGAGCCGAGCGCCGCCGCGAGGGCCGGCCGTCCCACGCCGCCCAGGAGCCTCGCGAGGAGGAAGGGAGCCCCGCCGCCGCCGACGCACGCGCGGGCTTTGCCCGGCGGCGTCCCCTGGCGGCGGCGAGGGAGAAGGAAGGCGAAGGAAGGGAGCGGCGGCGGTGATCTAGGGTTCCGCCCGGGCCGCTCGCGGGAGCGGCACGGGGGACGTCCTCAAAGAGGGACAATGCATCATACTACTTCTGGGATCGAGTAGTATTGAATCATCTCAACCGTTGATTAGCTGGGTACTTTGGTCATTTTCATTTTGTTATTTGTAAAATCCCTCGGCACGACCGTCCTCGTCAGGCCTCAAGGTTGGCGTCGCCAATCATGGACGGCTCTTGCCCAATAACTATCTATGGCTCTAATGGCGTCGAAGGAGCTGTCGTGCTTCAGGACCAGGGGTCCGTCGCCGCTGCATCTACTCAGGGCCGGCCCTGAGGGGGGCAGGGGGGCGGCCGCCCCGGGCCCCCGATATCTAGGGGCCCCGCACCAGGTGGTATGCCCTATGCAGCACCTAGCCCTTGACCCTGGCCCGATACACAGCCTCGTGGTAACAGGCTAAGCAACCTTGATTTTGTCTATGCAAAACAGTCTAGCTAGCAGGTACATTAGGAAGCCTACAATCCATCTCGAGAATCTCGTCTACTACTCCCAGAGCAATTGCCAATTTTGTTTTCTTTTCATCATGAGTTCCCATATCTGATTCTTTGCTACGATCCCTAATTCCCTACTACCCTAGTATACTCATCTGAGCCCTGATCGCTAGTTCCGGCCTCGCAGGCGCTCGATGGTTTTTGCCAAGGTTCTGAGGCCCTGACCGCCGACCGCCGTAGTTCGCCCACAAATTCCAATCCCCTGTCCCTAGGCGCTAAAGCACACACACATCGTTGAGGGTGTTCGGGAGATGACAATCCACATCTCACCATTGCCGTGCCGAGCGTCCGATGAGTGGTGGCCGACACCGATCTCAACGATTTCAGGTATATCACATAACCATTCCCTAGACGTATACTGTAAATTAAGTAGTAACTAAAAGACTGCAACTTTTCGATGCCAAAAAAAAATCCTAGCCCTTCTGTTATCATGTCGTCTACAAAGTATGCTTCTGGTAGAATTTTTTATAATGAGTTGAGTATTGTGGATCTTAACAAGATGAAAATACTGACATCAACATTGGCAATAACAATGCATGCATCTTT
>NC_041384.1:760129248-760136109 GCF_002162155.2 Triticum dicoccoides
ATACATCAGTGATAAGAATCTTTACCGGTAACATTGTAAACATATATTTTGCTTATAATTGTTATGTGACGCTTATACTAGGGGCCCCGAGGTTTGGGTTCGCCCCGGGCCCCTGAAATCACAGGACCGGCCCTGCATCTACTTCGGAGGCTCCCGCTGTCCCCGGCGCCTCTGCCCCCGCTGCGTTCACTGGCGACGCGAGGGCCATGGCTGCTTTGACGTCGGTACAGTGGACCTTCCTAACCGTGTCACCGTATCGATGTTGACGGCGATGGCAGTACCGTCGTTTCATATTAGTATGGTCCAGTTAGCGTACCTCCTTGCCGGGGTACGCCGTTCGTCGTGCCTCTCACCGAGTCAAGTACACTGTGAGATGGTAGAACTCAGATATGTGTGCGACGAGCTGCCGCTTCCCCTGTCGGCGGCTCAGCATCACCGGAATGCGTGTCGCTACTCGCTAGTGGCAACGAGGTCAAGTTGCCGTGCTCCGGCGAGATTCGAGCGTCGTTGTGTGCCTATGTTGCTTCTGTGCAGCGGATGCAGCCGACGGCTCGTGTACACGGGTCATCGCCGGAAAACAATCGAGCTGATCTGGTACGAACTATACTAGTACATGGTGATTTCCTCGGCAAAAAGAACCGGCCGGCAAGAATTGATTACTACAATCGTCTTCGTTGCAGCTCTTATCCGCTGAAAAGTACTGCCGGATCGGCCCAGTCTGTGCCGTCCGATCAGAGCAGGAGAAGACATTTAGAGTTTAGGTATTTGCTCTATGTCCTCCAATGTTACCCCTTGAACAAAATATACTACTGTACTGATTTTGTCTAGTACTATTGGTAGATTTAGTCCATTGGATGATTGAAAATGAACGGCTTATATATACATATACATATACATATATATATACGGCTGCGCTATAGTGAGCGTGCGCGCATTTTGAGTTAATCTACGCGCCGGCCGCTGCTCCTAATCACGCGCACGCGGGTGCGCGGGGCACGCGGGTCGCTCAGAAGGCCAAATTTTGAGGGTAACTGTATATGCAAAATAAAGTAACACGCTTTATTTCTGTTACCATGTGTTTCTCCGCTACGCAGGCTGCTGCTACTAATCACAGGCGGGTGCGCCGGTCGATGAGAAGGCAGATTTGGTGGGTAACGGCATGTGCAAAATAAAGTAACATGTTTAGTTATATTACCATGTGTTGCTCCGCTACGCGAGATCTTGCGTCAGTATTCATTGCCCGTAATAAAATAAGTATAGATGGTAATGGACCTATGTTTTTTACCGGCTCTAAGACATCATGATTTCATTTGTAAACATTGCCAGTAATAGATTAAGTGTAGATAGTAATGGACCTAGGTTTTTACCGGCGGCTCTAAGCCATCATGATTTCATTCCTAAACATTGTCAGTAATAGATTAAGTGTAGATAGTAATGGACCTAGGTTATTTATCGGCAGGTAGATATGAAGGTTGCATCCCTAATCATTGCCAGTAGTAGATTAAGAGTAGATAGTAATAGAGCTACGATTTTTTACCGACACTAAGACATCGAACGATGGTTTCATCCCTAAAAATTGCCAGTAATAGATTGAGTATACATAGTAATGGTCATTGGTTTTTTACTGGCACTGACCCTAAATGTAGAAAAACCTTTGCAAGACATGCTCAGAAATTGGCAGTAGTAAAAAAATGGAGTGTGGATGATATGAAAAGAACGAAAAATTTAAAGATGTTTCGATCTGGGCTGATATGAAGTAATGCAGTAATACATGTGATATTTTCGTTGAAAAATGGATTGCTCATGATCGTACAGGATGCATGCAGTAATAGTAGATTGCTCTTGATCTTATAGGCCGCATGTAGTAATAGTAAGTAAGGTTATTCAGAAATTAAGTATAGTAATGTATTAATAGCAGTTTGTAGAAAGAAGATTGCAGGTAGCTATAATAATATGTAGTAGTAATTATTACAGTAAACATCGAGCCATTATGTAGTAAAAGAGACGCACAAGCAAACCATATGAGTAGAGTTTACAGCTATGATAATGTATGTACTACTGACTGTCCTCGTCGTCTGGTGTAGCACCTTCATCCATTTCTTCTTCTACATCTTCTTCTACTTCCACATCTTCCTCTTCTTCATCGGTGTCGCACAATAATTGACGTCTGATTGCCCTTGTTCCAGATGTACGTCCCCTGCCACGGCCCCTGCCACGTCCCCTACCACCAACTCCAATGCTTGACGGGGGATTTGGGCATGTTGATCTGTTGTGCCCCTGCTTCAGCCCACAGTTACTACAGACTCTAGTTTTCTTCTTCTCACCAGGAGCTCCTACAGGTTTTGGTTCTGTTGATGAGCGCTTGCGGCCTTTGGTGAGTGACATAGGTGGCGCTGGGGTGTTGAGTTTTGTAATGTGCACTTCAGAATTATGCTCATGCTCCTTCCTGGTAGGGGGTTCAACCGGGACTGCCTCTAGCTGACTTCGAAGTTCTTTGAAGACATACAAAGCCCTGTCATATGCACAATCAGACTTGGTGCCAAGCCTAACATTTGCTAGTGCTTCAGTAAGAAGAGTATGGTGCCGATACAAGTCCACAGGGGCGTCGGTGCCATCATTTAAGACATCATGTCTATCATAGAGCAGGTCTTGTTTGGCATGTCTGGTATACCTTCTCATGACATACTTGCTGGGGATTCTCTCAATCTGAAGATGTGTGAAAGCCCTAATGATGTGCGGACAGAATAGACCTAAAAAGAATGGAGCATCAGACGATAAGTGGAAAGGTCAATGTAAGTTGCAGTATGCTCCAATTTAATCATTGGTATATATAACTTACCAGTATGTTCCCATCTATGACACTCACAAGAAAACAATCCATTTTGTTCGTCACAAACCACCCGGAAATCATGCTGGGACCATGAAAATTCCTTGGAACATTTACCGTGTGTGACTAGATACACCAAATCATCCTCTGAGGATTTGCTGATACGAAAAGCAGTGCTTTTAAAGTACGCTTCCTTGAACTCCTTGTATACCATTGGGGTATATAACCTGCTGAGTTGTTCATCAAAAGGAAAATTGGATGCTCGTTGTACAGAAGCCTGTTGAAGAAAGATAATCATGAAGTAAAGATGTGTAGAACCCAACATTTATATAGAAAAAATGTAAAAGATGGATTGACAAAGTACCTGTGATGCGTGTGTGAGTTTAGACTCGGCGTGCTTCCTATCCTGAAGAACACGGTACATCTGACGAGCAAATCTATGCAGGGCAGTGGTATGGTCAACAAAATTAATTTTTACTAGCCTATTCATGCTCTCGCTTCTTTGAGTTGATGTCATCTTTCCACAATATATGTCTTTAAAGTAAGGGGCTATCCAGTCTCTGCGGTTCTCATAAAGGGCAGCAAGGGTGACATTCCCGTGAAGATCATAAGTTGTTAGCATTTCATCCCAAGCTTGCTCGAATTCTTTAGGTGTTAGGGGGTGATTTATCACTGAGAGCATCCATTCCTTCAGGCCTTGTCGACTCGCATACAAGATGTTCAACTGGTCCTTATACTTTTTTAAGACATGCCACCTACAGAGTCTATGAGCAGTCCTAGGGTACACAAATTTAATTGCATTTGCCATAGCCTGGTCTTCGTCTGGATAAACAGTAAGTCGAAAGTATGTCGGTGAAATAAAGCATACATAAATCATGAGCACATGTATAAAAACAAGAAGTACCTGTTAAAATGCAACGCGGTTCGTGGCCCTCCATACATTTCTTGAATGTATTGAAAAGCCAGACGAATGAGTCCTCCGACTCATCACGAAGTAAGGCAAAACCAAAAATAGTGCTCTGCAGGTGATGGTTAGCACCAACAAACATTGCCAGTGGCATATTGTACCTGTTGGTCTTGAAGGTGGTGTCGAACGTAACAACATCACCGAAATCACTATAGTTCGCACGGCAACTAGCATGGCTCCAGAAAATATTTTTCGGAAGACCATCAGCATCATACATTATGTCGTGATAAAACTTTCCATTGTGTGCATGGAATGCATTGAAAAATTCCATCATCTTGTTTCCATCATCAGTTTTCTCGTTACGCATGTTAGCCGCCTTCCTATAAATTCAAAAACATGTATAAGCTAGACTACAGGAAACCTATTAGACTGATATAAAAAACAATGAGTAACACGGGTACCTATTCTCCAAGTCCCTGTCCGGAAAAGGAATATTATCTCGGCTACCATGCATGTCTGAGAGCAAATTGATCATAGACTTGTGTTTTACTTTTGCGGCTTGCAAATGATCGACGAACAACATTAATGAAGGATCAAAGTTTTTGTGTACCCTCATAAACTTAAGTTGGGAGGGCGTGGATACAAGAGGATGGTTGTGTTCTTGAACTAGCCTCTCAATTTGAAAAGATCCATCTTTCAGATTTTTCCTTAGCTTGACAAAGGCTCGACAGCCTGTTCTCTTCGACATCTTTGCTCGCTTGCGTTCTTCGTCGTGATTTGGTAGGGGTGCATGCCCTTCACGGGAACAGCAAAACTCACGCACCGTCTTTTTTGTGCGACTCTTGCGAACATCAAATCCAGCATGACTTGCGTAGCGGACATAAAATTCGTAAGCTTCTTTCTCGTCAGCAAAGCATTGCAGCAGTTTAGGAACGATGTCTTCGGAAATATCTTCACGCTGCGTATAGAAACGGAATTGGAAATAGGAACACCAAGTTCAAAGAGGGAAAATGTACAAGATTAAACTGAATCGGAACTTACCGGACTGTAGGTTTGGGTTTTATCAGGGGTGACCATGTCACCCGGTTGGAGTCCTGGCGGTGGGGTGAGGACGGAAGTGTGCATCCGTGGATCTCGTACAGATGGTGGACTGCAGGGGACAGATGATGATGAAGATGATGCACCGGCGGTGTTCTTCCATGATGTTGGCGTAGAAGTTGCTGGAGCTCCTTGCGAGAAATTGAATGTCACAGGAGAGGGATCCATTACGAGAGATATCTTGCCTTCATCAGGAAATCATGGAAGAAGCTTCGGAAGATGAGATGGAGATGGAGTATGGATGGGGGTGTTCAGCGATTACAGAGCAGTTAGTACGCACACATCCGCAAGGACGGGGTGGGGGGGTTAAGGAAATGATGGCGTGTTGGTGGTGGTAAGTGGGGTATGAGAAAGTAAGGAGTCGTGGTAAGACTCTTACTGTTATTTGCTTTACGGTTACTATACAGTAACCATTACTATTGGGTTATAATCTGTGACAACGTCGGCCGTCTGCAATAGAAACATTTGATGGGATTTACTAGAGTAACAGGTTGTTTTTACCATATATACTGTCTAATGGCAAGAGGCCCCAATTCTTGCGGATAGTAAGCGCATTACTACAGTTGCGAATTGCTATAACCATAGATTTATTTAATGTATTTACGACCCCAGACCACAAGAGAAACATGTGAGGATTACGTTGACCAAAAAAAGCAATCACAAAACTTATGTAGGTATATTGGAATCTCGGGCGAATCAGCAATGGTAACAACATCAAACAATTTATAGAAAACACGGTGAAGTATCATCTGCAGAACTTGCACTGGTAATATAGAAAGGAAAGCAAATACTACATTAATTAAAGTCTCTCGGACATTTAGAGCGGTACATCATATCAAGGGATTACTAAAACATGGGAGAGGCAACTAACAAAGAAAGGAAATAAAATACTTCATCAATGAAGTGTCTCCGCATTTCGAGTGGTACATCATATCAAGCTAGGTAGTAAAACATGAGAAAAGTAAAAACAGGAGCGGCAATGGCAAAAGCAAGGGACAGCTTCATCTGTCTAGCAATTTTGATGGTTTGTGCCTTGGCATTGTCTGCAGCATCGAAGGCCACCTTCAGATCAAGATGCCACTGGTTCTGGTTAACGTAATTGTCCAGAATATCTTCCCAAATAAAGATGTTGCAGGCTGCAGCCGATGGATCCTGCAACCACAAGGATGTAAAAACCCGAGGTGACGTGAAGCATGGAAATACATCAAAGAAATGAGAATAGGAGCGCTTACATCCCAATAGGGGCACTGGTAGAAGAACCTCCCCTCGTTAGCTCCAACGAGTTGCACGAGCCTCTGGGCGTGTGTGCCACAGGCGCAGTATAGCCGTGGCATGGCGGATGGCTTGCGAGGAGGCCTAATGGCTGAAGGAGGCATGGCTTGCATGCACTTGGGAGCTCTGATGAAACTGGGAGGTGTAGGAGATTTCAGTGCGTAGGAGAAACATATTTATATAGTGCTGCGGCAAGATTAGTGGGGAGGTGGGGGCGGGAAAGGCGCATGTATTGCGGCCACGATTTCTTCCCTAATCTATTGCCGGCACGATTGAATGGAGGGAATAAGTACTGCGTAAAATGAAGGGAATTACTATTATTGTTTCAGTGTGTTACCATATAAGGATAGTTCGTAAGAATCTACGGTCGATTTACCATATATGGTGCATGGTGTTACTATAAAAAAATTGATCACATCGGTGACAGGAAAACAAAAAGAAAAATGTATGTGTAATGAAAATGTAGCCTTGACATATCGTAGGCTGCATTGTATGATTTGGTCAAAGATTTGCAGGAAAATTTACATATTTAAAAATATGAAAAATATTTAAACATAGAGTGACACGTTCAAAGAGCTGGTAGGAAATTGGCATGCCTTCTGGTACAAGGTTGTGCCTACTTGCAGTGAATGGAAATAAGTTCTGGTGATTTAACCTGTAATTGTAAATAATACTCCCTCTGTCCCAAACTAAGTGTCTGAAACTCTAGTACAAAGTTGAGGCACTTATTTCGAGACGGAGGGAGTATTAGGTAGTA
>NC_041384.1:760242833-760255127 GCF_002162155.2 Triticum dicoccoides
ACCAAAGACACAACAAGTTGATCCACGTGATCTATTCCTTAGCCGTGTGCGGTGCCCCCTGCCACCATATACCTCGATAATACTGTAGCGGAGTTTAGGCGAAGCCCTGCTGCTGTAGTTCATCAAGATCGTCACCACGCCGTCGTGCTGACGGAACTCTTCCCCGACACTTTGCTGGATCGGAGTCCGGGGATCGTCATCGAGCTGAACGTGTGCTCGAACTCGGAGGTGCCGTAGTTTCGGTGCTTGATCGGTTGGATCGTGAAGACGTACGACTACTTCCTCTACGTCGTGTCATCGCTTCCGCTTACGGTCTACAAGGGTATGTAGACAACACTCTCCCCTCTCGTTGCTATACATCACCATGATCTTGCGTGTGCGTAGGAAATTTTTTGAAATTACTACGAAACCCAACAGCAACGACACCCTCAACGAAACCACCAGACGCCACCAAATCCACAGAGGCGAGCCAATCGAAGATGGATGACGAAGAGACTAAGTATCCTCCATTAAGCAGTCGTGGACGCCTTACCAATAATGGCATCCCTCTTCTTGCCTATGCTCCTGATAGCCTTCTTCACCTTTTGATTTTGCCCGTAGAGACCTCCTCCGCTAGGTGTAAGCAATCGTCTTGCAGACCCAAGACTTTTTACATCCTTAGCAAAGATGATTTGAGTGTATGGCTGATTTTAGGAACTACATCATGCACACAATAACTAGTAATTGTCTGCAGTCTATATTCGGGCCTTATCCATGAAAATAATGGAATTTTAAACCTCGGAGTACCAAGTGTCGACCCCGAACATTGATCTTATTGTTTTTTAATTACACAGAACACAAACAAAGTCTGAGAAACATGAAACCTGAACATTGATCTTATTGTTTTTTAATTACACAGAATGCAAACGGAGTCTGAGAAACATGAAACCTGGCATGGTGTCATTATATCATCCTAGAGGGTGCTAGAAAATTTGAGAAGGTTTCACAAACATTGTGACATAAACAACTTAGAAACGGAACATTCTCCGAAAAAGAATTGTTATTTCGGGAGGGAATGAGCCAGATTTTAAGGCGACGGATTTGTGTGGCTCCGATATCCCACCTCCCAACTCATATGCCTTTGTCGGCAACGCGTCATTGGCAACCGCCTCCTCCCCTCCCCAACCACCCAAGTCTCCTCCCTACTAGAGGACGAAGGCGCAAATTGTGTGTTTATCCATTAGGTGGCTCTGCTTAGTGTAACACTTCAGAAACATTATTTTCTTTTTTATTTTAACATATTTTCCTTTCTTTCATTTTATTTTCTTTCTTCTCTTCTCTTTTCAACCCACTTCTGCTAACTTTTTCATGCACTCATATTTCAAAATGAATTACACACATTAAAATCCTAGAAATACACTTAGTGAGCTAAATATAGCAAACAAATCAGAAAAGGTGCCAAAATTTGGCATGGAATATGTGATGGTGTATGCAAAAGAAATCAATTTCACCGATAAACATCGCCATTGTTCTGCCCAGAGCAAGCATACAGGTGCACGCGAGTGCCGCCGCCTCTCCCGAGGATGCAAGGGCAACCACCAAGGACACGATAGTCACACTGAAACTGATCAGTACGCTGGAGCTGATGAGTGTTTTCATATACCTTTAGGTACACGAACTTGATTAATCTTTAATTTTCAATGTAACTTTTTCACATATAGGTAAATTTTTTGAGACGAATGACCTAGGACTGTAGTTACATGCAGTTTCTTGCCAGAGCTGTGATCTTTTTTTTTATCAATGACTAATTCACATGAGCACCAATGGCAAAATTTACATGTCTACGAAGTACTGGACGAGATTCTCATTATGGCGAGCTTTAGGTACGTATCAAGAACTCTGCAACACTAATTAGAAAAAACATGGATGTTTAAACTTAGAAGCCTTGGTGGTATGCACATAGACAAAAGTTGTATGTCCATCTTATGAGGAGAAGAAAAAATTATGAAGACGATGAATCAGAAGAAAAATCATCATAAGTAGCAAGTAGGAAAATCCTCTTTGCTCACAGGAGCCATCTACAAAATACAACTGTCCATGTTTGTAAATATTTGTCTCTGCTATGTGATGTGATGTGTGCACAAATCATCACGCAACAGTTACATGATTTTTCGGGGTGGTGTCCTCGCCCCCAATTTGGTGTGAGTAGGCAGGGGGCTATAATGTCGATCAACTATTTTCAATGGCGATGCAAATACGGGGATTCCTAAACATCATGTATTCATGATGGACATGTGTGGCCGGGTGTGTGCTCATCTTGATGCTTCATTTTGAGTAATAAAATCCACCCTTTGACGAAAAAAATGATGGACATGTGTATTTAGGTGTATTTTCCATATGCTTTGATCGGCACCGATCTACAATTTATTGTGGGTTTATCTCCATAAATCTTGGAATATAATGTTGCGACTTCATGCCATGGAAAACGTAAAGGACACACGTCTTGTGAAGATAGTGAATCAACAGCCCATGATGGTACATTTGTCTTTGGAAAATTGCTGTACGATTAGTATTACAAATAGTGTAGTTCAAGATAGGTTTCGTGGTGTAGTTGGTTATCACGTCAGTCTAACACACTGAAGGTCTCCGGTTCGAACCCGGGCGAAGCCATCCAAATATTTTTTTGTTTTTTTCTCGTATTTTCTATTGTGTAAAAAAAGAAAAAGAAAAAAAGATATATTTGGCCCATACAGGTCTCGAACCTGTGTCCTTCGCGTTATTAGCACGACGCTCTAACCAGCTGAGCTAATAGGCCTTCTTTTAATTTGGAAGTTCTTAATTTATATATTTGCATAACCTGAATAAGTCTTGTATGATAGTATCTTCTTTGTTGTGACTTGTGAGAGGAAAATAATCACTCTTGACTTCGGCATCACAGGATATACATCACCAGTTTTTCACGGTATCCCTCCCTTCTATATTCTTGGATAGGAAATAACGGCCGGCATGGAGCACCCAAGACATGAAATAACTGGCCACCTCACTTAATCGATCACCATCATGCAATTCTTTGGTTTGCGGCGTTTAAAGCCATAGACACATGCACATGGCTAAAAGATGTACATCAATCTTATGATGAGAAGAAAAAAAATTAAGAAGAGGTTGAAACGGAAGAAAAATCATCACCAGGTGCAAGTGAAAAATAACCTTTGCTCGTAGGAGTAAATCTTCGTCCTTGTCTAGTTTCCCATTTCACTGTCCATGCTTGTAAGTATTTGTCATTGTTGGAATCTTTTTTGTCACTGTTTTTTACCTTATGTGATGTGATGTGTGCACAAATCATCATGCAACAGTTACATAATAATAAAGCCTAATATTATTGTACAGGAGGAGAAAAATACGCACAAAAAATTCAATTACATTTTTTGCTTCTTCGGCAAAAGATGGATGCTGGCGCCGAGTACAACCCCCTCCCCCTTCTTACAATTGACTAGTAGAGTGCCCGTGCGTTGCTACGGGCTCATAATATGATCATGTAGACACAAAAAAATCATCTTGATGGTCAATTTTAATAACAGTCACAAAGAAGATTGTATCCTGATTGATATTTTTTGAAACAAACCCTGTTTATTATTTACTCCCTTTGGTTCATTGATTTGAAGATGCAATCAAAGTTACCTTGTACCCTCATATCGTGTGGCATCAACTCATGGAGACGCCTTTCATGATTATGGTTCTACCCATGGCTTAAAATTATAGACATGTGTGGATCGGATGTTCTAAATACACATTGTAGGGTCTCATTCATGGAATATGAACATTTTTTTACTTATAAAACCAGAAAATTGGAAATATGACTTGCCACTCATGGATGGTGAATTCGACGATATTCGTAGAATATGGTGAGGGTCTGCAACACAAAGAACTCCTCCATGCTCTAAAGAAATTGTAGGGTTTCACATGTACAAGGGTATATAATTTAGTAGAAAAAAAGCCAATTTTAAATGTTGGACATAAACTTTTAACAAGGTCTCCCAACAGTATTGACAACAAACTACATGTATATTGTTACATCAAAACGGAAGTCAAACGCAAGCATCTATAAATGTACATAGCAGCACCCTCATATAGCAATATGGCATGTACAACAAGTGTCGTTTCACAACTAAAATTTCCTTATATGTTCATAGGGAGTTATGTTTGGGATCCAAATACCAATTCAGAATAGGGACCACTTTCCAGCTCAAAGCATGGAATCGATTGGCTTTCAAACTTAAATGAAATTCTGCACATATTTTTGCTATACATAGAATATCAAACATTAAGCCAAGAAATACAGTCAAGCTCAAGTGGGGATTAGTAACGCTGACTGGACTGCTTAATCATACTCCAAATTTTAGCTTTGTTTGTCTCAGTGTTTCAGAGAACCCTTTTAGGCCAAAACTCCAAAAGGTATTGGAACAACACCACAAAAGGTTAATAAAACAAAGTATGAACCTTTTTATACTTGTAGCACCAGAAAACATGACTTGCAACTCATGGATGGTGAACTCAGAGGATATTTGCAGAATATGCTGAGTGTTGTTAGCACAAACGAGCTCCCTCGGGACCCTTTGTCATCCATCGAATATTTACCATACTGGAATCGGAATGGCCTTCTACTTATCAAGACTTTATTTGTTCCATTGATGACACTGCTGTAAGGAAGGAAATAGAGAAAACATGGTAAACAAATTCAGACAATGATATCAGGAAAGAGAGAAATTGTGATTTTCCCCGCATCCTTTGTATTTTCAGGTGAACTAAAATAATATTTGAACATGTATCTAAAATAAATATATAATGGTATAATTATAATAGTAAAATTATTAAAACAAAAAGATCTGAAGGAAAAAAGGAAGGCTGACCTGAACTCTTGCACCATCAGTTTAAATGGGCGTGATACCCCAGAAACTGCAGTCCACTATCATTGCTTGTTTGCTCTAGAGCATATGGACAGAGCACAATATATATGTGTTTAATGACCACAAGTTAACAACCAGACAAATCCAAGGTGGCATCTAATCTTCGTGTTTGGGCTTATCGTGCTAAGGATGTCCAAAAGCCGCACTGCAACAACGAGCGTAAATTCTACTCTGCCACCTAATTTAGGTGTTTCTCCATTCGCACAAATATAAAATTTGAATAATTCGCACAGGCCCCGAACCTTCTGCATTCCTTAATTTAATGTTCAGGTGAGCAAAATGCATGTTGTAGTTTCCCTAAAAAAAGTTTGAATGGGAGCGACTGTTGCTACAGTCACATTAGCAGAAGGAATAGAGGAATCTACAGTGTTTCCCTTGAGATCAATATTGTTCATATAAATAAATCTATAGACTGTAAAAAAACTAAATGGTGATACTTATCGACAGTACCTCTTTAGTATATGCGAGAGCCTGAGTGCAACTTCACGTTAGTAGTCGCTGAGAGTAGCATGTACTATTGCAGTGCTCGTCTGCTCGAGATGAAACTGCACCTATTAGCATGTATTATTGCAGTGCCCACTCTATGTCATTTGCATACTCAGAGGACCACCACCAGTGTTGCCTTTGAACTGGCTGGGGTTGAGCATAACACCTCACATGATGTCCAATTTTGTACCTAAAAGTAGAGCAGCTGCACAATTCTTAGTGTGGCGATGTCTGTGACAATGATCAAGTGACTGTAGCTGAACGATAAGTCTGCACTTGACGGTGAAACATTCGAGCTCCACCTTCTCCCCGACGGTGAAGAACTTGTTGATCTCTGCTGCCGGTGGCATCCTTTGATGTTGCCTTCAGGTCTAAGTGGAATGGCGTAGCGGTCGTCAGTGTTGTCGGATACCTCCTGCGTTTTTGTTTTGATTTGCTCGCTTTAAGGAACAGATTTATACCTCCTCCATCAATGAAATACACAAGCTGGAAAAGCAGGGAAAGCTTAGCAGTTAGCACAACTTCCTTCAGAGTCCATGTGGTGTCAGCATTATATGCAAATCCAAAAGCTGAAAATAACAATATGATCATGTCAGAGATCTTTATAATCAAAAGTATCTAAATATGTTGTCTGTATAATGCAGCCAGGGGCTAAACTAACATGAGCAGAAAATTTGTAAGAATGCACCTTCACATTCAAAAAGTCACCGAATCACAGATCCAGTTATGCCATCGGGTTGTATGCCAAGATCGTGGTTGTAGAGCTCCCTCTATCTCCCTTGCCAAGCTCTCCCTCCGATCAGCAGTAGAACAACTGCTTCTGCTGCTTTTGAACTCTCCTCGGAGTAAACGCGGGACTGAGATTGAATGTGGATGAAGTGATCACCTTGAAGATGCATGGCTTGAGGTGCTTGGAGCAGATCCATCACACGCGTGCCCCTCTACTCCTACGGCTTCATCAAGATGAAGAGGCTAGAGAGGAGCGACAGAGGTCGTCCCCCTCTCCCTCCGCTGGCAGACCCAAACCATTAGCTAGAACGCGGCTAGGGCGCGGGGAGGCCATGCCATCACGGATCAACGGCGAGAACGCAGGCCCTCACAAGTTGTAAGCGCCCCTGACCACCACGCCGGCATGGTTGAGAAGAGATGGATCTGGGCGGTGGTTTCCGGTGATGAGCGAAATAGAAGTTGCTTGTACCCATAGTAGCTGTGTCGGCAACGGCCATCACAATGAAATATAATCAATGCGTGTCGTCCTGAGTTCCTGAAAGTTTTCACCTGGATTTTCCTGGACCAATGAAGCAAAAACATGCACAATTTCTCAAACAAGGATAGATGAAGTGTGTGAATCAGATGTAGTATTAATACAACAAAAAATAGCATTGTCATCAAGGGATTCACTTACAATCGAAAGAAGAAGAAGCAGCACGATTTTGCTTCTCTCCGTTGGATCTGGACCAGATACCTGCACCATAAAAATACTAAGAAAATGATGGCATAAGAAGATTACCCAGAAATAGAAAAGCAAACTAAATATAGACGACTGTATCTTTATTGTTAAGATTCATTTAACAGGAATTTGCCGACCATCATGTAAATGAATTGCAAGAAATTTTTCCTGATATTTAATGTAGAAAGCTAACGTTAAATTATATGTTGTGCCATGAACTTATTACAATTTCCTTGATGTACCTGTATCATGGGATCCATGAGATTCATGGCCTAGTGATCACTAACCATGCCAGTCATCTGCTCCTGGGAGGTAACCCACCCATTGCTATTCCGTAACCTCTGAATGCAGTTTTCTCCTCCTAGCATTGACATGGAGATGAGCATGAGTCATATTGTTGAATTCTCTAAATGGTTCATGCTTAACTTTCCAACACAAAACAAAGAAAAGATATATTTGTAAAATTGTGAAAATAAACATGCTGGCCAACACTACAGATAATACTAGCATGGCAGACAGTTCACGTTTTGTTGAGTACATACATGATACTACCAGGTCAGAACCTACAGACGCAGGATCATTGGTTTGTACTATTCAACAACACTGACAACAATCGCAACCCGAAAATTAAGTGGCTTGAACTGGCAACCCAACCCATGAATAAAGCGGCATTGATCTGGAACACAGGACAAACAGTGCCTTGCAGATCAGTTTCAGCATAGATAAGCATAAGTAGCATATATTAAAAAAGTATTAAAAAAGGCTTGTGTTCAGTTGGACATGAATAGCGTCATGATTCCTGAGTCAGATGAACAAAGCGAAATCAAACTAGCACGAGGATAGGAGATCCCACATTGCCCAATTTCTACAATCGGCATCACCACACTTGTAAACAAGATAACAGATTTACTAATTCCAGCGCATCAATTTCTACATAAACAAAATTACCACATAATGAGATCCACGTCACTGGAGTTAAATTACGCAAATTTGCATAACACTCACGGGTAGAGGATAGCCATCAGTCGTAGTAGTATAGGAGGTTGTGGCCGTACTGGTGTCACGGCTTGATATGTTCAGGTGGGAACCTTTGCCACTGCTCACCTCAATGCCGCTATCATGTATCTGGAGCTCGGGGGAGAGGCGGCACTGCTGCTTCCCATCTGCCTTGCATGATACCAGCTGCCGAGGCACAACACCATCGACCCAACGCTGATGGCATGCTCGCAGCCATTTCCCCTCCTTTGATAGGGAGCCGAGGTTGGGCGCAGAACCTACTCTCTTCTCCATGGATTGATTCTCCGTGGGCGACGAGATCACCCTCCAAAGAGGAAATATACAAATGATGACCCTTGGTAAGAATGGAATTTATCAAATCAAGCGAGTGAAGATGTAAACCTAATTATATGATCAAAATAGAACCATTAAACAGTAGGCGAGTCAACATGATTTTAACTGACAAACTTCAAGCAAAACACAATTTATATAATTGTATAATTTAGTCATGAAAACTTGCAAACATACTTCCTACTTGTCTTCCTGGGAGATAATCAACCTTGTAAATATTCATCCTGCTGACATGACTTGTCATACTAATCAAACTGTACTTAATTATCCAATTGAGTGTAGGTAAAATCTTGTCAACTCCAAGAAAATGACAAACTTAAACCGAGTATACTTACAATGGAACTAAATCTTGAATGTCGTGCTCAATATAATGCAGTTCAACTCATCTTTTTCCCTGAAAAATAAAATTCATCTTTCAAAATATGCCTACATTAATACCTTTGATTTGATGATGTCCTGAAAGCAGAGTCTAAATAACTGCACTAGACCAGAATGTCATCTATATTGCTGTTTTCTGTATGCTTCGTATGACTCCAGCAATTCACACTGACACTGAATGGAAATTCGTGTAGCATACAGAAAAGTCATAAACCATAACAGAAACTTCCATCCCTTTATATGTGCTTGGACAGCAATACCCATGTCTTCAACTGTCGTTCTCTCCATCCATATTCCAGAGACCTCGAGTGCCTTAATTCTTCACACTCCTGTTGTTCTGTTGAACCCCCAAAAAATTGAGGAATGCTCCCTTAACCTGTTGTTAAACCTCAAAGCGGAAGCACAGATTTAAACAAACAAACAAATAGAGCATAGATCTAATGTGATCAACAAAATTGCGATCATATGACAATTGTGATAAATCATCACATTTATGGTTCAGATCAACAACAATTCCAAATCACATGATATTGGCTACCAACTCTCACTTAACATGGCAGCAGCAGCAAACTATGGCAGAGGAGAAATAATGGCCTCCAACATGTTCAGATCATGAAGAGAAAAGACTTTTTTGCGGGAAGAGAAGAGAAAAGACTTCCTGAGCATGGCCGGAACAGAGAGAGGGAAGGGAAGGGCCTTCCATAGCGAGCCATGGCCTGCACGCCCGCCATGGTGCTCCTCCGTCACACCCGCAGCCTGCAGAAACCAACTGCACGGATCAAATCAAAAAATCCAGAAGAAGAAGATGAGGTTAGGGGAGGGGAGGCGAGGGGAGGAGGTGTTGGAAATATGCCCTAGAGGCAATAATAAATTATATTTCATTGTTCATGATAATCGTTTATTATCCATGCTAGAATTGTATTGATAGGAAACTCAGATACATGTGTGGATACATAGACAACACCATGTCCCTAGTAAGCCTCTAGTTGACTAGCTCGTTGATCAATAGATGGTTACGTTTCCTGACCATGGACATTGGATGTCGTTGATAACGGGATCACATCATTAGGAGAATGATGTGATGGACAAGACCCAATCCTAAGCCTAGCACAAGATCATGTAGTTCGTATGCTAAAGCTTTTCTAATGTCAAGTATCATTTCCTTAGACCATGAGATTGTGCAACTCCCGGATACCGTAGGAGTGCTTTGGGTGTGCCCAACGTCACAACGTAACTGGTGGCTATAAAGGTGCACTATGGGTATCTCTGAAAGTGTCTGTTGGGTTGGCATGAATCGAGACTGGGATTTGTCACTCCGTGTAATGGAGAGGTATCTCTGGGCCCACTCGGTAGGACATCATCATAATGTGCACAATGTGACCAAGGAGTTGATCACGGGATGATGTGTTACAGAACAATTAAAGAGACTTGCCGGTAACGAGATTGAACAAGGTATCAGGATATCGACGATCGAATCTCGGGCAAGTATCGAACCGATAGACAAAGGGAATTGTATACGGGATTGATTGAATCCTTGACATCGTGGTTCATCCGATGAGATCATCATGGAGCATGTGGGAACCAACATGGGTATTTAGATCCCACTGTTGGTTATTGACCGGAGAGTTGTCTCGGCCATGTCTGCATGACTCCCGAGCTCGTAGGGTCTACACACTTAAGGCTCGATGACACTAGGGTTATAGGGAATAGATGTACGTGGTTACCGAATGTTGTTCGGAGTCCCGGATGAGATCCCGAACGTCATGAGGAGTTCCAGAATGGTCCGGAGGTAAAGATTTATATATGGAAAGTCATCATACGGTCACCGGAACAATTCAGGGGGTTACCGGTATTGTACCGGGACCACCGAAGGGGTTCCAGGGGTCCACCGGGAGGGTCCACCTGCCCCGGAAGGCCCTATGGGCTGTGTGTGGAGAGGGACCAGCCCCTTAGTGGGCGGGGCGCCTCCCCCCTAGGGCCCATGCGCCTAGGGTTTGGGGGAACCCTAAAGGGGGGCGCCCCCCTTGCCTTGGGGGGCAAGGCAACCCCCCTGGCCGCTGCCCCCTCCTCAGATATGATCTGAGGGGGCCGGCCCCCCTCTCCCTTGCCCCTATATATATGTGGGGGGTGGGAGGGCAGCCGCAACCCAAGTTCTGGCGCAGCCCTCCCCCTCTCCCAAGTCCTCCTCCTCTGCCGCGGTGCTTGGCGAAGCCCTGCAAGATTGCCACGCTCCTCCTTCACCACCACGCCGTCGTGCTGCTGCTGGATGGAGTCTTCCCCAACCTCTCCTTCTCGCCTTGCTGGATCAAGGCATGGGAGACGTCACCGGGCTGCACGTGTGTTGAACGCGGAGGCGCCGTTGTTCGGCGCTTAGATCGGAATCAACCGTGATCTGAATCGCTGCGAGTATGACTCCTTCATCCATGTTCTTGCAACGCTTCCGCTTAGCGATCTACAAGGGTATGTAGATGCACTCCCCTTCCCCTCGTTGCTAGATTACTCCATAGATTGATCTTGGTGATGCGTAGAAAATTTTAAATTTCTGCTACGATCCCCAACAGTGGCATCATGAGCTAGGTCTATGCATAGTTTCTATGCACGAGTAGAACACAAGTTGTTGTGGGCGTAGATTTTGTCAATTTACTTGCCGTTACTAGTCTTATCTTGATTCGGCGGCATCGTGGGATGAAGCGGCCCGGACCGACCTTACACGTACGCTTACGTGAGACTGGTTCCACCGACTGACATGCACTAGTTGCATAAGGTGGCTAGCGGGTGTCTGTCTCTCCCACTTTAGTCGGATCGGATTCGATGAAAAGGGTCCTTACGAAGGGTAAATAGAAATTGGCATATCACTTTATGGTTTTGGCGTAGGTAAGAAACGTTCTTGCTAGAAACCTATAGCAGTGTAACACCCCGGATATGATTTACCTAATACGTAATCCAATTCTTGCCGTTTCCGGCGTTAAGTTATTTTATTTTCTCGGGTTCGGGTTTTTGCCTCCATGTGCTGTTGTTGTTGTCATGCATCTCATATCATGTCGTCATGTGCATTGCATTTGCATACGTGTTCGTCTCATGCATCCGAGCATTTTCCCTGTTGTCCGTTTTGCATTCCGGCGCTCCGTTCTCCTCCGGTGGTCTTTTCTACCTTTCTTTCGTGTGTGGGGATTAAATATTTCCGGATTGGACCGAGACTTGCCAAGCGGCCTTGGTTTACTACCGGTAGACCGCCTGTCAAGTTTCGTACCATTTGGACTTCGTTTGATGCTCCAACGGTTAACCGAGGGACCGAAAAGGCCTCATGTGTGTTGCAGCCCAACACCCCTCCAATTTGGCCCAAAACCCACCAAAACCCTCTCCATCATCTAGAGCGTTCGACCACGATCGCGTGGCCGAAAACCGCACCTCATTTGGACACTCCTAGCTCCCTCTATGCCTATAAATAGGTCCCCTCTGAAATTCTCGTTTTCCTCTCCCTGAAACCCTAGATCCAGCTCCTCCGCGCAGCCGGACACGTCCGCCGCCCGCCCGGACCACTCCTGCGCCGCCACGTGGGCACCCCGCCCCACATCGCCGCCTCCTCCCGCTGCCGGCCCGCTCGGGGCCCCCGCGCCCCGCCGCCCTTCTCCTCCTTCGGCGCCGGCCGCCCGAGCAACAACGCCTCGCCGCAAGCCCCGCCGCCCAGCT
>NC_041384.1:760255706-760273834 GCF_002162155.2 Triticum dicoccoides
CGGCGCCGACAGCCGCCTCCGCCACCGTCCGGCGCCGGCGAGCGCCTCCGCGCCGACCCCGTCCAAGGCGCCTCGTTCCCCTCCTCCTCCGGCCGGCTCCTTCCAATTCCGGCGAACTCTTGCTACAGGAACTCCGGCGAGGTGCTTCGGAATCCGTGCCAGATCCAGATCTGAGTTACCCCTCAGTTGACTTTTCTCAGAAAATCCTAATTTTATTGCCATGTTCATCGTGCCGTAACTTTGCATCTGTAGATCCGTTTTGGGCGTCTCAGAGAGCACATCATTTCATCTCATTGCATCATTTTTATTTGAGTTCAGCTTGATGCCCGAAATGCTGTTGGAAGAGTGCTATTTGAGATAATTGTGAGATCTGCTGCTCCAAATAGCTATTTGTTATTTTTGCCATGATTATTGTGTGCATGATATGCCCCTGAGCTCTACATGTGTTTTGGTATATGCTTTGCCATCTTTCCAGAGATGCCATCCATGTATTTTTGTGATTTGTGTGGTCACTAGCACAAGCTTGCAAAGTGGTGCTCTCGTTAACGCTGATTTCAGGGACTTAGAAATTCCACTAAGTCCTTGATCCGTTCTTATCAATATGCCATATGTTCATGTTGTTTCCTAGTGATCTGTGCTTCTTTTGAGGATGATCAGTAAGGATGTTTTGTTAATATTGTAGTGCTCTATCCATCCATGTCTTTGTTTGCAATTATGGAGCACCCTAGCTTGAGTCAATCGAGCTCTACTTTTGCTATTTAGTGAATCTGGGTAGATTGTCTATTTGTTAGCGATTTTGCCGAGGATGTTGTAGTTGATCCGTGCATGCTATGTTATTGTTCTTGCCATGTCTAGTTTGTACAATGTGTATTCTTGATGGGTGTATGCTTAGATTGTCATGCCTTGCTCTGTAGTGAGTGCATCGAGCTCGTAAACATGCCTACTTGATATCTGATTTGCATGCTCTAGTTTTTCACTAAGTCTGTGATCTGATTATGTTTTTGTCATGTTCACATGCTTACAATTGTATTTTCTGATCCCTTTTGGCTCAAGGTCACCAAGGGACTTTTGTTAAGCTCTTTGAGTAGCTCCATGCCATGCTTTACTTTGCCATGTTAAGTTCCTGTAGCATATAGTTTTTTTGCTCCAAATTGTGCTACCTGATCTGAAATTCCAGACAAGTGTTAATTTCACTAAGCCTGAAACATGTTTACCAATTGCACTTTTGCCATGCTTGTTTGAACCTGTTAATGGATGAATTGGCCGTAGCTCAGTGTTCATCTTTTGTTAAGCATTATGAATGGATCCCTGCCATGTATTTTTTTGCCATGTTTGAGTGCTGTAGCATGTTTGTCTTGTTGCATTTAGATGGCTACTTGCTGTATATCGCAGACCGGTGCCATATTTGTTTTGCTTGCCATTTCCAAACCGTGTCTCCGATTCCGGCGTTCTTTATATCGTTTTCAAGCGAAATCACCTCACATTTCCAGTGGCACACTTGGATTTCCAAGTTGAGGCCAGGGTCAATCATTCCTTGTCAAATCTTGCATATGCATCACATCTTGCATCCCGCATAGCATACCATGTTTGCATCATGTTGTTTGAGCTTTGCACGTGGTTGATTGTGTTCTTGTTGGTTGTTTGTCTTGTTTGGGTAGCCGGGAGACGAGTTCGCTAACGAGGAGCCCGTTGAGTTTGCTTTCGAGGATCCAGTCAACTCTGACAACTTTGCAGGCAAGATGATCATACCCTCGAAATCACTTCTATCTTTGCTTTGCTAGATGCTCGCTCTTTTGCTATGCCTATGCTACGATGCCTACCACTTGCTTATCATGCCTCTCAAATTGCCATGTCAAACCTCTAACCCACCATGTCCTAGCAAACCGTTGATTGGCTATGTTACCGCTTTGCTCAGCCCCTCTTATAGCGTTGCTAGTTGCAGGTGAAGACTGGAGACCGTTCCTTGTTGGAACATTATTTTCTTGTTAGGATATCATTATATTGCCTTGTTATCTTAATGCATCTATATACTTGGTAAAGGGTGGAAGGCTCAGCCTTTTTCCTAGTGTTTTGTTCCACTCTTGCTGCCCTAGTTTTCCGTCATACGGTGTTATGTTCCCGGATTTTGCGTTCCTTACGCGGTTGGGTGATAATGGGAACCCCTTGATAGTTCGCCTTGAATAAAACTCTTCCAGCAATGCCCAACCTTGGTTTTACCATTTGCCACCTAGCCTCTTTTTCCCTTGGGTTTCCGGAGCCCGAGGGTCATCTTATTTTAAACCCCCCCGGGCCAGTGCTCCTCTGAGTGTTGGTCCAACCTGTCAGCTGCCGGTGGCCACCAGGGGCAACTCTGGGCTGGCCTACCCATACCTAAGACAATCTGAGTGTGCCATGAGAAAGAGATATGTGCAGCTCCTACCGGGATTTGTCGGCGCATTCGGGCGGTGTTGCTGGATTTGTTTTAACTTGTCGAAGTGTCTTGTATAACCGAGATACCGAGTCTGATCGGAATGTCTCGGGAGAAGGTATATCCTTCGTTGACCATGAGAGCTTGTCATGGGCTAAGTTGGGACCCCCCTGTAGGGATTTGAACTTTCGAAAGCCGTGCCCGTGGTTATGGGCAGATGGGAATTTGTTAATGTCCGGTTGTAGATAACTTGAACCATAACTTAATTGAAATGAATCAACCGTGTGTGTTACCGTGATGGTCTCTTCTCGGCGGAGTCCGGGAAGTGAACATGGTGTTGGAGTAATGCTTGCCGCAGGTTGTTCTCTAGTTATTCGTTCGCGCTTTGCCTTCTCTTCTCGCTTTCTTTTGCGAACAGGTTAGCCACCATATATGCTAGTCGCTTGCTGCAGCTCCACATATTACCTTGCCTTACCTATAAGCTTAAATAGTCTTGATCGCGAGGGTGCGAGATTGCTGAGTCCCTATGGCTCACAGTTTACTTCCAAACTAGATGCAGGGCCTGATGACTCCGTTCCAGATGATGCGCTTGAGCTCAAGTGGGAGTTCGATGAGGACTCACGCCGTTACTATGTGTCTTTCCCTGATGATCAGTAGTGGTGCCTAGTTGGGGCGATCGGGACCGTGTCGCATGTTGGGTTGATCTTTTATTTTGGCACCGTAGTCGGGCCATGAGTGATTGGATGATGTAATGCTATTTATGTACTTTGTTTGACGTGGCGAGTGTAAGCCAACTATGTACCTTCCCCTTTTATTATCTATATTACATGGGATGTTGTGAAGATTACCTTACTTGTGACATTGCTTTCAATGCGGTTATGCCTCTAAGTCGTGCTTCGACACGTAGGAGATATAGCCGCATCGAGGGCGTTATAAGTTGGTTATCAGAGCCTTCCCCGACCTTAGGAGCCCCCACTGATTGATCGTTTTTAGCAGCCGTTGTTGAGTCTAGAAAAATGTTTTGAGTCATTTAGGAATTATATATCGGAGAGTTTAGGAATTCTTTTTACTCCCCAGTCCCTTCATCATTCTGGTAAGGCATCCTGACATAGCGTTTTGACTCTTCTCTTCTCAAATTTCACTAAAAAATTTAGGATCACGCGGGTATCTTGGAATCGTTCCGATGGATTTGTGACGAGAACATTGTTCTTGGTGCCTCCTGTCATTTAGGGGTTGTGGCAGTGTCCCGGGGAGTTGAGCTCCGAGGTTTTGTTGTCACAATTTTATCGTTGCAGTTCTGGAATACCTGAGTTTAGTACGCCGACATCGAAAATCTCTTTTATGCAGTTGTTGGTGAGATAACCTCGACGCCACCCAGTACTGGGGCGGGAGTTCGGGAGTATTGCCATAACTTGTATAACGGATGCTTTTCGTAGGTTGAGGTAGATGGTTTCTGAAGTTTTTCTCGGTTATGTGTTGAAGGATGGATACAACTGGATGTAGGATTTGCTAGATTTGGGTGAGATATTATGCTTCCCCTGTATCCCCAACACGTGATTGCATAACCGGAAAGGTTCGGGAGTTTCATAGGTGGGAATTCTTGTAGCTCTAGCTCTTCTTCCACGGATATTTGGTTTGAGATTGGGATTTCTTACCGAGTATTCGTTCTTGATCCATACCTTGTTGATTTATTCCTCTACCTAAATTCTAAGTGGCTTCTCAATTTATGGACATGTGACCATTTCAAGTGGAATGCATTCATTCTTATGTTCGAATGTGAAGACTATATGTTGCAATTTCAACCCGCTTGATTCAGCTTCCATTTTATCTGTCAATGTGCTAGGATGTCACCCTCTTCAGGATGGCTCCCGCTAAGAGCAGCAATCAGAATCAGAATCAGGATCTGCCACCACCTCCACCTCCTCCGGAGGCATGGCAAGCTGTGATGGCCGCTACCAATGCAAACACGCAGTTGATCATGCAAAATCTTCAAGAGCGCAACCAAGTGAACCAAGGCAACCAAGGCAATAATCAGAATCACTTTGCTACACTCAACCAGTTCCTTGTTAACGGGCCAAAGACCTTCAGCAATTGTGTTGAGGCAACTGATGCTGACGATTGGCTCGTGGACCTGTGCAAGCATTTCGAGTGCAGTAACGTCAGGCTTGAGGACTTTGTCAAGTTCGCTTCCTTCCAACTCAAAGACCAAGCTGCAGAATGGTTCCAGCAGTACAAGGATTCTAGAGGTGGCCGTGTGATTACCTGGGATGAATTCTGTCAAGACTTCAAAGCTCATCATATTCCCCAGAGCGTGGTTGAAAGCAAGCGTGAGGAATTCCGCAACCTGAAGCAAGGCTCTTTGTCTGTCTATGACTACAACAAGTTGTTTCATAAGCTCGCTCGCTTTGCTAAGCAGGACGTCCCGGATCAGAAGAGCATGATATACCAGTTCAGGGGTGGTCTCAGAGAAGAAATTCAGCTAGCTCTTGTTCTCTTTGAGCCCTTGAGGTACGATGAGTTATACAACATGGCATTGAAGCAAGAGGCTGCTCAACTGAAGTGTGATGCTTCCAAGAAGCGAGTCAAATATGCTACTCCTTCTTCCTCTACTCAAGTGGCCAAGCAGCAGAAGTATTGGCTTCCTCCTCCTCCGTTCCGTCAGCCATATCAGAAGAGCAAAGGTGGCAGTGGATCTTCCCACCCACCCAACCCTGGCTTTCAGAACAAGACTTCGTCTCAAGCTCCAACATCGAGTGCTCCGTATCACCGTCCGCTTTCAGAGGTCATGTACAACAAGTGCCAACAGAAGGGTCACTATGCCAACAAATGCTTCAACCAGAGGCGCCTCCCTCCTCCTCCTCCTGTGAGATCGGTAAGTACAGCTGTGGTCAAGCATAACCCCAAGCACGCCAAGGTCAATTTGATGAATGCAGCTCAGGCAAAGGACTCGTCAGATGTCATCATGGGTAACCTCCCTGTTAACGATATTCCAGCTAAAGTTCTTTTTGACACTGGTGCATCGCATTGTTTCATCTCGAGACCGTTTGCATCTAGGCATGGGTTGGCCTTGCAAATTTTGCTTAGACCATTACTAGTTGTCTCTCCCGGTAGGCGCATGCATGCTAACTCCATTGCTCCGGATGTTACTATCACTTTGGGTGACTACAAATTTCTATCTTCTCCTTCGGTTCTTGGTGACTCAGATATTGATCTTATTCTTGGAATGGATTGGCTTTCTAAGCACAAGGCGCATCTTGATTGTGCTGCCAGGCAGATTCAATTGACTCATTCGTCTGAGGATGTAATTGTCTTTGCCGCTCGTGATGATACAATCCGTCTGTTTTCTCTCAATGAGAAGGGTGAACTGGATGCCATCTCGCAAATTCCAGTTGTTTGCGAATATCAAGACGTCTTTCCAGAAGAGCTTCCAGGAATGCCTCCGCACCGGCCAGTTGAATTCGTCATCGATCTTGAGCCTGGCACGGAACTGGTTTGCAAGCGTCCTTACAAGCTCGGACCTGAAGGGTTGAAGGAGCTGAAGAAGCAACTCGATATTCAAGAACGAATGGGTCTCATTCGACCTAGTTCCTCTCCGTGGGGTTGTGGAGTTCTTTTTGTGAAGAAGAAGGATGGAACGGACTGACTCTGTGTTGACTACTGTCCATTGAACAAGAAGACTATCAAGAACAAATACCCACTTCCCAACATCAACGAGCTGTTTGAACAACTCAAAGGTGCCCAAGTATTCTCCAAGCTTGATCTCCGTATGGGTTATCACCAGATTCGAATCCGTGAGCAAGATATTCCCAAGACGGCTTTCAGCACAAGCTATGGTTCATATGAATACACTTTCATGTCTTTTGGCCTCGTCAACACTCCTCCGACTTTCTCTCGCATGATGAACTTCATCTTCAACGCCTACACCAATGACTTCGTTTTGGTCTATCTCGACGACATCCTGGTCTTTTCGAAGAACAAGGAAGATCATGCCAAGCACTTGCGTTTGGTGCTCGATAAGCTCAGGGAACACCAGTTCTACGCCAAGTTCTCAAAGTGCGAATTTTGGCTCGATGAGGTTCTTTATCTTGGGCATATCATCTCTGCCAAGGGCATTGCGGTGAATCCTGAGAAGGTGTCTACAATTGTGAATTGGGCCACCTCAGAACGTGAAGCAACTCTATAGCTTCCTCGGTCTCGCAAGCTATTGTCGAAGGTTCGTTGAGAACTTTTCAAAGATTGCGAAGCCTCTTTCAAACCTTCTCCAGAAGCACATCAAGTACGTTTGGTCTCTGGAATGTGACATCGCTTTCAACACTTTGAAAGAGAAATTGGTCACTGCTCCACTTCTGACTCCTCCTGATCATCTGCGATGCCTCTCTCCAAGGTCTTGGTGCAGTGTTGATGCAAGAGAAGAAAGTTGTGGCTTATACCTCTCGCCAGTTGAAGCCCAACGAGAAGAACTACCCCACTCATGACCTCGAGTTGGCGACAGTTGTGCATGCTCTTTTGACTTGGAGACATCTCTTATTGGGAAGAAAAGTGGACATCTTCACTGACCACAAGAGTCTCAAGTACATCTTCACTCAGCCTAATCTTAACCTCAGGCAGACTCGATGGGTCAAAATGATTCAAGAGTATAATCCGAGTATCGAGTATACTCCAGGCAAGGCCAATGTGATTGCTGACGCATTGAGCAAGAAGGCTTATTGCAACAATTTGATTCTCAAGCCTTATCAACCCGAGCTTTGTGAAGCTTTCCGCAAACTCAATCTGCAAGTTGTTCCTGAAGGTTTCCTCGCCAACCTTCAAGTCTCTCCTACCTTGGAAGACCAGATTCACGAGGCTCAACTTCTTGAAGCTATGGTGAAGAAGGTGAAGATTGGGATTGCCAAGAGCCAACCCAAGTACAAGTGCTACCGCCTTGATGACAAGGATACTCTCTTCTTCGAGGATCGTATTGTTGTGCCCAAAGGTGATCTTCGTAAGGTTATCATGAATGAGGCTCACAATTCACTCCTCTCCATCCACCCTGGGAGCACAAAGATGTATCAGGACCTCAAGCAGGCTTATTGGTGGACTCGAATGAAGCACGAGATTGCTCAGTTCGTGAATGAGTGTGATGTCTGCAGAAGAGTGAAGGCAGAACACCAAAGGCCAGCGGGTCTCCTCCAACCTCTTGCCATTCCAGAATGGAAGTTTGACCACATTGAGATGGACTTCGTGACTGGGTTTCCAAAGTCCAAGTGTGGCAATGGTGCTATATTCGTTGTCATCGACAAACTCACTAAAGTGGCTCACTTTCTGCCTATCAAAGAGTCAATCACTGCAGCTCAATTGGCAGAGCTCTATACCTCTCGAATTGTCTCGCTGCACGGTATTCCACAGGTGATCTCTTCAGACCGTGGCAGCATCTTTACCTCCAAGTTTTGGGATTCTTTTCAGAAGGCCATGGGCACCAACATCCGCTTCAGCACAACTTTCCATCCTCAAACTAGAGGTCAAGTTGAGCGTGTCAATCAGATTCTTGAAGATATGCTTAGGGCTTGTGTGATCTCCTTCGGCATGAAGTGGGAAGATTGTCTTCCATATGCTGAAGTCTCCTACAACAACAGTTTTCAAGCAAGTTCGGGCAAGGCCCCATTTGAAATTCTGTATGGCGGGAAGTGTCGTACCCCTCTCAACTGGTCTGAAACCGGTGAACGTCAACTTGTGGGAAATGACTTAATCACAGAGGCAGAGGAGATGTGCAAAGTCATTCAAGATAACCTCAAAGCAGCGCAATCGCGCCAGAAGAGCTACTATGATAGTAAGCACCTGTTGGGGAACGTTGCAGAAAACAAAAATTTTCCTACGGTTTCACCAAGATCCATCTATGAGTTCATCTAGCAACGAGTGATCGGATTGCATCTACATACCTTTGTAGATCGCGAGCAGAAGTGTTCAAAGAACGGGGATGAGGGAGTCGTACTCGACGTGATCCAAATCACCAGAGATCCTAGCGCCGAACGGACGACACCTCCGCGTTCAACACACGTACAGTCAGCGTGACGTCTCCTCCTTCTTGATCCAGCAAGGGGGAAGGAGAGGTTGATGAAGATCCAGCAGCACGACGGCGTGGTGGAGGATGCAGCAGTCACCGCAGCAGGGCTTCGCCGTTCTCTACGGAGGAGGAGGAGGTCTTGGAGGGGAGAGGGAGGCGCCAGGGGCATGGGTGCGGCTGACCTCCCTCCCCCCTCTATATATAGGGTCACCAAGGGGGCGCCGGCCCTGGAGATCCAATCTCCCAAGGGGGCGGCGGCCAAGGGGGGTGGAGTGCCCCCCAAGGCAAGTGGGGCACCCCCACCCTAGGGTTCCCAACCCTAGGCGCAGGGGAAGGCCCAAGGGGGGCGCACCAGCCCACTAGGGGCTGGTTCCCCTCCCACTTCAGCCCATGGGGCCCTCCGGGATACGTGGCCCCACCCGGTGGACCCCCGGGACCCTTCCGGTGGTCCCGGTACAATACCGGTGACCCCGAAACTTGTCCCGATGGCCGAAATAGCACTTCATATATATAATTCTTTACCTCCGGACCATTCCGGAACTCCTCGTGACGTCCGGGATCTCATCCGGGACTCCGAACAACTTTCGGGTTACTGCATATACATATCTCTACAACCCTAGAGTCACCGAACCTTAAGTGTGTAGACCCTACGGGTTCGGGAGACATGTAGACATAACCGAGATGGCTCTCCGGTCAATAACCAACAGCGGGATCTGGATATCCATGTTGGCTCCCACATGCTCCTCGATGATCTCATCGGATGAACCACGATGTCGAGGATTCACGCAACCCCGTATACAATTCCCTTTGTCAGTCGGTACGTTACTTGCCCGAGATTCGATCGTCGGTATCCCAATACCTCGTTCAATCTCGTTACCGGCAAGTCACTTTACTCGTACCGTAATGCATGATCCCGTGACCAGACACTTGGTCACTTTGAGCTCATTATGATGATGCATTACCGAGTGGGCCCAGAGATACCTCTCCGTCATACGGAGTGACAAATCACAGTCTCGATCCGTGTCAACCCAACAGACACTTTTGGAGATACCCGTAGTATACCTTTATAGTCACCCAGTTACGTTGTGACGTTTGGTACACACAAAACACCCCTACGGTATCCGGGAGTTACACGATCTCATGGTCTAAGGAAAAGATACTTGACATTGGAAAAAGCTCTAGCAAAACGAACTACACGATCTTGTGCTATGCTTAGGATTGGGTCTTGTCCATCACATCATTCTCCCAATGATGTGATCTCATTATCAACGACATCCAGTGCCCATAGTCAGGAAACCATGACTATCAGTTAATCAACGAGCTAGTCAAGTAGAGGCTTACTAGGGACATATTGGTGTCTATGTATTCACACATGTATTACGATTTTCGGATAACACAATTATAGCATGAATAAAATACAATTATCATGAACAAGGAAATATAATAATAATCCTTTTATTATTGCCTCTAGGGCATATTTCCAACAGTCTCCCACTTGCAGTAGAGTCAATAATCTAGTTACATTGTGATGAATCGAACACCCATAGAGTTCTGGTGTTGATCATGTTTTGCTCGCGGAAGAGGTTTAGTCAATGGATCTGCGACATTCAGATCCGCATGCACTTTACAAATTTCTATGTCTCCATCTTGAACATTTTCACGGATGGAGTTGAAGAGACGCTTGATGTGCCTGGTCTTCTTGTGAAACCTGGGCTCCTTGGCAAGTGCAATAGCTCCAGTGTTGTCACAGAAGAGTTTGATCGGCCCCGACGCATTGGGTATGACTCCTAGGTCGGTGATGAACTCCTTCACTCAAATTGCTTCATGTGCTGCCTCCGAGGCTGCCATGTACTCCGCTTCACATGTAGATCCCGCCACGACGCTCTGCTTGCAGCTGCACCAGCTCACTGCCCCACCATTCAACATATACACGTATCCGGTTTGTGACTTAGAGTCATCCAGATCTGTGTTGAAGCTAGCGTCACCGTAACCCTTTACGACGAGCTCTTCGTCACCTCCATAAACGAGAAACATGTCCTTAGTCCTTTTCAGGTACTTCAGGATATTCTTGACCGTTGTCCAGTGTTCCTTGCCGGGTTTACTTTGGTATCTTCCTACCAAACTTACGGCAAGGTTTACATCAGGTCTGGTACACAGCATGACATACATAATAGACCCTATGGCTGAGGCATAGGGGATGACACTCATCTCTTCTATATCTTCTGCCGTGGTCGGACATCGAGCTGAGCTCAATTTCATACCTTGCAACACGGGCAAGAACCCCTTCTTAGACTGATCCATATTGAACTTCTTCAATATCTTATCAAGGTATGTGCTTTGCGAAAGACCTATGAGGCGTCTTGATCTATCTCTATAGATCTTGATGCCTAATATATAAGCAGCTTCTCCAAGGTCCTTCATTGAAAAACTCTTATTCAAGTAGGCCTTAATGCTGTCCAAAAGTTCTATATCATTTCCCATCAAAAGTATGTCATCTACATATAATATGAGAAATGCTACAGAGCTCCCACTCACTTTCTTGTAAACGCAGGCTTCTCCATATGTCTACATAAACCCAAACGCTTTGATCATCTCATCAAAGCGAATGTTCCAACTCCGAGATGCTTGCACCAGCCCATAAATGGATCGCTAGAGCTTGCATACCTTGTTAGCATTCTTAGGGTCGACAAACCTTCCGACTGCATCATATACAGTTCTTCCTTAAGATAACCGTTAAGGAATGCCGTTTTGACGTCCATTTGCCATATCTCATAATCATAGTATGCGGCAATTGCTAACATGATTCGGACGGACTTTAGCTTCGCTACGGGAGAGAAAGTCTCATCGTAGTCAACCCCTTGAACTTGTTGATAACCCTTAGCGACAAGCCGAGCTTTATAGATGCTCACATTACCATCCGCGTCTGTCTTCTTCTTAAAGATCCATTTGTTTTCTATGGCTCACCGATCAACGGGCAAGTCTGTCAAAGTCCATACTTCGTTTTCATACATGGATCCTATCTCGGATTTCATGGCTTCCAGCCATTTGTCGGAATCCGGGCCCGCCATCGCTTCTTCATAGTTCGAAGGTTCACCGTTGTCTAACAGCATGATTTCCAAGACAGGGTTGCCGTACCACTCTGGTGCGGAACGTGTCCTTGTGGACCTACGAAGTTCAGTAGCAACTTGATCTGAAGTTTCATGATCATCATCATCAACTTCCTCTCTAGTCGGTGCAGGCACCTCAAGAACATTTTCTTGAGCTGCGCCACTTACTGGTTCAAGAGGTAATACTTCATCAAGTTCTACCTTCCTCCCACTTATTTCTTTCGAGAGAAACTCTTTATCTAGAAAGGACCCATTCTTGGCAACAAAGATCTTGCCTTCGGATCCGAGGTAGAAGGTATACCCAACAGTTTCTTTAGGGTATCCTATGAAGACGCATTTTTCCGACTTGGGTTCGAGCTTTTCAGGTTGAAGTTTCTTGAAATAAGCATCGCATCCCCAAACTTTTAGAAATGACAGCTTAGGTTTCTTCCCAAACCATAATTCATACGGTGTCATCTCAACGGATTTCGACGGAGCCCTATTTAAAGTGAATGCGGCAGTCTCTAAAGCATAGCCCCAAAATGATAGCGGTAAATCGGTAAGAGACATCATAGATCGCACCATATCTAATAGAGTGCGATTACGACGTTCGGACACACCATTACGCTGAGGTGTTCCAGGCGGCGTGAGTTTTGAAACTATTCCACATTTTCTTAAGTGTGTGCCAAATTCGTGACTCAATTATTCTCCCCCATGATCTGATCGCAAGAACTTGATTTTCCTGTCATGTTGATTCTCAACCTCACTCTGGAATTCCTTGAACTTTTCAAAGGTCTCAGACTTGTGTTTCATTAAGTAGACATACCCATATCTACTCAAATCATCAGTGAGGGTGAGAACATAACGATAGCCACCGCGAGCCTCAACACTCATTGGACCGCACACATCAGTATGTATGATTTCCAATAAGTTGGTTGCTCGCTCCATTGTTCCTGAGAACGGAGTCTTGGTCATTTTACCCATGAGGAATGGTTCGCACGTGTCAAATGATTCATAATCAAGAGACTCTAAAAGTCCATCTGCATGGAGCTTCTTCATGCGTTTGACACCTATGTGACCAAGGCGGTAGTGCCACAAGTATGTGGGACTATCATTATCAACCTTACATCTTTTGGTATTCACACTATGAATATGTGTAGCATTACGCTCGAGATTCATTAAGAATAAACCATTCACCATCGGAGCATGACCATAAAACATATCTCTCATATAAATAGAACAACCATTATTCTCGGATTTAAATGAGTAGCCATCTCGTATTAAACAAGATCCTGATACAATGTTCATGCTCAAAGGTGGCACTAAATAATAATTATTGAGGTTTAAAACTAATCCCGTGGGTAAATGTAGAGGTAGCGTGCCGACGGCGATCACATCGACCTTGGAACCATTCCCGACGCGCATCGTCACCTCGTCCTTCGCCAGTCTCGGTTTATTCCGCAGCTCCTGCTTTGAGTTACAAATGTGAGCAACCGCACCGGTATCAAATACCCAGGAGCTACTACGAATACTGGTAAGGTACACATCAATTACATGTATATCACATATACCTTTTGTGTTGCCGGCCTTCTTGTCCGCTAAGTATTTGGGGCAGTTCCGCTTCCAGTGACCACTTCCCTTGCAATAAAAGCACTCAGTCTCGGGCTTGGGTCCATTCTTTGGCTTCTTCCCGGCAGCTTGCTTACCGGGCGCGGCAACTCCCTTGCCGTCCTTCTTGAAGTTCTTTTTACCCTTGCCTTTCTTGAACTTGGTGGTTTTATTGACCATCAACACTTGATGTTCCTTTTTGACTTCTACCTCTGCTGATTTCAGCATTGAAAATACCTTAGGAATGGTCTTTTCCATCCCCTGCATATTGAAGTTCATCACAAAGCTCTTGTAGCTCGGTGGAAGCGACTGAAGGATTCTGTCAATGATCGCCTCATCTGGGAGATTAACTCCCAGCTGAGTTAAGCGGTTATGTAATCCAGACATAGTGAGTATGTGCTCACTGACAGAACTATTTTCCTCCATCTTACAGCTGAAGAACTTGTCAGAGACTTCATATCTCTCGACCCGGGCATGAGCTTGAAAAACCATTTTCAGCTCTTCGAACATCTCATATGCTCCGTGTCTCTCAAAACGCTTTTGGAGCCCCGGTTCTAAGCTGTAAAGCATGCCGCACTGAACGAGGAAGTAGTCATCAGCATGTGTCTGCCAAGCGTTCATAACGTCTTGGTTCTGTGGGACAGGTGCGTCACCTAGCGGTGCTTCTAGGAC
Organism: Triticum dicoccoides; assembly: GCF_002162155.2. Lineage (NCBI taxonomy): Eukaryota > Viridiplantae > Streptophyta > Magnoliopsida > Poales > Poaceae > Triticum > Triticum dicoccoides. The sequence continues at coordinate 760,269,520 of NC_041384.1, forward strand.
ATAATCTTTCTTTGCAGCTATGAGGATGATCCTCAGGTTCCGGACCCAGTCCGTATAATTGCTGCCATCGTCTTTCAGCTTGGTTTTCTCTAGGAATGCGTTGAAGTTGAGGACAACATTGGCCATTTGATCTACAAGACATATTGTAAAGATTTTAGACTAAGTTCATGATGATTAAGTTCATCTAATCAAATTATATAATGAACTCCCACTCAGATAGACATCCCTCCAGTCATCTAAGTATAACATGATCCGAGTTAACTAGGCCGTGTCCGATCATCACATGAGACGGACTAGTCAACATCGGTGAACATCTTCATATTGATCGTATCTTCTATACGACTGATGCTCGACCTTTCGGTCTTCTGTGTTCCGAGGCCATGTCTGTACATGCTAGGCTCATCAAGTCAACCTAAGTGTTTGCATGTGTAAATCTGTCTTACACCCGTTGTATGTGAACGTTGGAATCTATCACACCCGATCATCACGTGGTGCTTCGAAACAACGAACTGTCGCAACGGTGCACAGTTAGGGGGAACACTTTCTTGAAATTATTATGAGGGATCATCTTATTTACTAGCGTCGTTCTAAGTAAACAAGATGCAAAAACATGATAAACATCACATGCAATCAAATAATAATAGTGACATGATATGGCCAATATCACATAGCTCCTTTGATCTCCATCTTGGGGCTCCATGATCATCTTGTCACCGGCATGACACCATGATCTCCATCATCGTGTCTCCATGAAGTTGCTCGCCAACTATTACTTCTACTACTATGGCTAACACGTTTAGCAATAAAGTAAAGTAATTTACATGGAGTTTCTCAATGACACGCACGTCATACAAAAAATAAAGACAACTCCTATGGCTCCTGCCGGTTGTCATACTCATCGACATGCAAGTCGTGATTCCTATTACAAGAACATGATCTCATACATCACATATATATCATTCATCATTCATCACAACTTTGGCCATATCACATCACAAAGCACTTGCTGCAAAAACAAGTTAGACGTCCTCTAATTGTTGTTGCAAGTTTTACGTGGCTGCAATAGGGTTCTAGCAAGAACGTTTTCTTACCTACGTAAAAGCCACAACGTGATTTGTCAACTTCTATTTACCCTTCATAATGACCCTTTTCATCGAATCCGCTCCAACTAAAGTGGGAGAGACAGACACCCGCTAGCCACCTTATGCAACTAGTGCATGTCAGTCGGTGGAACCAGTCTCACGTAAGTGTATGTGTAAGGTCGGTCCGGGCCGCTTCATCCCACAATACCGCTGAAGCAAAATAAGACTAGTAGCGGCAAGAAAGTTGACAACATCTACGCCCACAACATATTGTGTTCTACTCGTGCAAAGAGAACTACGCATAAACCTGGCTCAAGATGCCACTGTTGGGGAACGTTGCAGAAAACAAAAATTTTCCTATGGTTTCACCAAGATCCATCTATGAGTTCATCTAGCAACGAGTGATCGGATTGCATCTACATACCTTTATAGATCGCGAGCGGAAGCGTTCAAAGAACGAGGATAAGGGAGTCGTACTCGACGTGATCCAAATCACCGGAGATCCTAGCGCCGAACGGACGGCACCTCCGCGTTCAACACACGTACGGTCAGCGTGACGTCTCCTCCTTCTTGATCCAGCAAGGGGGAAGGAGAGGTTGATGAAGATCCAGCAGCACGACGACGTGGTGGTGGATGCAGCAGTCACCGTAGCAGGGCTTCGCCGTTCTCTATGGAGGAGGAGGAGGTCTTGGAGGGGAGAGGGAGGCGCCAGGGGCATGGGTGCGGCTGCCCTCCCTCCCCCCTCTATATATAGGGTCCCCAGGGGGGGCGCCGGCCCTGGAGATCCAATATCCCAAGGGGGCGGCGGCCAAGGGGGGTGGAGTGCCCCCCAAGGCAAGTGGGGCGCCCCCCACCCTAGGGTTCCCAACCCTAGGCGCAGGGGGAAGGCCCAAGGGGGGCGCACCAGCCCACTAGGGGCTGGTTCCCCTCCCACTTCAGCCCATGGGGCCCTCCGGGATAGGTGGCCCCACCCGGTGGACCCCTGGGACCCTTCCGGTGGTCCCGGTACAATACCGGTGACCCCGAAACTTGTCCCGATGGCCGAAATAGCACTTCCTATATATAATTCTTTACCTCTGGACCATTCCGGAACTCCTCGTGACGTCCGAGATCTCATCCGGGACTCCGAACAACTTTCGGGTTACTGCATATACATATCTCTACAACCCTAGCGTCACCGAACCTTAAGTGTGTAGACCCTACGGGTTCGGGAGACATGTAGACATAACCGAGATGGCTCTCCGATCAATAACCAACAGCGGGATCTAGGTATCCATGTTGGCTCCCACGTGCTCCTCGATGATCTCATCGGATGAACCATGATGTCGAGGATTCACGCAACCCCGTATACAATTCCCTTTGTCAATCGGTACGTTACTTGCCCGAGATTCGATCGTCGGTATCCCAATACCTCGTTCAATCTTGTTCCGACAAGTCACTTTACTCATACCATAATGCATGATCCCGTGACCAGACACTTGGTCACTTTGAGCTCATTATGATGATGCATTACCGAGTGGGCCCAGAGATACCTCTCCGTCATACGGAGTGACAAATCCCAGTCTCGATCCGTGTCAACCCAACAGACACTTTCGGAGATACCTGTAGTATACCTTTATAGTCACCCAGTTACGTTGTGACGTTTGGTACACCCAAAGCACCCCTACGGTATCCGGAGTTACACGATCTCATGGTCTAAGGAAAAGATACTTGACATTGGAAAAAGCTCTAGCAAAACGAACTACACGATCTTGTGCTATGCTTAGGATTGGGTCTTGTCCATCACATCATTCTCCCAATGATGTGATCTCGTTATCAATGACATCCAATGCCCATAGTCAGGAAACCATGACTATCAGTTAATCAACGAGCTAGTCAACTAGAGGCTTACTAGGGACATATTGGTGTATATGTATTCACACATGTATTACGATTTCCGGATAACACAATTATAGCATGAATAAAAGACAATTATCATGAACAAGGAAATATAATAATAATCCTTTTATTATTGCCTCTAGGGCATATTTCCAACAGCACCGCGATTTGGCTTTCGAGATCGGAGATCATGTTTACCTCCGCGTCTCTCCAATGAAAGGTACTCGTCGCTTCGGTATCAAAGGGAAGCTTGCCCCTAGATACGTGGGACCTTTCAAGATCGTCAGCAAGAGAGGCGATCTTGCCTATCAACTCGAGCTTCCTTCAAACTTTGCAAATGTGCATGACGTGTTCCATGTCTCTCAGCTCCGCAAGTGCTTCAAGACTCCTGAACGCACCGTCAACTTCGAAGACATTGATCTCCAAGAAGATCTCTCTTATCATGAGCACCCCGTTGCTATTCTTGAAGAGACTGAACGCAAGACTCGCAATAAGTCAATCAAATTCCTTAAAGTCAAGTGGTCACACCATTCCGACCGTGAAGCCACCTGGGAATGCGAGGATCACCTCCGTTCTGAGTACCCGGCATTTTTCCAGTCCTAGATCTCGGGATGAGATCCTTTCGTAGTGGTGGAGTGTTGTAACACCCCGGATATAATTTACCTAATATGTAATCCAACTCTTGCCGTTTCCGGCGTTAAGTTATTTTATATTCGCGGATTCAGGTTTTGCCTCCGTGTGCTTTTGTTGTTGTTGTTGTCATGCATCTCATATCATGTCATCATGTGCATTGCATTTGCATACGTGTTCGTCTCATGCATCCGAGCATTTTCCCCGTTGTCCATTTTGCATTCCGGCGCTCCGTTCTCCTCCGGTGGTCTTTTCTACCTTTCTTTCGTGTGTGGGGATTAAACATTTCCGGATTGGACCGAGACTTGCCAAGTGGCCTTGGTTTACTACCGGTAGACCGCCTGTCAAGTTTCGTACCATTTGGACTTCGTTTGATGCTCCAACGGTTAACCGAGGGACCGAAAAGGCCTCGTGTGTGTTGCAGCCCAACACCCCTCCAATTTGGCCCAAAACCCACCAAAACCCTCTCCATCATCTAGAGCGTTCGATCACGATCACGTGGCCGAAAACCGCACCTCATTTGGACACTCCTAGCTCCCTCTATGCCTATAAATAGGTCCCCTCCAAAATTCTCGTTTTCCTCTCCCCGAAACCCTAGATCTAGCTCCTCCGCGCGGCCGGACACGTCCGCCGGCCGCCGGACACGTCCGCCGCCCGCCCGGACCACTCCCGCGCCGCCACATGGGCACCGCGCCCCACATCGCTGCCTCCTCCCGCCGCTGGCC
>NC_041384.1:760273957-760309369 GCF_002162155.2 Triticum dicoccoides
CTCCTCCTTCGGCGCCGGCCGCCCGAGCCACCGCGCCTCGCCGCAAGCCCCACCACCAAGCTCTCCGGCGCCGACAGCCGCCTCCGCTACCGCGCCGGCAAGGCCGCGCCGCCACCGCCCAGTGCCGGCGACCACGCCGGCGAGCGCCTCCGCGCCGACCCCGTCCAAGGCACCTCGTTCCCCTCCTCCTCCGGACAGCTCCTTCCAATTCCGGCGAACTCTTGCTACAGGAACTCCGGCGAGGTGCTTCGGAATCCGTGCCAGATCCAGATCTGAGTTACCCCTCGGTTGACTTTTCTTAGAAAACCCTAATTTTATTGCCATGTTCACCGTGCCGTAACTTTGCATCCGTAGATCCGTTTTGGGCGTCTCAGAGAGCACATCATTTCATCTCATTGCATCATTTTCATTTGAGTTCATCTTAATGCCCGAAATGCTGTTGGAAAAGTGCTATTTGAGATAATTGTGAGATCTGCTGCTCCAAATAGCTATTTGTTATTTTTGCCATGATTATTGTGTGCATGATATGCCCCTAAGCTCTACATGTGTTTTGGTATATGCTTTGCCATCTTTCCAGAGATGCCATCCATGTATTTTTGTGATTTGTGTGGTGACTAGCACAAACTTGCAAAGTGGTGCTCTCGTTAACGCTGATTTCAGGGACTTAGCAATTCCACTAAGTCCTTGGTCTGTTCTTATCAATATGCCATATGTTCATGTTGTTTCCTAGTGATCCGTGCTTCTTTTGAGGATGATCAGTAAGGATGTTTTGTTAATATTGTAGTTCTCTATCCATCCATGTCTTTGTTTGCAATTGTGGAACACCCTAGCTTGAGTCAATCGAGCTCTACTTTTGCTATTTCCTGAATCTGGGCAGATTGTCTACTTGTTAGCGAGTTTGCCGAGGATGTTGTAGTTGATCCGTGCATGCTATGTTATTGTTCTTGCCATGTCTAGCTTGTATAATGTGTATTCTTGATGGGTGTATTCTTAGATTGTCATGCCTTGCTCTGTAGTGAGTGCATCGAGCTCGTAAACATGCCTACTTGATATCTGATTTGCATGCTCTAGTTTTTCACTAAGTCTGTGATCTGATTATGTTTTTGCCATGTTCACATGCTTGCAATTGTATTTTCTGATCCCTTTTGGCTCAAGGACACTAAGGGACTTTTGTTAAGCTCTTTGAGTAGCTCCATGCCATGCTTTACTTTGCCATGTTAAGTTCCTGTAGCATATAGTTTTTTTGCTCCAAAGTGTGCTACCTGATCTGAAATTCCAGACAAGTGTTAATTTCACTAAGCCTGAAACATGTTTACCAATTGCACTTTTGCCATGGTTGTTTGAACCTGTTAATGGATGAATTGGCCGTAGCTCAGTGTTCATCTTTTGTTAAGCATTATGAATGGATCCCTGCCATGTATTTTGTTGCCATGTTTGAGTGCTGTAGCATGTTTGTCTTGTTGCATTTAGATGGCTACTTGCTGTATATCGCAGACCGGTGCCATATTTGTTTTGCTTGCCATTTCCAAACCGTGTCTCCGATTCCGGCGTTCTTTATATTGTTTTCAAGCGAAATCACCTCACATTTCCAGTGGAGCACTTGGATTTCCAAGTTGAGGCCAGGGTCAATCATTCTTGGTCAAATCTTGCATATGCATCACATCTCGCATCTCGCATAGCATACCATGTTTGCATCATGTTGTTTGAGCTTTGCACGTGGTTGATTGTGTTCTTGTTGCTTGTTTGTCTTGTTTGGGTAGAGCCGGGAGACGAGTTCTCTAACAAGGAGCCCGTTGAGTTTGCTTTCGAGGATCCAGTCAACTCTGACAACTTTGCAGGCAAGATGATCATACCCTCGAAATCACTTCTATCTTTGCTTTGCTAGATGCTCGCTCTTTTTCTATGCCTATGCTATGATGCCTACCACTTGATTATCATGCCTCCCAAATTGCCATGTCAAACCTCTAACCCACCATGTCCTAGCAAACCGTTGATTGGCTATGTTACCACTTTGCTCAGCCTCTTATATAGCGTTGCTAGTTGCAGGTGAAGATTGGAGACCGTTCCTTGTTGGAACATTATTTTCTTGTTGGGATATCATTATATTGCCTTGTTATCTTAATGCATCTATATACTTGGTAAAGGGTGGAAGGCTCGGCCTTTTGCCTAGTGTTTTTTTCCACTCTTGCCGCCCTAGTTTTCCGTCATATCGGTGTTATGTTCCCAGATTTTGTGTTCCTTACGCGGTTGGGTGATAATGGGAACCCCTTGATAGTTCGCCTTGAATAAAACTCTTCCAACAATGCCCAACCTTGGTTTTACCATTTGCCACCTAGCCTCTTTTTCCCTTGGGTTTCCAAAGCCCGAGGGTCATCTTATTTTAAACCCCCCGGGCCAGTGCTCCTCTGAGTGTTGGTCCAACCTATCAGCTGCCGGTGGCCACCAGGGGCAACTCTGGGCTGGCCTACCCGTACCTAAGACAATCTGAGTGTGCCCTGAGAAAGAGATATGTGCAGCTCCTATGGGGATTTGTCGGCGCATTCGGGCGGTGTTGCTGGATTTGTTTTAACTTGTCGAAGTGTCTTGTAGAACCGGGATACCGAGTCTGATCGGAATGTCTCGGGAGAAGGTATATCCTTCGTTGACCGTGAGAGCTTGTCATGGGCTAAGTTGGGAACCCCCTGCAGGGATTTGAACTTTTGAAAGCCGTGCCCGCGGTTATGTGCAGATGGAAATTTGTTAATGTCCGGTTGTAGATAACTTGAACCTTAACTTAATTAAAATGAATCAATCGTGTGTGTTACCGTGATGGTCTCTTCTCGACGGAGTCCGGGAAGTGAACACGGTGTTGGAGTAATGCTTGCTGCAGGTTGTTCTCTAGTTATTCGTTCGCGCTTTGCCTTCTCTTCTCGCTCGCTTTTTCGAACAGGTTAGCCACCATATATCTAGTAGCTTGCTGCAGCTCCACATATTACCTTGCCTTACCTATAAGCTTAAATAGTCTTGATCGCGAGGGTGCGAGATTGCTGAGTCCCTGTGGCTCACAGTTTACTTCCAAACTAGATGCAGGGCCTGATGACTCCATTCCAGATGATGCGCTTGAGCTCAAGTGGGAGTTCGACAAGGACTCACGCCGTTACTATGTGTCTTTCCCTGATGATCAGTAGTGGTGCCCAGTTGGGGCGATCGGGACCGTGTCGCATGTTGGGTTGATCTTTTATTTTGGCACCATAGTCGGGCCATGAGTGATTGGATGATGTAATGCTATTTATGTACTTTGTTTGACGTGGCGAGTGTAAGCCAACTATGTACCTTCCCCTTTTATTATCTATATTACATGGGATGTTGTGAAGATTACCTTACTTGCGACATTGCTTTCAATGCGGTTATGCCTCTAAGTCGTGCTTCGACACGTAGGATATATAGCCGCATCGAGGGCGTTATAAGCAGCCACGTAAAAATTTGCAACAACAATTAGAGGACGTCTAACTTGTTTTTGCAGCATATGCCGTGTGATGTGATATGGCCAAAAGGATGTGATGAATGATATATGTGATGTATGAGATTGATCATGTTCTTGTAATAGGAATCACGACTTGCATGTCTATGAGTATGACAACCGGCAGGAGCCATAGGAGTTGTCTTAATTTATTTATGACCTGCGTGTCAACTTAAATGTCATGTAATTACTTTACTTTATTGCTAAACCGTTAGCCATAGTAGTAGAAGTAATAGTTGACGAGACGACTTCATGAAGACACGATGATGGAGATCATGATGATGGAGATCATGGTGTCATGCCGGTGACGATGATGATCATGGCGCCCCGAAGATGGAGATCAAAAGGAGCAAAATGATATTGGCCATATCATGTCACTATTTGATTGCATGTGATGTTTATCATGTTTTACATCTATTTGCTTAGAACGACGATAGCTTAAATAAGATGATCCCTCGCAATAATTTCAAGAAAGTGTTCCCCCTAACTGTGCACCGTTGCGAAGGTTCGTTGTTTCGAAGCACCACGTGATGATTGGGTGTGATAGATTCTAACGTTCGAATACGACGGGTGTAAGCCAGATTTACACACGCAATACACTCAGGTTGACTTGACGAGCCTAGCATGTACAGACATGGCCTTGGAACACAAGAGACTGAAAGGTCGAACATGAGTCGTATAGAAGATACAATCAACATGAGATGTTCACCGTTGATGACTAGTCCGTCTCACGTGATGATCGGACACGGCCTAATCGATTCAGATCATGGATCACTTAGATGACTAGAGGGATGTCTATCTGAGTGGGAGTTCATTAAATAATTTGATTAGATGAACTTAATTATCATGAACATAGTCTAAATTGTCTTTGCAAATAGGTTGTAGATAAATAGCTCATGTTGTAGCTCCCTGTTTCAATACGTTCCTAGAGAAAGACTAAGTTGAAAGATATGGTAAGCAATGATGTGGACTGGGTCCGTAGTCCGAGGAGTGTCCTCACTGCTACACATAAGGCTTACGCCTTTGATGCACCGCTCGATGTGCAAACCCCTACAACGTCGTCTGTGGATGTTATGAACACCTGACAGACACATCCTGATGACAACTTGATAGTTTAGTGCACCATACTTTACGGCTTAGAATCGGGATTCCAATGACGTTTTTGAACGCCATAAGACATATGAGATGTTCCAAGAGCTCAAATTGGGATTTCAGGCTCATGCCCGTGTTGAGAGGTATGAGACCTCTGACAAGTTCTTTTGCCAACAAGATGGAGGAGAATAGCTCAGCTAGTGAGCATGTGCTCAGAGTGTCTGGGTCCTACAATCACTTAAATCAAGTGGGAGTTAAACTTCCAGATAAGATAGTGATTGATAGAGTTCTCTAGCCACTATCACTAAGCTACTAGATCTTCGTGATGAACTATGACATGCAAGGGATGGAGTTGATCCCGGAGCTGTTCGCGGTGCTTAAGACCGCAGAAGGTAGAAATCAAGAAGGAGCATCAAGTGTTGATGGTTTAACAAGACCACTGGTTTCAAGAAGGGCAAGGGCTAGAAGGGAAACTTCATGGATGGCAAACTAGTTGCCGCTCCAGTAAAGGAACCCAAAGGTTGAACCCAAACCCGAGACTAAGTGCTTCTATTGTAAGGGGAACGGTCACTGGTAGCAGAATTACCCCAAATGCATGGTAGATAAGAAGGCTGGCAACTTCAACAAAGTATATACGTGTTATTAATGTGTACCTCACTAGTACTCCTGGTAGCACCTGGGTATTGGATACCGGTTCAGTTGCTATTATTGGTGACTTGAAGCAAAAGCTACGGACTAAACGGAGACTGGCTAAGGGTGAGGTGACGATGTGTGTTGGAAGTGTTTCCAAAGTTGATGAGATCACCATCGCACGCTCCATCTGCCTTCGGGATTAGTATTGAACCTAGATAAATGTTATCAGGTGTCTACGTTGAGCATGAATATGATTAGATCATGTTCGTTGCAATACGGTTATTCATTTAAGATAGAGAATAATGGTTATTCGGTTTACATGAATAATACCTTTCATGGTCATGCACCCTATGTGAATGGTTCATTGAATCTCGGTCGTGGTAATACACATGTTCACGCCAAAATATGTAGAGTTAATAATGATAGTACCACTTTCTTGTGGCACTGCCTCTTAGGTCATATTGGTGTAAGATGCATGAAGAAACTCCATGTCGATGGATGTTTGGAGTCACTTGATTTTGAATCACTTGAGACATGCGAGCCATGCCTCATGGGCAGGATGACTAAGACCCCGTTTTCAGGTACAATGAAATGGGCAAGTGACCTGTTGGAAATCATACGTGCTGATGCGTGTGATCCAATGAGAATTGAAGCATGCAGTGGATATCGCTATTTTCTCATCTTCACTGACGATTTGAGTACATATAGGTATATTTACTTAATGAAGCACAAGTCTGAAACATTTGAAAAGTTCAAGCGATTTTAGAGTGAAGTTAAGAACCATCATAACAAGAAGATCATGTTCCTACGATCTGATCAAAGGGGGAATTTCTGAGTTATGAGTTTGACAATCACTTAAGACATTGTGGAATTGATTCACAATTGAAGCCACCTGGAACACCACAGGGTAATGGTGTGTCCGGACGTTGTAATCGAACCTTATGAGATATGGTGCGATCTATGATGTCTCTTACCGATCTACCGTTTCATTTTGAGGTTATGCGTTAGAGATAGCTGCATTCACTTTAGATAGGACACCATCTAAGTCTGTTGAGACGACGTCGTCTGAACATTGCTTTGGCAAGAAACCAAAGTTGTCGTTTCTTAATGTTTGGGGCTGCGATGCTTAAGGCTTCAGCTGGAGAAGCTCGAACCTAAAGCGGACAAACACATCTTCATAGGATACCCAAAGGTGACAGTTGGGTACACCTTCTATCTCAGATCCGAGGGCAAATTGTTTGTCGCTAAGAACGGGTCCTTTATCGAGAAGGAGTTTCTCTCGAAAGAATTGAGTGGGAGGAAGATATAACTTGATGAGGTTGTCAAACCTTTATTTCAACCAGAGAGTGATGCAACACAGAAAGATGTTTTCTGTGGCGCCTACGTCTGTTGAAGAGGAATTTAATGATAGTGATCATGAAGCTCCGGATCAAGTTGCTATCAAACCTCATAGGTCGACAAGGATATGTACTACTCCTGAGTGGTACGGTGTCGGTGTCAAAACCGGCGGATCTCGGGTAGGGGGTCCCGAACTGTGCGTCTAGGCCGGATGGTAACATGAGACAAGGGACACAATGTTTACCCAGGTTTGGGCCCTCTTGATGGAGGTAAAACCCTACGTCATGCTTGATTAATATTGATGATATGGGTAGTACAAGAGTAGATCTACCACGAGATCAGAGAGGCTAAACCCTAGAAGCTAGCCTATGGTATGATTGTTGTATGATGAAGGTGTCCTACGGACTAAAACCCTCTGGTTTATATAGACACCAAAGAGGGTTAGGGTTACACAAAGTCGGTTAAAATGGTAGGAGATCTTGAATATCCGCATCGCCAAGCTTGCCTTCCACGCCAAGGAAAGTCCCATCCGGACACGGGACAAAGTCTTCAATCTTGTATCTTCATAGTCCAGGAGTCCGGCTGAAGGTATAGTCCGGCCATCCGAACACCCCCTAATCCAGGACTAGCTCAGTAGCCCCTGAACCAGGCTTCAATGACGACGAGTCCGGCGCGCAAATTGTCTTCGGCATTGCAAGGCGGGTTCCTCCTCCAAATTCTTCATAAAAGTTTGTAAACACCAAGAGTAGTGTCCGGCTCTGCAAAATAAGCTTCCACGTATTGCCATAGAGAGAATAATATTAACACAAATCTAATCTGCTGACGTATTCCGCAGCGTGACATCACACTACGGCCAAGCCTTTATTCGAATCGTTTTCACTTTTCCACCTCATCGTGTTTCGCGAGGCAGTTTCCTTGGCACGTCTTGCCAAAGCAGAGATCGTGTCCCCTTTATTTACGGGATTCTCATCAATACAGATGTGGGTAACCCAACTGCGCCATTTATCACAGCGCTTGGGAGGCAAGCGAGTTTTACTAGGCTGGTGGGGAAACATAGTCGCATCCGCCCATATAAGGGGATAAGGATCCACCTTTTTACCCACGCCTTCTTCCTCCTTTGCCTATCCATCTTCTGCGCACCCGAGCTCCAGCGCCCAAGCCCGCACTTCCTACCCCAACCTTCTCCAACAATGTCCGGAGCGGGAGGCAAGTGGATGGTCTCCTCCGTTACGGAGGGCCGTGTCAAAAGGTTAAGGAAGGCCGGATACTTGTCCAAAGACATCGCGCACCGGCTTCCTGAGGAGGGGCAGCTTCTCCCCACCCCAAGGCCCCAAGAGAGGGTAGTATTCCTTCCCCACTTCCTCCGCGGACTGGGCTTTCCTCTCCACCCATTCGTCCGCGGGCTCATGTTCTACTATGGCCTAGATTTCCATGATCTGGCCTCAAACTTCATCCTCAATATCTCGGCGTTTATCGTCGTGTGCAAGGCTTTCCTCTGCATCCGCCCCCATTTCGGCCTCTGGCTCAAGACCTTCAACGTCAAGCCAAAGGTGGTGCGCGGCAACCAGGCGGAGTGCGGAGGTGCCATGGCGGGCAAAATGGCCAACGTCCATATATGGCTCGAGGGCTCCTTCGTGGAGACCTTGAAGGGGTGGCAGTCAGGGTGGTTTTACATCACCGAGCCACGCGACCCGAAGTGGATCGCAGCCCCTGAATTCCGATCCGGACCCCCTACGCGGCTCACGTCCTGGAAGGAGACGGGCTTGTCGTGGGGCAAAGAGGAAGAGGTGAACGGACTGCAAAAATGCATCCAGTCCCTGGTGAACAAGCAGCTCAAGCTTGTCAACATAGTCCAGGTCATGCTCGTCCGTCGGATCCTTCCGTGTCAAGGACGGGACTTCAACTTGTGGGAGTTCAACCCGGCGCAGCACCGAACTCTGAGCAGGCTCTTCAACACGACGTACGAAGATGTCTGGAGGGGCTAACCAAAGGCGCCGAGGCTCCCACATCCGCCTCCGAAGACCACGGATTCAGCTCGCAGCATCCTGCTGACGAGGTAAGATATTTCCATCCTTTACAGGATGTTAAGTCTTTTCATAGTTTGACCCTATGCGGGATCTAAACTCCCTCACTTTTAACAGGATTGGCGGAAGAAGTCCGGACAGATTAACTGTCCGGCTCCCTTGCACGAAGACCCAGCCCCTGCTCTCCTAGAGAAGCTGCTGGTTCCGGCACCTTATGTGGTGCCGGAGAAGAAGGCCAAGAAGAAGAAGGCCACGGGGACTCAAAAGAGTTCCCGGCATATGGTGGTGTCGGACTCGTCGTCCGACGAGTCCGAGACGCACTCCTCCCGTGAAGACGAGGAGGAGGAAGAAGATACCTCTCCCCCTCCAGCGGGGGGAGGAAAGAAGAGGAAGGCCGCCCCAGTAGGGGAGGCCGAGGGGTCCAAGAAGAGGAAAACCCCTCCGCCAGACTACGTCCCTGACGCCGACGAGGACGAAGAGGAGTGGCCGGACAGGGCCAAGCGTCCGGCGAGATCGTAAGTGTTTGGATACCAGAGTAACTCATGATATTCCTTTGGTTGCACAGCTTTACCTAATGTCGAATATAATCATGCAGCCCGCCCAAGGACGGGCTCGACGAGTCGTCGAGTGGCTCTCTGGATTCATCGGACATGAATTCAGTTCCGCCCGCTGCTTCCCCCCGTGCTGCGGATGACGCCGAAGTGGCGTCGCGACAAGCTCTGGGGCAAGAGGAGGTGGTCCAGGAGGAGCCGCAAGGCAACCTCCCGGACTCCAGGAGTGAAGGGGACAAGACCCCCCTGGGCTCCAAGTCCGGCTTCAAGCCGGACACTGCGCCGGAATCATCAACGGTTCTGGACCACGATAGGCGAACTCCTGCCAAGAGGAGCAAGCCTACTGAGCCGGCGTCCTCCGTCCAACCGGAGGCGCCGGATAATCTACTGGAGGAGCTTAAGGGCGCCTCCATCGACGAGGAGCACCGTGCCATTATGAGTACGGTGGTCCAAAAGGTTCGGTCCGCCAAAAGCGGACTAACTGAAGCTTGTGCTAGCCTTCTAACAGGCTTCGACGTAAGTAAAAATATGCAAAAATATTATCGTATAGACAGTAGCCCCTGATGCTCCGTTTGGCGTTCGGAAAGAAAAGTCGAATAGAGGATCTATTAAATATCGCAGGAGTCTAACTAAAAAGGAGTCAATATACGTATGCAGGCTTCGCTGCTGGCCACCGCCGCACTGACTAGCTTGTGAAGGACGGGCCGCCGTCGGGGAAGGAGCATCGCAAGCCCGAGAACTATTACAAGGATGTTCTTGCTGGTGCCCGCCTTGTGGCGGATGAATGTACCAAGGATGTAATATTTGAATGAACTCGCTCGTTTTATCCTGTGCGCTGAAAACTTGTTCATATGCGCTAAGCAATGCTTGAATTTAAAATATTACTTTCTGTGCAGCCGTTTATCAAAAAATTGAGAGATGGCCAGTCGTCGGCTTCTGCCCCCATGCCACTAGTGTCGGGGTGTTCGGGATAAACCTGAGCGCTCTTTTTCCCATGATTGGGTCCGTCGAGGGAGGCGGTCAGCACAACGAACAAGGCAATCGGACTATAATGCTTGAACACTCTCACTTAGCCATAGAACTCTATAATTTTAAATTTCGGCGAAGCGCCTAGTATTCGGAAGACCGAGTTCGGGGCGCTATCCACGCCTTGGCCGAACAAAGCCGGTTCCTCGCTCGAAGCGGCATAAGCCGTTAAGGACTCGAAAAACCTCTCGAACAGCGACCGGTCTCTCGCCTCATCATGACAGTCAGTTTTAGCTTTCTCCACTGAGGTGCTCGGCCCAGCTCAACTGGGGCACAATCGCAGTGGTTCTCCTAGTGCTACCTTAGCCGATATAGCGGAACGTAAGGCACCAAAACATAGGAGCCGGGCAAACCCAACTATTGACCCAAATCATGATTCGGAGCTGATGCATATAGTGCTATAAGTTCGGGGTGCCGCACTTGTGAAAGTGTACGGACTTCTCACGCCATATTGATGGGTACTGAAGCCCATGGCGTATTTTGCCGTACCACAGTGTACGGATGCAACATGTTATTAATGAACATATATGTAAAAAGAGGGTAATGCAAAAAATAGACACACAACTATGCATTGTTTATAAAAGGGCTGCTATGAAAGCGGAATGATACAAATAGTGTGATAAGCAAAAGAAATTGGACTATTTAACATGTCCTGGCCAGGGGCAGGCCACGGAATTGTATTAAAAAACGGGTATACTGCTCGCAATAGAGACCACCTGGGAGTTCCATAATGCGGCATGGCTTGTCTGCTTCCCTGGATCCTGCATCGTTCGTGCGGCAATTGAATTGCCGAACGGGACGTCCGAAGTATGGAGTCCTGAGAGTAAGAGAAAAAAAGAAGGAATCCGGCAGCCCCTGGTGCGGTTTAAGCCATATTTCGGGCGTGCCGTGATAGTGCCCCTTCCCCTGTGCCCATGGTATTTCAAGAGCGTAGTTATGTATGCGAAGCACTGGTTTCACTATATCACGAGGGCTAGGGTTGGGGCCGCATTGCTACACTAGCTCAGAACGTGCCAGGCGGTCTTGTTGTAGGGTACTCCGGGCGCGCTTGACAGTGTCCGGTTTTTTGAAGGCCGAACTGGAGAACTGCCTAGAGAGGCTGCTCTGTACTTCTGCTGTGAGCACTGCCGTGTGCTCCTCCGTTCGGAGGGAGCCTTCAGTGTTCCCGTTGACCGTGATTACTCCTCTAGGGCCTGGCATCTTGAGCTTGAGGTATGCATAGTGTGGTCCCGCGTTGAATTTCGCGAATGCGGTTCGCCCGAGCAGTGCATGATAGCCACTGCAGAACGGGACTATGTCGAAGATTAACTCCTCGCTTCGGAAGTTATCCGGAGATCCGAAGACCACTTCCAGTGTAACTGAGCCTGTACAGTTGGCTTCTACACCTGGTATGACACCTTTAAAGGTCGTTTTGGTGGGCTTGATCCTTGAGGGGTCTATACCCATTTTCCGCATTGTATCCTGGTAAAGCAGGTTCAGGCTGCTGCCGCCGTCGATGAGGACTCTTGTGAGATGAAATCCGTCAATGATTGGTTCTAGAACCAATGCGGTGAAACCGCCATGACGGATGCTAGTGGGTTGGTCCCTTCGATCAAAGGTGATCGGGCAGGAGGACCATGGGTTGAACTTTGGGGCGACTGGCTCTATCGCATATACGACCCGTATCGCACGCTTCCGCTCCCTCTTGGGGATGTGTGTTGCGTATATCATGTTCACCGTCCGCACTTGCGGGGGAAATCCTTTCTGTCCACTGTTGTTGGGCGGCCTGGGCTCCTCCTCATTGTCGCTATGTGGCCCCTTGTCTTTGTTTTCGGCTCTTAACTTGCCTGCCTACTTGTACACCCAACTGTAGGAGATATGCTGTCGAGGCAATAATAAATGTTATTGATTATCTCCCTGTTCATAATTAGGTTTATGTTCCATGCTATAACTGCTATGGTTCCTGAGTCTGCAAATAAAACGAGGCTCGGAGGAAGGCTCATATGCACGTGTGGAATAATAAACGATAAAATGTATTCCTAGTCTGGCCTCTAATACTAGCTCAAGTGTTGCATGATGGTTCTGTTTTCCTGATCATGGGCATGTCTATGCCAACAATTTTGAGGGCACAATGTTAGCAGAACATTTGTGTTGAATCGACCCGATTGATGTTATGCTATGAGATACATTCGTCAGAAGTTAATGGTAAATAACACAGAGATGGTTAACGTTTGCATGATTCCTTAGACCATGAGAGTATCGAGTTTCTTCATGCTTGCTTCATGAACTTTGGGGTTTGTTAAACGTCATCCGTAAATGGGTGGCTATTACGGCGGCTTACGGGTTCATGGAAAAGTATGTCAAGTAACTTAATAGCTCAAGATTGGGATTTGCTCCTCCGACGATGGAGAGATATCTCTCGGCCCTCTCGGTGTTACGGTATCCATCATCGTCTGGCCAGACACTTTGTGATTTGATCACAGGGATGCCGGAACACAGAAACGAGAAAAGAGAACAATACCGGTAACGAGGTAACTAGCATAGTGGACAAGTTGTTGATCCACGGGAATGCCAACATGTCTCACCTCGGGTATTTGTAACATACCGCGAAGCAACAAGAATAGCACACGGCAGCTGGAGGTTCACTCGAATATTCATTTGTATGGGTATAGGGGTCAATATGGGTGTCCACGGCTCCGATGTTCATCATTGATTGGAAAGGGTTCCGGTCATGTCTATACTTCACCGAACCTATAGGGTCACACGCTTAAGGGTCATCTATCTATTGAATACTAGACAAGGAGTCTGAGAGAAAATCACTAAAAAAGTTTCGGACAGCGGAATCGTACCGCAGAGAGAGGTCATCAGATAAGTTCCGATGATACCGAAAAGTTGTTTCGGGATATACCATTAAGTCAAATTGGTTTCGGCACATGCCTGATAATTCTTGGAGGATGCCAGAATCATTCTAGAAGCTTTTTGGAATTTTTTGGGATAAAAACCGGAAATGTTCCGGAGCTGCCAGTACCGTTTTGGTTGTTTTTCGCAGATGAAATTTACTTATCTGAAATTGTTTCGAAACGAATCCAAAATCATTTTAGTGGGTACTAGAATTATTCTAAGACCCACAGAAATATTTTCGGAATTAATGGACGCGAAAAATTGTCTTCATGAATAGTGAAAACGCATTCTTGTTTGATTTTCGTAGATGAAAATCACTAAACTGAAATTGTTTCAGAACGCATTGAAAATAGTTTTGGTGGGTACTGGAAATGTTCTGAGCCCACATAAATATTTTCAGTTCGAACGGACGCTGAAAAATGTCGTCATGAATAGTGAAAGTGCTTTTTGCTTGGCTTCTTGGAGAAGCCACCTTTAGGGCCTTTTTGGTATTTCCCCCCTTGGCTTCTTGGAGAAGCCACCCTTGGGCTTGGCCTATAAATAGGAGTGGAGGGGGCTGCCTAAAGGATGATCCCTTGCTCTCATACACATGCCATGCATTATCTGGCTTCTTCTCTCCCTCCCACGAAAAGAGTTTCGTAGAGCCGTAAGGTTGTCTGGGTTCCGGCAGGAACTAGTTCTGGACGGCGAAGCCCTGCCGGATAGATGACACCGTATGTGTGCAACCCTGTAGAGAGGTCGTAGTTTCGATCCTTTTGCCCGAGGGGCTGTTTTGAGAGTGCCTCCCGAAGGGCTGTCCAAGTGATGGTCCGAGTTCTGTGAATCCTCCCGAAGGGCTGTCCGAGTGACCGTCCTGGTTTGGAGGGTCCTCCCGAAGGGCTGTCCGCGACACTGTCCGAGGGACTGTCCGACCACCTCCCGGAGGGCTGTCCGTGGGGCGGATGAGGGTATACATCCTCCCGGTTGGGAGGTTGTAAATCCTAGATGCGGGGATCTGCACCGCCGTTCGCCATCGACTCTACTTCCGCTGCGCTACGAGTCGGTAACGAAAAGGATCAAACCATGTATGCAGTCTCCATAGTGGTCCTGGGCTGGTGCGTAGGTTGGAATATTTTTGTTTTCTGCTGTGTTACCCTACAGTGGCATCAAGAGCCGTGCTATGCGTAGATGCAGGTTTCGATCTAGAATACATGGAGATGTATGGGTATTGCATAATATAATTAGGTAGTAGATGAGATCTATTGCTGAAAATTATTTATGCGGGTGACAGATGAAATCTGTTACCCGACATTTTTGTTGCTTCCCTAGAATTTGCGTTTGCTCAATCTCGAGACAGCATGGTGGAATTTGACAAAGTTCTGGCAACCCGTGATCCTGATTGATCATGGAAGTGCTATCAGTTCTTTGGGTTCCGCCATAGTCAAAAGAAAGATGAAATTCGTAGATGAAAGGGCATTGCAGATATGATCTGCACGGGGGTCATCCGTATGACGAAGTTTAGTATGGGGCTCGAGATTTAATTATCTCATTTTTCATACACCCTGAGATGTTAATCTAGCAACTTGAATAATCATACTTGATGATAAAACGTTGGTAGCTGCGGTTTAAGTCAAAACCTTAGAAGCCACGAAAATAAAATTTTGCATAAACCGATTAGAGGTGTCTAACTTGGTTTTGCAGGATGTGCATGTGATGTGGTATAGCAGTGCTCATAATAATTTGATTATGTATGAGATGGCTATATGATGTAAATTGATTAACATGACCTGCGTGTCATGATTCGGCATGATGGCTGGAGCCATATGATTGCACTTTAAATGACATGTGTGTCAACCTTGTTGTAATGCATTATTTTATTAGCTATAGAGATAGCAATATTATGTGGTGCATCGACAAGGTGGTGGCAATCTTCGCGAAGGTGAACACCGACGCGAGTGCTGAAGACGAAGAAATGAAAGACTTCTCCGTTAGAAAGGGCTATACCATATCATGCTAATTATGAATTGCCTGAGATGTTTATCCCTTTGATGCACCCTTCTTGATTGCGCCGTAGTCGCTTTTTTATTAGGGTGATCTCTCACAAAAATATCAAGTAGTTAGTGTTCTCCCAAGTGTAGCACCGTCACGGCACCTATCTTTTTGGGGTGCGCCGTGTCACACGGGTACGAGCGATTAGAGAAGTGTGAGGCGGGTGAGTTGAGACCTCGCAGCGAGATCACTTGGTTGTCTTGACGTTCAGGCATGACCGTCATGAGCTCGGAACACACACATGAAAGATGAACAAGAGTCACATAGAGATGTGATTGGCAAGTTGGCCTACCGGTTGAGATTTTCGTCATCAGTGGTGTTACACCAATGGCGTTGAATTAAAATGCGGATCTTGAATCGCTCACGATCAATTATGAGAGATATTGATTTGAGTGGGAGCGCACTGTTTAATTAACTTGTTTAATTCTTAGTGCAATTAATTGTGAACATTGTCTAAAGTGTTATTTGCCTAATAGTTATAGAATAATGGCTCGCGTTTCCACCCTCCCTATTAAAATTGAATAGCTGTTAAATATCTGGTTAAAACTTTACGATTGGTAACGTAATGTGAGGATTGTCCTCAAGATTACCGAGAAGGACTTTGTCCTATCGCATGCTTTCTGTATCCTCCCGCTAATGCTATGGATCATGTGACTCTCGTCCTTCGATCCAAAAGCTAGAATTCTGTTACGGTCAAGTGAAATATGTTTGCTTCCATGAAACCCAAACTTCGAAAGTTGGGATAGTTATATGATATTCATGGAACTGAAAATTATTTTCAGATACAAACAAAGTAATGTTTGTTTGCAAGTATTAGTAAAAGTGTTTACTATGCATTTGACTGTTGGGAAAGGGATCCAGAAGAACGCCTGTCATATAATGAAAGGTGAATAAAACAACAACTTACAGAGAAAGGAAGTGTCCAAAGGGTGTTAGTATGACTTACACGCCTAGGAAGTCCGGGGTTAACGCCACTCTTAAGTTGGGTGCTTCTTTTGCGAGTAGGAGAAATACTAAAAGTTAAACTGTTAGAAGTATAAAGGCAAATAGAAAGAAGACTGAAATATCCAGCTCATGTATGAGTGCCATACAAGTTTTTGATGTATAGAAGGCTGGTCAAAGATATAGTCCTTGGGAATTATGATTAAATTGTTGATCACTGATTCTTGGGTATTGTGAGTTAAATCACAAAGATACCCGCTCGATTGCATTCTGTTGCAACTCGATGTAAGAACTACTATGGCCTAAAAGACTAGCCAGAAATGAGGTTTAGGTATACACAGGGAACATAGTAAATGTTACTATACCTTCCATCGGTGTATTACCGTCTGTATTTATTTTCATAATTCATTTAGGGTTTTACACACTCTAGCTCATTGCATAAGGTATCTTGCAAGAAGGTTGTTCATAAGAGAACTTTTAATGTTCGATGTTATGAATAACATAAGGGTCATACTTTCATTATGAATGAGATGTATGTTATGAATATTGATAATAATACATTACCTCTGGGTTTACTTTCTTGTTTCATTTTAGAGTTTCATACACTCTAGCCCATTGCACAATGTTTCTTGCAAAAGAGTTGTTCACAAAAGGAACAATTGTTGTTCAGTATTATGAATAACATGAAGGGCCATACTTCCATCCAAGATGGGATGTATGTTATGAATATTGATGGTAATATGATACATCCATAACACTGACGCTAAATGTCGCAAGACTAAAAGAATACCACACAAGTGTGGCACTGCATTTGGTCACATTGGAGAAACCCGCATGGAAAATTCCATTATGATGGATTTTGAAGTCATTTGATTTTGAATCGCCTGACACTTGCAACTTTCCTACGAAAAGTGAAGTGACTGAAATACCGTTCACAGGCCATAAGGAACACGTAACAAACTTATTGGTGATCATACATTTGATGTGTGTAGTCCGATATAGGTTGTTAGTAGTGGATTTATCTATCTTCAGAAATGACTCAAGTAGATATATGGATATTTACTTGATGAGACGTAAGTCTGGATCTTTTGAAATCATTTGAAAGGTTTTCAAAAATGAAGTAGAAGTTATTGTAACAAGAAAATTATATTTCTACAATTCAATTGCAGAAAGGAATATTTGAGTTACAAGTTTAGCGAATGTCTGATGAGTTGTGAAAGGGGTTTCATAACTTGCACTTCCCGGAACACCACTGCAAAGTGGAAAGTCTGTGAAGATGTAATCAAACCATTTATGACATGGTAAGATCAAAGATGACATAAATAAATTTGCCATTATCCCTTTTAAAAGAGTGATGCTTTAGAGACTGCAGCTTTTACACTGAAAAGAGCTCCATCGGGTCTGTTGAAATGACACCATGGTATGGTACGCCCAACCATGTTATATATTTTCTTAACATTTGGAATATGGGGTTTGTTTAAAGGTTACAAACCTATTCCAAATCAAACAAGTGCTACTTTGTAGGTTATCCCAAGCAATTGGGTATTCCTCCCTCACTATACCGAGGCAAATAGCTTTGCCACGAAACGGTATGCTTTTAAAGAGAATGGTTCTTTCAAAAAGGGTGAGTGGGAGGACAGTGCAAACTTGACAAGATAATAGTATCTTCGTCATCAGGTCAAATTTACTTATCTGAAATCCAAAATCATTTTAGTGGGTACTGGAATTATTCTAAGACCCACAGAAATATTTTCGGATTTAATGGACGCGAAAAATTGTCTTCATGAATAGTGAAAACGCATTCTTGTTTGCTTTTCGCGGATGAAAATCACTAAACTGAAATTGTTTCAGAATGCATTGAAAATAGTTTTAGTGGGTACTGGAAATGTTCTGAGCCCACATAAATATTTTCAGTTCGAACGGACGCTAAAAAATGTCGTCATGAATAGTGAAAGTGCTTTTTGCTAGGCTTCTTGGAGAAGCCACCTTTAGGGCCTTTTTGGTATTTCCCCCCTTGGCTTCTTGGAGAAGCCACCCTTGGGCTTGGCCTATAAATAGGGGTGGAGGGGGCTGCCTAAAGGATGATCCCTTGCTCTCATACACATGCCATGCATTATCTGGCTTCTTCTCTCCCTCCCACGAAAAGAGTTTCGTAGAGCCGTAAGGTTGTCTGGGTTCCGGCAGGAACTAGTTCTGGACGGCGAAGCCCTGCCGGATAGATGACACTGTATGTGTGCAACCCCGTAGAGAGGTCGTAGTTTCGATCCTTTTGCCCGAGGGGCTGTTTTGAGAGTGCCTCCCGAAGGGCTGTCCAAGTGACGGTCCGAGTTCTGTGAATCCTCCCGAAGGGCTGTCCGAGTGACCGTCCAAGTTTTTGAGGGTCCTCCCGAAGGGCTGTCCGCGACACTGTCCGACCGCCTCCCGGAGGGCTGTCCGTGGGGCGGATGAGGGTATACATCCTCGCGGTTGGGAGGTTGTAAATCCTAGCTGCGGGGATCTGCACCGCCGTTCGCCATCGACTCTACTTCCGCTGCGCTACGAGTCGGTAACGAAAAGGATCAAACCATGTATGCAGTCTCCATAGTGGTCCTGGGCTGGTGCATAGGTTGGAATATTTTTGTTTTCTCTGCATTACCCTACACCAACAATCCCTGTTGGTATGATTGGTTGGCTTTTCGGGGGTGCCATGTATCTGGCACAAGCGGTCGAGTATTTGGTCCAAACTGGACGGGCCATGAGTATTTCTTTTGAATGCCTTTTTCCGTTGACTGGATTTGTAGCCTCGGAATCCGGCATTAACTGCCGTATCCTCGTTGGTGTCGCTGTTAACGCGGCGCTTTTGTTTGTTCCGACGCGACCTGTCACTTTTGTCCTTGGTATTCGAATTACCAGGGTTCTTTGTTAAGTTGTTGCTGCGAGCTAGCCAGCTATCTTCTCCCGCGCAAAAGCGGGTCATGAGTGTCGTGAGGGCTGCCATAGATTTCGGCTTTTCCTGTCTCAGGTGCCGGGCAAGCCACTCGTCACGAATATTATGCTTGAAGGCCGCTAAGGCCTCTGTGTCCGGACAATCGACTATCTGATTTTTCTTCGTTAGGAACCGTGTCCAGAATTGCCTAGCCGATTCCTCTGGCTGCTGAATTATGTGGCTTAGGTCATCGGCGTCCAGTGGTCGCACGTAAGTGCCCTGGAAGTTGTCGAGGAATGCGGCTTCCAGGTCCTCCCAAGAACCGATTGAGTCTGCTGGCAAGCTGTTAAGCAAATGCCGGGCCGGTCCCTTAAGTTTGAGTGGGAGGTATTTGATGGCGTGTAGATCGTCACCGCGGGCCATGTGGATATGAAGGAGATAATCCTCGATCCATACTGCAGGATCTGTTGTGCCATCGTACGATTCGATGTTTACAGGTTTGAAGCCCTCAGGGATTTTATGATCCATTACTTTATCTGTGAAGCATAGTGGGTGTGCGGCGCCTTTATATTGGGCTATATCACGACGCAGCTCGAAGGAGCTTTGTCTGTTGAGTTCGGCCCGGCCGGATTTATTGCATCTGGAGTGACGATCACCGTCACGTGTCGTGGGGCGTCTGTGCGATCCGTAGATTGATCTTTTTTAATCTTTAGTTTTGATGTTCTGTTATCTCTTGATTGCAGTACCGCCTGCCTAATCCATCATATAGGAAAATGAAAAAAGAAAAAAGCTGGCAAGAAGTTTCGTGGTTGCATACGAGCTAAGCAACAGCAAAAGTCGTAACAAGGTCAGACATAGGGCCAATTTGACGAGGCTTCTAAATTAGTTATTCTATAATTAGTTTAAAATTCCCAATGTATAGGAGAGACGGCTTATGAAAAAAGATGGGAGAAAGCGGCTTATTTTTTAAGCCGCCAAAAGATTTTAACTAGGAGCCAAAAGGGAAATAATTTAATGCCAGCAAAAAATTAAATAAAAAATGGGGCGAGAGAGGCTCGAACTCTCGACCAATGGGACTATATCACGACGCAGCTCGAAGGAGCTTTGTCTGTTGAGTTCGGCCCGGCCGGATTTATTGCATCTGGAGTGACGATCACCGTCACGTGTCGTGGGGCGTCTGCGCGATCCGTAGATTGATCTTTTTTAATCTTTAGTTTTGATGTTCCGTTATCTCTTGATTGCAGTACCGCCTGCCTAATCCATCGTATGGGAAAATGAAAAAAGAAAAAAGCTGGCAAGAAGTTTCGTGGTTGCATACGAGCTAAGCAACAGCAAAAGTCGTAACAAGGTCAGACATAGGGCCAATTTGACGAGGCTTCTAAATTAGTTATTCTATAATTAGTTTAAAATTCCCAATGTATAAGAGAGACGGCTTATGGAAAAAGATGAAAGAAAGCGGCTTATTTTTTAAGCCCCCAAAAGATTTTAACTAGGAGCCAAAAGGGAAATAATTTAATGCCAGCAAAAAATTAAATAAAAATAGGGCGAGAGAGGCTCGAACTCTCGACCTCAGGATCACTCGCTTTAGCTATGAGACCTACGCGCTAGCCAACTGCGCCACCGCCCCATCGTGATATTTCTTTTTATCAATGCTATCTCCGAAGCCAGTAAAATAGTGTGGTGTCACGGTCCAGTCTCCAGCTGCGAGGCATCCGTTAGTGATCTGATTCTACTCGTGTTCATTCCCAGCACCAGCTTTACGTATGCAACCCCGAGAGATTCTAAACGGTGTCTGTACATTTCGATTTCAGCAAAGCTCATGCAACAGCAGCAAGCTCATCTTGTTCATTTCATGGCCGACACAGTGATAATAACTATCAACCAATCAGTTAATGATTCCAACGACCCCATGGTTCTCAAGAAAAGAAAAGAAAAATGCAAAAATATGGAGCCTACTTCTCAAGGATCCATCATTCCATCAAAGTGTACTTTGGGGGCACAAATGGACCACCATCTGATCCAGCCCTTGCACTTCTTTTATGCAGGTTCATTGGCCAGCAAACCAATCCATCCGATATGAAAACAGATAATAGCAGGTTGTGATGAGAATCCATATATGGGTGTACTGTACGTATCGATAAACACAAAGTTGGTTCGTAGTCTCGCCTCTCCATAGTGGGAGATTACACAGTTCAAACAATTAGGAATTTTTCTGAACGTAAAATAAACGAAGAAAAATCTTTGAATTCAAGAACAACTACTGATTACTAAACTTTGATTTTGCCTTTTTTGTTATAAAAAATAATTATTATTTATTAAACTAAAAAATAACTACTGCTTATTGGAAATTATTTCTTAGTCCGAATCATACTAGATTTTCGTGATATAATATAATTTCTAACTATATACAGCTTATACACATAAAATTTATCTTGATCCGTTTTTCCTCTTGAATCCTTTAGTTTTAGTTAGCTCATGAAAAATTTAAAACTATTAATTTAGTATTATCCATAATGGATTTATCTAGACCAATATATCAGATTCTTATGCTATTTGGGGGATTTCTTCTTCTACTAGGGGGTTTACAAGTAGTATTAGTTACCGACCCTATTTATTCTGCCTTTTCATTGGGATTAATTCTTACTTATATATCCATATTCCATTTTATTATTTAATTTGTACTTTGTAGTTGTCGCACAACTTCTTATTTATGTGGGAGCCATAAATGTCGCAATCATATTCGCCATAATGTTCATAAATCGCCCAGAATGGTCTGAAGATAAGAACCGTTGGACTATTGGAGATGGTTTCACTTCACTCGTTTGTATAACTATTGTTCTTTCACTAATGACTACTATCCCAGATACATCATGGTAGAAGGGAATTTCTGAAGCATCATGTATTCATGTTGGACGGGTGTGTGTGTCTTTTCCATGTGCTTTCTGCTTTCATGGGCACCGATTTATAATTTATTGCAGGTTTGTCTCCATAAATCTTAGAACATAATGCAGTGAATTATTGCCATGGAAAACTTAAGGAAAACGATTCAGATCAGACGGCCGATCCAGCGCGAGCATCCGCCGCCTCTCCCGTGCGATGTGCGTGTTGCGTGGGACCCGTCCAGCATTATCTGTATGGAGTAGTTCCCTTCTTTATCTCACCCACACCAATCACTCAACCTTTTCCTTTCTTCCATGGCGTTTTGTCTCTCTCAAGCCTTCTCTCAATCTCCCACCCAAATCTCTTACTAGATGATGTTGTTTTTTGCAGCTAGTGCGTGGTTCAGGGAACTGCGACTGCATGCAAGACCTCGTCCATGCCGCCCCTGACCATCACCGGCCGTGCGAATAGCGACGGTGTTGTCAGCAACGGCGGCGGTGTTTCTGAAACATCATCTTTGTTGCAATTTTTTCTGCAATATCCTGTGTGTGGCAAAAGCTCCTTCTTCAATAACATGGCAAAAGAATTCTGCAACAAAATCTATGGTGCAAAATTTTTTTGCAACAAGGCTTGTGTTGCAATAATGGAGGACGTTGCTAGTTGCAAAAAAATAAAATCTGCAACAAGATCTCGGTTGCAAAAAAATTCCGCAATAAGGCTTGTGTTGCAATAATGAAGGGTGTAAAAAAATGTGCAACAAGGCATGCGTTGCAATAATGAAGGGCGATGCTGGCTGCAAAATATTTCCGCAACAAGGCTTGTGTTGCAATAATGGAGAGTGCCGCTGGCCACTCCATGCACCAGATCCGATGGCTGGCGACCCGACCGATCTTTTAAAACGATCCGCCGGCGGACGCGTAGCTGCCCCCAAAATTTAAAGGACAACCGTCTCGTAAAAATAGTGGACCAACAGTGAATGATGTTGTGCATGTCTTTGGAGATTGCTGGACGCTTATACCGATCTTATAAGCTTTACCGATCAAGAAGTCAACTGGTTTCGTGGTGTAGTTGGTTATCACGTCAGTCTAACACACTAAAGGTCTTCCGGTTCGAACCCGGGCGAAGCCATTTATATTTTTGTTTTTTTCAGATTTTTACCAAAGGAAAAAAAGAATGGCCCATACAGGTCGTGTTATATTTTGTCGGGTGCGAAATTCATATTTTGTCGTGTTATAATTCACTGCATATTGCTGGACGCTCAAACTGAATATGGCTTGCACGGTATCTCCCTTGTGATGTGATGAAAAGAGTAAGCAGATCACCGGAGCTCTTTTTTTTTTTTTGCCTTTCTTATACTGATAATATGAACCAGAGGTAAAGCCATCTTTGTTCGTTGGAGCCATCAGCAAAATTCTTGGCTATCAAGATTCTCATTTGACTGTCGACGTTTGGAAGTATTCGTAGCTGTTGGAGCCTTTTTGTCATTGTGTCTGTGATGGGATGGGTATGCAAATCATCTTGCAACAGCTACATAGTGATGAAAAGCATATGCGCAAGCGGGTAATTAATGGCAACTATATATACCCGATCTAAGCCCTCCAAGAGAAAATAATCACTCTCGACTTCTGTATCATAGGATGCATATAGCCAAATTTTGTTCAATTTTTTTGGACCGAGGACACTATCTTTTGGAAGAAGAACTATGTTTTTCGTGGTATCCCTCCCTTCTCTATACCTGGATACGAAAATAACGGCTGGCATGCATGGATCAACCAAGACGCCAGATGAAATACTGGCCACCTCACTTAATTGATCGTTGTCAGGGTTTGCGACGTTTAAAGCCATGGGAGTACAAACGGGGATAAAAGTCGTATATCCATCTTATGATGAGAAGAAAAATCATCACAAGGAGCAAGTAGGAAAATCATCTTTGCTCATAGGAGCCATCCACACAATACACCAATAAATCTTCGTCCTTGTCTAGTTTCCCATTTCGCTATCTTTGCTTGCAAATATTTGTCTTTGTTGGAATCTTTTTTGTCACTGTTTCCGACTTTATGTGATGTGATGTGTGCGCAAATCATCATGCAACAGCTACATAACAATAAAGTCATCTGCTACTATACAAAAGGAAAAAAAATACACAAGATTCTTTTTCGTTTTCATTTTTTGTTTCTTCGGTGAAAGATGGATGCTGTTGATGAACGCGCTAGCATGCCGTGTACAACTGAGTTGTCACAATTTTTCTCCCTCACGTCAATTTTTGATGTTATGGATGCTGGAATTTAGTCCATTTTGGGCAGCCCAATAACTATTTCAGAAATTCCTAATAAATCCTAGAGGCCCACTTAGCCCATCTGTGCAAGGCAAGGGATACTACTAAAGTTTAGTCCCACATTGCTAGTTTAGTGGGAGTTGGACCTCCTTATAAGGGAGGTTCTTTCCCCACTTGTACGAGCATTAGAACAAGAGGGATATCCACGCGCGCTCCTCCTCCGCCGCCCGCCTCGGCACGACGCGCCGCGCCGCGGGTTGCGGGAATGAGCCGATGTCTAAATTTTTGCCACGCACTACGGGTATACGAAAGGTCACTCGGGAGCTGGAAAGTTTTTGCTGTAGTGGATATTGAATACGAACGCTGCCCCCTTCGGCTGATGTCTGTTCGTTTCATCTCCCGCGTTTCCTTCAGCTCCCGGCGCAGCCTCACGCCTTCTTCTCTTACGCCTATAAAAGGGAGGTCGCTCCTCTCAGAGAGACGCACCAGAACTTCTCCTTCCTCTCACCACCGGTTCCAATCTCTGAGCTGCTGCTGTCTTTCTCATCCCGGCTTGCGGCATGCACCGCAGGTCGGGACAGTAGGCCTCCGGAACCGCACCTCTTTGAGTCCTGTATGGGAGAAGGGTGATAAGGTTTTTGGGGAGCGTTCTGCGCGACTACTGACTGACTCCTTCGTCACGGACGCCCCGGACTCCAACGACTACTTCCCCGACGACGATTTCTTCCCCGACGTCGATAACCTCCTCAACGACATGGCTGGCAAGGACACCGACCCCAAGTCCAGTGCTACTGCTGTTGTTGTCCCGTATGTGTTCTTCTTTCTGTTAGATATCCTACCACAGTTTCTCGTACTAGTACTTGCCCTAAATATGTTAGATTCTACCTCATATATGCAACTAGTTCTACTGTCTGCTATAGATATGATAAGCTACGGTTCATATATGCCGAAGCTATTTTCCTTCTCTCTGTCAGAACGCATGACTTGTTTTATCTCTACTATATTAGTCATGCTTTATCTAGTATTTCTGTTAATAAAATCATCCGGTAAATTGCTCATATTTCCAACAATTCAAAAATCTTATTATAGGCAATTTACCCCGAGTGGTTTTGCTGCTTCCATGAGACCTCCTATGTTTGAGGGTATCCACTATAAGAGGTGGCGCGTGAGAGCAGTCTTATGGTTTCAAACCATGAGTTGCTATGACGCCACTCTCGGCAAACCTGAAGGAGAGCCTGATGCTCAACAGGCACAAGCTTTTCAGAAAATGGATACTCTGTTTAAGGCTGCTCTCTTGAGTGTTCTTGGTGAGAACATAGTTGATGCTTATGCGTCAATTGATAATGGAAAAGATATGTGGGATGCACTCGAGGCCAAGTTTGGGGTCTCGGATGCTGGCACTGAGCTGTACATCATGGAGCAATTCTATGATTACAGGATGACTGAAGAGCGCTCCGTGGTTGAGCAAGCTCATGAGATACAGTCATTTGCTAGAGAATTTGAGCACTTCAGTTGTATGCTACCGGACAAGTTTGTTGCCGGAGGTATCATCACTAAGCTTCCTCCTTCATGGAGGAACTTTGCTACCTTGCTGAAGCATAAGAGGCAGGAGTTTTCCGTCCAGGATCTCATTGGCACTCTTGATGTGGAAGAAAAGGCGAGAGCAAAGGACACACGTGCTCGAGGTATTGAGGGAGGATCTAATGCCAATGTGGTACAGAAGCAGAACTTCTAGCCCCACAAGTTCAAGAACAAGGGCAAGTTTGATGGAAAAGCAAAGTTTAATGAGAAGAACAAGGTTGTGCAACACACGAACTTCAAGAAGAAGAATGGCAAGAAGAAAGGTGCTTGTCATGTGTGTGGGGATCCTGATCATTGGGCTCCTAGTTGCCCTAATCGCTATGACAAGCGTCATCCTGGGAAAGGCGGCAAGACCGCTAATGTTGTCATTGGAGACATTGACATGAAGGATGCTGGGTATGGTATATTTCCCACTATTCTTTCAGTATGTCATTCTCCTGACTGGTTATTGACACGGGTGCTAATGTGCATGTATGCGGTGATATTTCCATGTTTTCGTCTTATCAGACCACGGGGACTTCAACCGTGCTGATGGGCAACGGTTCAAGTGCTTCTGTTCATGGTGTTGGCACGGTCGATCTGAAGTTTACTTCGGGGAAGATCGTGCAGCTGAAGAACGTGCATTATGTCCCCTCCGTCAATAAAAATCTTGTTAGCGGATCTCTTCTGTGTAGAGATGGCTACAAGCTTGTCTTTGCGTCGAATAAATTTGTAATATCCAAGTATGGAACCTTTGTTGGTAAAGGTTGTGAGTCAGGAGGCTTGTTTCGTTTATCCTTATCAGATGTTTGCAATAAAGTTGTTAATCATATTTGCAACAATAGTGAATCCAGTGTGTAGCATTCACGTCTTTGTCATGTTAACTTTGGTTGCATGTCGCGACTAGCGAAGTTGAACTTAATCCCTAGTTTCACCACCGTCAAGGGATCTAAGTGTCAAGTGTGTGTGCAAGCTAAGCAACCTCGTAAATCTCACACGACTGCAGAAATAAGAAATCTTGCACCACTAGAGCTCATACGTTCAGATCTATGTGAAATGAATGGTGTGTTGACAAAAGGTGGAAAGAAATATTTCATGACGTTAATTGATGACTCCACTAGATACTGCCGTGTGTATCTTCTGAAATCTAAGGATGAGGCTTTGAATTTTTTCAAGATCTATAAAGCTGAAGTGGAAAACCAACTTGATCGGAAAATCAAGAGGCTTAGGTCCGACCATGGTGGAGAGTATTTTTCCAATGAGTTTGATGCTTTTTGTGCGGAACATGGTATAATCCATGAGAGGACGCCTCCCTACTCACCTCAGTCAAATGGGGTGGCCGAAAGAAAGAACCGTACTCTAACTGATTTGGTTAACGCCATGTTAGACACATCGGGTCTCTCCAAGGCATGGTGGGGGAGGCGATATTGACAGCATGTCATGTCCTGAACCGAGTCCCCACAAAGAACAAAGAGATAACTTCATTCGAGGAATGGGAGAAGAAAAGGTTAAAACTCTCTTATCTGCGAACATGGGGTTGTTTGGCGAAAGTCAATGCTCCAATTTCAAAGAAGCGGAAGCTTGGACCAAAGATTGTGGATTGTGTTTTCCGTGGATATGTTTTTCATAGCATTGGCTATAGATTCTTAGTTGTAAAATCCGAGGTACCTGACATGCATGTCGGTACGATCATGGAGTCGAATGATGCGACTTTCTTTGAAGATATCTTTCCCATGAAGGATATGGCTACCTCATCTAATCAGGAGATGCCTAGTTCATCGAATTAGGAACCAGTTACAATTACCGAACCTACAATTTCGATGGAACACTTTGAAAGTCCTGTGGAGGAGAACAATGAAGTTCCTATTAGGATCAAGAGATAGAGGACTGCAAAGTCCTTTGGTGATGATTTTCTTGTGTACCTCATAGATGACACTCCCAGTTCTATTTCAGAGGCCTATGCATCTGAAGATGCTGACTACTGGAAGGAAGCGGTTCATAGCGAGATGGATTCCATCTTGGCGAATGAAACTTGGGAGATAACTGATCACCCTTATGGGTGCAAACCTATAGGATGCAAATGGGTATTCAAGAAGAAGCTTAGGCCTGATGGTACTATTGAAAAGTACAAGGCTCGGCTCGTGGCTAAGGGTTATACCCAAAAGGAAGGTGAAGACTTGTTTGATACTTACTCACCTGTGGCTCGACTGACCACTATTCGAGTTCTACTTTCACTAGCTGCCTCGCATGGTCTTCTCGTTCATCAAATGGATGTTAAGACTGCTTTCCTAAATGGAGAGTTGGACGAGGAAATTTATATGGAACAACCAGATGGGTTTGTACTAGATGGTCAGGAAGGGAAAGTGTGCAAGTTGCTGAAGTCTTTGTACGGACTTAAGCAAGCACCCAAACAGTGGCATGAGAAGTTTGAAAGAACTTTAATAGCTGCAGGCTTTGTTGTGAACGAAGATGACAAATGTGTGTACTATCGCCATTGTGGGGGCGAGGGAGTTATCCTGTGCTTGTATGTTGATGACATACTGATTTTTGGAACAAATCTGAATGTTATTAAGGAGGTCAAGGATTTCCTATCTTGTTGTTTTGAGATGAAGGATTTAGGAGTGGCTGATGTCATTCTAAACATCAAGTTGTTGAGAGACGATGATGGTGGGATTACATTGCTTCAATCTCACTATGTGGAAAAGATCTTGAGTCGCTTTGGCTATAGTGACTGCAAGCCCTCTCCAACACCATATGATGCGAGTGTGTTACTTCGAAAGAATCGAAGAATTGCTAGAGATCAATTGAAATATTCTCAGATTATTGGCTCGCTTATGTACTTAGCAAGTGCTACAAGACCTGACATCTCTTTTGTTGTTAGCAAACTGAGTCGGTTTGTCTCAAAACCAGGAGATGTGCATTGGAAAGCTCTAGAGAGAGTTTTGCGTTATTTGAAAGGCACTGCAGATTATGGAATTCACTACACCGGGCACCCAAAGTGCTTGAAGGGTATAGTGACTCAAACTGGATCTCAGATGCTGATGAGATAAAGGCCACGAGCGGTTATGTATTCACTCATGGAGGTGGCACTGTTTCTTGGAAGTCTTGCAAGAAAACCATCTTAACGAGGTCAACAATGGAAGCAGAACTCACAGCACTAGATACAGCTACGGTTGAAGCAGATTGGCTTCGCCGGCTCTTGAATGACTTGTCGGTTGTTGAGAAACCTGTACCGGGTGTCCTTATGAACTGCGACAATCAAATTGTGATCACGAAAGTGAGCAGCTCAAAGGATAACATGAAGTCATCAAGACACGTTCAGAGAAGGTTAAAGTCTGTCAGGAAAATGAAAAATTATTGTGTTGGATTATATCCAAACGTCTAAAAATCTGGCAGATCCTTTTACCAAGGGTCTATCACGTAATGTGATAGATAATGCATCGAGGGAGATGGGTATGTGACCCACAATATGAGTTGTTCACAGTGGTAACCTATTCTTTGTGATCGGAGATCCCGTGAATTAGATGTGGAAGACAAGCTGTTGGTCAACTGGGAGGAGAGTACCCTTACTGTTAAAATACCACTCCATAAAGATGCAATACTCTCCTAATCTGCATGGCAGGTTGATGTATATCGTAATGTGTTCTAAGTGGCTCTTTGAAGCAGAGATGTTGTCCTGCAGAACATCTTTTGAAGAACGCACCTATATGAGTCTGATTGTTAAACGTCGCAATCTATGAGAGTAGGGTTGTCTCTAGTAAACTCATGAAAGGTCTCGGAGTATGACGCATAAGCTCCACCCGCGGGGAAGACCCACGGTAGCCACGTATCGTTCAAGGCTTTATGTGAAGCTAGATTCGCAGAAAACTTGCAGTTCAAGGCCCAGTCCACTGTTCAAGTTGCTTACTAGTGTAGCATAGAGTTCTAGGTGGAAGTTCAACTTAACAGTCTCCACTGCAATACCGGTATATAAAACAGTGTTTTGGAACCAAAGGCAAATTTCTGTGTGTCTCTGGGATCTGGTGGGGGATTGCTGGAATTTAGTCCATTTTGGGCAGCCCAATAACTATTTCAAAAATTCCTAATAAATCCTAGAGGCCCACTTAGCCCATCTGTGCAAGGCAAGGGATACTACTAAAGTTTAGTCCCACATTGCTAGTTTAGTGGGAGTTGGACCTCCTTATAAGGGAGGTTCTTTCCCCACTTGTACGAGCATGAGAACAAGAGGGATATCCACGTGCGCTCCACCTTCGCCGCCCGCCTCGCCACGCCACGCCACGCCTCGTCACGACGCGCCGCGGGTTGCGGGAATGAGCCGAGCCGATGTCTAAATTTTTGCCACGCACTACGGGTATACGAAAGGTCACTCGGGAGCTGGAAAGTTTTTTCTATAGTGGAGGCACTACGGGTATACGAAAGGTCACTCGGGAGCTGGAAAGTTTTTGCTATAGTCACTAGTAGAAAACAGGGCTATGGTCCAGGCCGGCTCAGCCCATTAGTCCTGGTTCAGTCTAGAACCGGGACCAATGTGGGCATTGGTCCCGGTTCGTGAGCCCAGGGGGCCGGCCGGGCCACGTGGGCCATTGGTCCCAGTTCATCTGGACCTTTTGGTCCCGGTTAGTGGGACGAACCGGGACCAATGGGCCTCGCTCCTGGCCCACCACCATTGGTCCCGGTTGGTGGCTTGAACCGGGACCAAAGGCTTCCCTTTAGTCCCAGTTCATGTCATCAACCGGGACCAATGAGGTGCCTATATATACCCCCTCGCGCAAGAGCAGAGCACAGTGCTCTGTTTTTTCTGGCCGAGGGGGAGAGGGCTTTGTGGTGCTCTAGCTCACCTCCTATGCACATGAGGTGTTCGATGGAATGCCCGAGCCACACTACTTAAGCTTTCTCCTCTCGAAGCTCGACCTCCAAGCTCCATTTTCCTCGAGATTTGTCTAGATTTAGCGGTCCGTCACGCCCCGTCCCCGTCTTCACCGCCGTCGATCACCCGCACCGATCTCATCACCGACACCACCGTGGTGAGCCTCTTGTTCTTATCTTCTTTCTGAAAGGAAAAATATTCTTACTTGTATGTTTAGATAGATACTTGTATCATTTTCTTACATTTATTATTGCATCTTATATAGTGCGATGGTTTTGGTATCCGCCCCCATCGGCCCTCGTCCTGACTATGATTCGGATTTGGTATGTATATTATCTTTATAACTATTGGTTCATTTATTGTTTATGAAAATTATGCCGACCAACGTGACATAGATTTTATTTATCTAGGATGTATGTGAATCGGAAATGCCAACCAACCCTATTGTCGAGAGGTTAAATTTAGTTGAAGAAGAAAACAATTTGTTGAAGGAAAAAATAAAAAAATTGAGGAGGAGAAGATGATATTGGAGTTGCATGTTGCGGATGTCGTCGATGATCACAAGATCAAGATGGATGCAATGCGCTTGAAGATTAGAAAGATTAGAAAATATGCCATTCATACCGAGGCTTGGTATCATTATGCCGTTGGATCAATTGTTACCTTGGTTGCGATTATGATCGCATTTGTTTTCGCATTGAAATGTTTTACATAGTTTCAATGTATGGTTTAATTAATTAGATGCTCTGGAGAGCTATATGTTGTTAGATGAGAACTATGTATGCACTTTGGTTTTAATGTTATAATGAACTTCTATTAATTTGGACACTTAATTATATATAATGCACGCAGATGAACCAGCAATGGATGTACGGTGACAGACACACCCGCGAGTACATTAAGGGCGTGCATGAGTTTCTCGATGCGGCTGAGGCAAACAAGCAGAATGGTTTTATGTGTTGTCCATGCACTGAATGTGGGAATACGAGGTCTTACTCTAACCGGAAAATCCTTCACTCCCACCTGCTTTACAAGGGTTTCATGCCACACTATAATGTTTGGACGAGGCACGGAGAAATAGGGGTTATGATGGAAGACGGCAAAGAAGAAGAGTACGATGACAACTATGTGCCCCCTGAATACGGTGATGCTGCAACGGGGGGAGCTGGTGAAGATCAAGAGGAACCAGACGATGTGCCCAATGATGCTGCCACGGGTGAAGCTGCTGAAGATCAAGAGGAACCAGACGATGTGCCCGATGATGATGATCTCCGCCGGGTCATTATCGATGCAAGGACGCAATGCATTAGTCAAAAGGAGAAGCTGAAGTTCGATCGCATGTTAGAGGATCACAAAAAAGGGTTATACCCCAATTGCGAAGATGGCAACACAAAGCTCGGTACCGTACTGGAATTGCTGCAGTGGAAGGCAGAGAATGTTGTGGCTGACAAAGGATTTGAGAAGCTACTGAAAATATTGAAGAAGAAGCTTCCAAAGGATAACGAAATGCCCGACAGTACATACGCAGCAAAGAAGGTCATATGCCCTCTAGGATTGGAGGTGGAGAAGATACATGCATGCCCTAATGACTGCATCCTCTACCGCGGTGCATACAAGGATCTGAACGCATGCCCGGTATGCGGTGCGTTGCGGTATAAGATCAGACGAGATGACCGTGGTGATGTTGACGGCGAGCCCCTCAGGAAGAGGGTTCCTGCGAAGGTGATGTGGTATGCTCCTATAATACCACGGTTGAAACGTCTGTTCAGAAACAAAGAGCATGCCAAGTTGATGCGATGGCACAGTGAGAACCGAAAGAAAGATGGGAAGTTGAGAGCACCCGCTGACGGGTCGCAATGGAGAAAAATCGAGAGAAAGTACTGGGATGAGTTTGCAAAGGACCTAAGGAATGTATGGTTTTCTTTAAGCGCGGATGGCATTAATCCTTTCGGGGAGCAGAGCAGCAATCACAGCACCTGGCCCGTGACTCTATGTATGTATAACCTTCCTCCTTGGATGTGCATGATGCGGAAGTTCATTATGATGCCAGTTCTCATCCAAGGCCCTAAGCAACCCGGCAATGAAATTGATGTGTACCTAAGGCCATTAGTTGAAGAACTTCTACAGCTGTGGAATGGAAACGGTGTACGTACGTGGGATGAGCACAGACAGGAGGAATTAACCTTAAGGCGTTGCTGTTCGTGACCATCAACGATTGGCCCGCTCTCAGTAATCTTTCAAGACAGACAAACAAAGGATACCACGCATGCACGCACTGTTTAGATGACACTGAAAGTATATACCTGGACAAATGCAGGAAGAATGTGTACCTGGGCCATCGTTGATTTCTTCCGACCAACCATCAATGTCGAAAGAAAGGCAAGCATTTCAAAGGCGAGGCAGATCACCGGAAGAAGCCCGCCATGCGCACCGGTGATCACGTGCTTGCTATGGTCAATGATTTACACTACGTAATCTTTGGAAAGGGTCCCGGTGGACTAGCTGTTCCGAATGACGCTGAGGGACACGCACCCATGTGGAAGAAGAAATCTATATTTTGGGACCTACCCTACTGGAAAGACCTAGAGGTCCGCTCCTCAATCGACGTGATGCACGTGACGAAGAACCTTTGCGTGAACCTGCTAGGCTTCTTGGGCGTGTATGGGAAGACAAAAGATACAGCTGAGGCACGAGAGGATCTGCAACGTTTGCACGAAAAAGACGGCATGCCTCCGAAGCAGTATAAAGGTCCTGCCAGCTACGCTCTTACGAAAGAAGAGAAAGAAATCTTCTTTGAATGCCTGCTCAGTATGAAGGTCACGACTGGCTTCTCGTCGAATATAAAGGGAATAATAAATATGCCAGAGAAAAAGTTTCAGAACCTAAAGTCTCATGACTGCCACATGATTATGACGCAACTTCTTCCGGTTGCATTGAGGGGGCTTCTACCGGAAAACGTCCAATTAGCCATTGTGAAGCTATGTGCATTCCTCAATGCAATCTCTCAGAAGGTGATCGATCCAGAAATCGTACCAAGGCTAAGGAGTGATGTGGCGCAGTGTCTTGTTAGTTTTGAGTTGGTGTTCCCACCATCCTTCTTCAATATCATGACGCACGTCCTAGTTCATCTAGTCGACGAGATTGTCATCCTGGGGCCCGTATTTCTACACAATATGTTCCCCTTTGAGAGGTTCATGGGAGTCCTAAAGAAATATGTCCGTAACCGTGCTAGGCCAGAAGGAAGCATCTCCATGGGCCATCAAACATAGGATGTTATCGGGTTTTGTGTTGACTTCATTCCTGGACTTAACAAGATAGGTCTCCCTAAATCGCGGTATGAGGGGAGACTGACTGGAAAAGGCACTCTTGGAAGAGACTCAATAATATGCAGGGACAGATATTCTTGGTCTCAAGCACACTACATAGTTCTACAGAACTCTACCTTGGTGACCCCGTATGTCGATGAACACAAGAACAGTCTGCGCTCCAAACACCCGGAGCAGTGCGACGACTGGATTACATGTGAACACATCAGGACTTTCAGCAGTTGGTTGGAAACACGTCTCAGAGGTGACAACACTGTTTGTGATGAGTTGTACTTGTTGTCCAGGGCACCATCTTTGACTGTATTGACTTACAAATGATACGAGATAAATGGGAATACATTTTACACGATCTCCCAAGATCAAAAGAGCACCAACCAAAACAGCGGTGTCCGCTTTGATGCAGCAACCGAGAGTGGAAAGGACACATATTATGGTTACATAGTGGACATATGGGAACTTGACTACGGACCTGATTTTAAGGTCCTTTGTTTAAGTGCAAATGGGTCAATCTGTTAGGCGGTGGGGTACAGGTAGACCCACAGTACGGAATGACAACAGTGGATCTGAAAAATCTTGGGTACACTGACGAACCGTTCGTCCTAGCCAATGATGTGGCACAGGTTATCTATGTGAAGGACATGTCTACCAAACCGAGAAAAAGAAAAGATAAGGAAGCGAATACATCATACGATGAGCCAAAGCGCCACATAGTTCTTTCAGGAAAAAGGGACATCCTGGGAGTGGATGGCAAGACAGACATGTCTGAAGATTATGAAAAGTTTCATGAAATTCCTCCCTTCAATGTCAAGGCTGACCCAAGCATCCTGATAAACAATGAAGATTATCCATGGTTACGGCGCAATAAGCAAATGACACAAGCAAAGAAAAAGTGAAGACTTTCTCCCGCAACTATTATGATGATACCATGCCAAATTTGTAACAGACGAACATGCTACCATTGTCCGTTTTGTACATGCACATGCTATGTGGGTGAAATTATGATACCATCCCAACTTTCAACTTTTTCAGAGTTCATTTGAAATGCTTTCATGTCTTATGGTTCGAAACTTTGATACTTCGAAAGTGATTGTCCATTTTGTACACGAAATGCATCAAGTTTTTGTCGTAACCCTCTCTACTTTTTGGAACATGCTATGTGGGTGAAATGATGATACCGTGCCAACTTTCAACCTTTTCAGAGTTCATTTTGAAATGCTTTCCAATTTCAAAGTCATTTAGCTCAAAGAATGAATTAATAGCAAACAGAATGAACTACAAAACTTTTATGAAAATAAAAACAATCAATTAAAATATTATGTTATGATCAACTAAAATAAAACTATAATATTCTTCAATAGCAAAAAGAATATAATTTTTGTGACCTAAAATCAAACTATAAGTATTTAATTGTAAGTATAAATAAAAAATAAATAGCAAAGAAGAAAAAAAATTCTATTTTTATAGTAAAGTTATTCATAAACTAGTGATTCACACAAATTTTTAAAAATTCAAATTTAAACTATTCAAAATTTAAAACTAATGGCACTAACAGAAAGTTTATAATTTTTGTGACCTAAAATCAAAAA
>NC_041384.1:760309379-760310018 GCF_002162155.2 Triticum dicoccoides
ATTTAAAATATTCAAAATTTAAAACTAATGGCACTAACAGAAAGTTTATAATTTTTGTGACCTAAAAGAAAAAAGAAATCACTAAAAAACTGTAAGTATTTAGTTGTAAGTAGAAATAAGAAATAGATAGAAAAAAATTCTATTTTTATAGTAAAGTTATTCATAAACTAGTGATTCACACAAATTTTTAAAAATTCAAATTTAAACTATTCAAAATTTAAAACTAATGGCACTAACAGAAAGTTTATAATTTTTGTGACCTAAAATCAAAAAGAAATCACTAAAAAACTATAAGTACTTAGTTGTAAGTATAAATAAAAAATAAATAGAAAAAAAATGCCTCCTACTGGGCCTCCACGGCCTGAATACGACTAGAAACCCTACATGGGCCAGGATTCAGGCCTGCAGAAGGCCCAATAGGCCCACAGGCAGTAGCAAGTTTAGGCCCGAAAGCCTACATTAGAGAGGAGCTCGAATGGGGTGGCACACCAGCGCTTATAAACCAGTGTCGGCGCCCTTCAACTAGCGATGTGGGACTAAACTTTTGGGCGCGGGGCAGCACAAGGCCATTGGTCCCGGTTGGTGGCACCAACCGGGACTAAAGGGGGCATTGGTCACGGTTCGTGGCACCAACCGTGA
>NC_041384.1:760310028-760319972 GCF_002162155.2 Triticum dicoccoides
GCCGCCCCGATCCCGTCGCCGCCCCGAGCCCATCGCCGCCCCGCCCCGTCGTCGCCCCGCGCCGGCGCCGGCCCTTTAGGTTGATGATGTTGATGATATGATGATGTTTTTTTTCTGTTGATGATATGATGATGTTTTTTTTCTGTTGATGATATGATGATGTTTTTTTTCATATATGCATTTTTTTCATATATGTATTAATTTTTTAAGTTGTTAGTAGATATCGATTTTAGGTTAGTGCATTTTATCACTGATTTTAGGTTAGTTGAGCCTCTTTAGTGCATTTTATGTTTGTTGCATTTTAGGTTAGTGCATTTTATGTTAGTGGAGAGGAAAAAGTAAAATAAGGAAAAGGAAAATAAGTAGAGAAAGAAGGAGAAGAAGAAGGAGAAGATGAGGAGAGGAAGAAAGGGAAGAGGAGAAGAAGAAAGGAATAGAGGAGGAGAAGAAAAAATAGATTTTTTTTTCTATTTTTTCTTCTTCTCCTCTATTCCTTTCTTCTTCTCCTCTTTTTTTCTTCTTTTTTTTCTTCGATCTTCTCCCCCTCCCGATAGGAAAGTTTTATATACAAAGTTACAATTTTACAAAAGTTTTATATATGCAAAAATTACAATTTTAGAAAAAGAAGGATAGGAAAGAAGAAAATAAGAAGAGGAAAGAAAGAAGAAGAGGAGAGGAAAAGAAGAGGAGAAATAAATAAGAAGAAGAAAAAAGAAGAAAAAGAAGAGGAGAAGGAAGAAAGGAATACTGGAGAAGAAGAGAAAATAGAATATATTCTATTTTCTCTTCTTCTCCACTATTCCTTTCTTCCTTCTCCTCTTCTTTTATTCTATTTTCTCTTCTTCTCCACTATTCCTTTCTTCCTTCTCCTCTTCTTTTTCTTCTTTTTTCTTATTCTTATTTATTTCTCCTCTTCGAGGGGTCGAGGGTCGGGAACTAGGGTAGAGGGTCAAGGGTCGTTAAGAGGTTTCCTAGTGTCAAAGTATTGAAGAAATCCATGCCTTCATCATTAGCCGGAAGTAACCAGGGCATGTTGGTACGAAGTTCTGCAAAGTTGTTCTAGAATGGAGTCCCGGATAGAATAATCCGCCTTTTGGTACAAATTCAGCAAAGGCCTTCCAAATAGCGATATTCGGAAGGCTCTTGCTGAACTTTGTGCCAAAAAGCGAATTATCCTATCTAGGACTCCGTTCCAGAACAACTTTGAAGAGCTTCGTACCATCATGCACATGTTACTTTCGCCTAATGATGAAGACATGGTTTTGTTGAATCCTTTGACACTAGGAAACCTCCCGACCCCTCGGCCGGCGATCCTCTCGAACATGAGAGGAAGAAGAGGGTCGTCTAGGGGTCGAGGGTTCCAGGGTCGTCGAGGGTTCGAGGGGTCGAGGATCGCCGAGGGGTCGAGAGAGGTTTCCTAGTGTCAAAGTATTGAAGAAATCCATGCCTTCATCATTAGTCGGAAGTAACCAGGGCATGTTGGTACGAAGTTCTGCAAAGTTGTTCTGGAATGGAGTCCCGGATAGAATAATCCGCCTTTTGGTACGAATTCAACAAAGGCCTTCCAAATAGCGATATTCGGAAGGCTCTTGCTGAACTTTGTACCAAAAAGCAAATTATCCTATCTGGGACTCCGTTCCAGAACAACTTTGAAGAGCTTCGTACTATCATGCACATGTTACTTTCGCCTAACGATGAAGACATGGTTTTGTTGAATCCTTTGACACTAGGCAACCTCCCGACCCCTCGGCCGGCGATCCTCTCGAACATGAGAGGAAGAAGAGGGTCGTCTAGGGGTCGAGGGTTCCAGGGTCGTCGAGGGTTCGAGGGGTCGAGGATCGCCGAGGGGTCGAGAGAGGTTTCCTAGTGTCAAAGTATTGAAGAAATCCATGCCTTCATCATTAGCCGGAAGTAACGAGGGCATGTTGGTACAAAGTTCTGCAAAGTTGTTCTGGAATGGAGTCCCGGATAGAATAATCCACCTTTTGGTACGAATTCAGCAAAGGCCTTCCAAATAGCAATATTCGGAAGGCTCTTGCTGAACTTTGTACCAAAAAGAGAATTATCCTATCTGGGACTCCGTTCCAGAACAACTTTGAAGAGCTTCGTACCATCATGCACATGTTACTTTCGCCTAATGATGAAGACATGGTTTTGTTGAATCCTTTGACACTAGGCAACCTCCTGACCCCTCGGCGATCCTCTCGAACATGAGAGGAAGAAGAGGGTCGTCTAGGGGTCGAGGGTTCCAGGGTTCTTCTCCTCTATTCTTTCTTCTCCTCTCTTTTTCTTCTTCTTCCTCTTTTTTTATCGGGAACGAGGGTCGTCGAGGGACATAGATGTAGTGTCATCGTTGTCGATATATACCCCCTCCCGATAGCTTACTATGATTAGGTAGCTAGTTCTACATTTGGCACTAATATATCCATCTGTCATGTTTGAATAATAATTGCCATGTTGTAAATATTTGTAGAAACTATGGACGGCCGAGGGGTCGGGAGGTTGCCTAGTGTCAAAGGATTCAACAAAACCATGTCTTCATCATTAGCCGGAAGTAACGAGGGCATGTTGGTACGAAGTTCTGCAAAGTTGTTCTGGAATGGAGTCCCGGATAGAATAATCCACCTTTTGGTATGAATTCAGCAAAGGCCTTCCAAATAGCAATATTCGGAAGGCTCTTGCTGAACTTTGTACCAAAAAGCGAATTATCCTATCAGGGACTCCGTTCCAGAACAACTTTGAAGAGCTTCGTACCATCATGCACATGTTACTTTCGCCTAATGATGAAGACATGGTTTTGTTGAATCCTTTGACACTAGGAAACCTCCCGACCCCTCGGCCGGCGATCCTCTCGAACATGAGAGGAAGAACAGGGTCGTCTAGGGGTCGAGGGTTCCAGGGTCGTCGAGGGTTCGAGGGGTCGAGGATCGCCGAGGGGTCGAGAGAGGTTTCCTAGTGTCAAAGTATTGAAGAAATCCATGCCTTCATCATTAGTCGGAAGTAACCAGGGCATGTTGGTACGAAGTTCTGCAAAGTTGTTCTGGAATGGAGTCCCGGATAGAATAATCCGCCTTTTGGTACGAATTCAACAAAGGCCTTCCAAATAGCGATATTCGGAAGGCTCTTGCTGAACTTTGTACCAAAAAGCGAATTATCCTATCTGGGACTCCGTTCCAGAACAACTTTGAAGAGCTTCGTACCATCATGCACATGTTACTTTCGCCTAACGATGAAGACATGGTTTTGTTGAATCCTTTGACACTAGGCAACCTCCCGACCCCTCGGCCGGCGATCCTCTCGAACATGAGAGGAAGAAGAGGGTCGTCTAGGGGTCGAGGGTTCCAGGGTCGTCGAGGGTTTGAGGGTTCGAGGATCGC
The DNA here is from genome assembly GCF_002162155.2 of Triticum dicoccoides. NCBI lineage: Eukaryota > Viridiplantae > Streptophyta > Magnoliopsida > Poales > Poaceae > Triticum > Triticum dicoccoides. Next base: position 760,313,406 of record NC_041384.1, read on the forward strand.
CGAGGGGTCGAGAGAGGTTTCCTAGTGTCAAAGTATTGAAGAAATCCATGCCTTCATCATTAGCCGGAAGTAACGAGGGCATGTTGGTACGAAGTTCTGCAAAGTTGTTCTGGAATGGAGTCCCGGATAGAATAATCCACCTTTTGGTACGAATTCAGCAAAGGCCTTCCAAATAGCAATATTCGGAAGGCTCTTGCTGAACTTTGTACCAAAAAGCGAATTATCCTATCTGGGACTCCGTTCCAGAACAACTTTGAAGAGCTTCGTACCATCATGCACATGTTACTTTCGCCTAATGATGAAGACATGGTTTTGTTGAATCCTTTGACACTAGGCAACCTCCTGACCCCTCGGCGATCCTCTCGAACATGACAGGAAGAAGAGGGTCGTCTAGGGGTCGAGGGTTCCAGGGTTCTTCTCCTCTATTCTTTCTTCTCCTCTTTTTTTCTTCTTCTTCCTCTTTTTTTTATCGGGAACGAGGGTCGTCGAGGGACATAGATGTAGTGTCATTGTTGTCGATATATACCCCCTCCCGATAGCTTACTATGATTAGGTAGCTAGTTCTACATTTGGCACTAATATATCCATCTGTCATGTTTGAATAATAATTGCCATGTTGTAAATATTTGTAGAAACTATGGACGGCCGAGGGGTCGGGAGGTTGCCTAGTGTCAAAGGATTCAACAAAACCATGTCTTCATCATTAGCCGGAAGTAACGAGGGCATGTTGGTACGAAGTTCTGCAAAGTTGTTCTGGAATGGAGTCCCGGATAGAATAATCCACCTTTTGGTACGAATTCAGCAAAGGCCTTCCAAATAGCAATATTCGGAAGGCTCTTGCTGAACTTTGTACCAAAAAGCGAATTATCCTATCTGGGACTCCGTTCCAGAACAACTTTGAAGAGCTTCGTACCATCATGCACATGTTACTTTCGCCTAATGATGAAGACATGGTTTTGTTGAATCCTTTGACACTAGGCAACCTCCCGACCCCTCGGCCGGCGATCCTCTCGAACATGAGAGGAAGAAGAGGGTCGTCTAGGGGTCGAGGGTTCCAGGGTCGTCGAGGGTTCGAGGGGTCGAGGATCGCCGAGGGGTCGAGAGAGGTTTCCTAGTGTCAAAGTATTGAAGAAATCCATGCCTTCATCATTAGCTGGAAGTAACGAGGGCATGTTGGTACGAAGTTCTGCAAAGTTGTTCTGGAATGGAGTCCCGGATAGAATAATCCACCTTTTGGTACGAATTCAGCAAAGGCCTTCCAAATAGCAATATTCGGAAGGCTCTTGCTGAACTTTGTACCAAAAAGCGAATTATCCTATCTGGGACTCCGTTCCAGAACAACTTTGAAGAGCTTCGTACCATCATGCACATGTTACTTTCGCCTAATGATGAAGACATGGTTTTGTTGAATCCTTTGACACTAGGCAACCTCCTGACCCCTCGGCGATCCTCTCGAACATGAGAGGAAGAAGAGGGTCGTCTAGGGGTCGAGGGTTCCAGGGTTCTTCTCCTCTATTCTTTCTTCTCCTCTTTTTTTCTTCTTCTTCCTCTTTTTTTTATCGGGAACGAGGGTCGTCGAGCGACATAGATGTAGTGTCATCGTTGTCGATATATACCCCCTCCCGATAGCTTACTATGATTAGGTAGCTAGTTCTACATTTGGCACTAATATATCCATCTGTCATGTTTGAATAATAATTGCCATGTTGTAAATATTTGTAGAAACTATGGACGGCCGAGGGGTCGGGAGGTTGCCTAGTGTCAAAGGATTCAACAAAACCATGTCTTCATCATTAGCCGGAAGTAACGAGGGCATGTTGGTACGAAGTTCTGCAAAGTTGTTCTAGAATGGAGCCCCGGATAGAATAATCCACCTTTTGGTACGAATTCAGCAAAGGCCTTCCAAATAGCAATATTCGGAAGGCTCTTGCTGAACTTTGTACCAAAAAGCGAATTATCCTATCTGGGACTCCGTTCCAGAACAACTTTGAAGAGCTTCGTACCATCATGCACATGTTACTTTCGCCTAATGATGAAGACATGGTTTTGTTGAATCCTTTGACACTAGGCAACCTCCTGACCCCTTGGCGATCCTCTCGAACATGAGAGGAAGAATAGGGTCGTCTAGGGGTCGAGGGTTCCAGGGTTCTTCTCCTCTATTCTTTCTTCTCCTCTTTTTTTCTTCTTCTTCCTCTTTTTTTTATCGGGAACGAGGGTCGTCGAGGGACATAGATGTAGTGTCATCGTTGTCGATATATACCCCCTCCCGATAGCTTACTATGATTAGGTAGCTAGTTCTACATTTGGCACTAATATATCCATCTGTCATGTTTGAATAATAATTGCCATGTTGTAAATATTTGTAGAAACTATGGACACCGCCCTAGACGAATCAACAAAAGAAGCGTTGTTGAGGGACATAATCGCAGAAGGAAGTGATGCCATCTCGTTGTTTCTCAATGAAACCGATGGTCTGGAAGGAGAGGGTGAACAAGCTGGCTACGGTGACCTAATGCCGGTGCAAGAAGAAGAACATGAGGACGGCTCTGGTGACCCAATGCCGGTGCAAGAAGGAGACCGTGATGACGGCTCCGGTGACCGAACCGAGTCCGGCCAAGTATATATATTAGTTAAGCCTATGCTGACTAGCTGATTGATGCATTCATTGTTTTGGTATGTACACATATTAATTAAGTCTTTGTTCTTTTTTCTAGCCTTCCGGATCGAGCACAACTTCGGTAAAGAGACGAGGCCCGAAGAAAAAGTTGAGCTCGGATGAAAAGTTTGAGATCATAGCAATCGCGCCCGACGGCCAACCTATTGAACCCCTCCGGACAAAGAGCGCATTTGTTGCTCAGTGCGGGGTTCTGGTTAGGGACAAGATCCCGATAAGCATCCAGCAATGGTTTAAGCCGGCTACAGAAGACCCTGAGGTATCTTATGTTAATGATATGCAGAAAAATGATCTTTGGACTGAGCTGAAGTCAAATTTCACCCTACCGCCTGAGGATAATCCAGAGAACCCAGTTAAAGAGAAATTAATCAAGTCTTTTGCTCTGAAGAGGATGGCAGAACTATTCAAGAGGTGGAAGAAAGAGCTGAATAAGTTTGTCGAAAATAATGAGACACCAGAATTCAAGGGCAGATATGAGAAGATCAGAGATCACTGGCCCGCATTTGTGGCCCACAAGACATCGGAAAAGAGTCAGAAGATGTTGGCGACAAACAAGCAAAATGCTGCGAAGAAGAAGCTTCACCATCGCACGGGGTCAGGTGGCTACCTCGTAGCCCGGCCTAAGTGGTCCAAGACTGAGAATGATCTGGTTCATAAAGGGATCGAACCAGAGACAATTAACTGGCCAGACCGTTGCCGGACTTGGTTCTTTGAGGCTGGCGGAACCCTGGACCCTGTAACAGGGAAGTGCATTTGGACGAACGATCAAATGGACATACCAGTCAGTAAGCTTAAGCAGTATATCGAAGCAGCGCAGGAAGGGACGTTCTTTCCAGACAGAGAGAACGACGAGCTCACAATGGCCCTCGGGAATCCTGAGCACCCTGGACGGACATGAGGCATGCCAGGCTCCATTCCGTGGAAGGTTGGGTTTCCGGACGCAGGCGGTTACAAATCCCATGAGAGGAGGAAAAAAGTGCAGCAGACCCAAATGCAGGCGCTGCAAGCAAGGGTAGACGCGATAGAGGAATGAGAAGCAAATCGCAGCAAACGTACTGCCGAAACCTCCCCTGAAGCTACCCCGCCATCTCAGCGCAGAAGCAGCGTGGCTTCCACCGAGCTGCTTCAGCCGGAGCATGCCTTGACGGCTCCTGCCAGCTATCCCATGGATGCTATAACGGAGTCTCAAAATTGCCACCTTATGACGCAATGGATGAATTTGAAGGTCAAGGCGGCTGTTGGCTCTGTTTTTCCTACTGAACCCGGCGCAACTTTTCACTGCCGGCCGATTCCAGAAGGATATGCTAGGGTGATGGTGGATGAGATAACGGAGGGATTTGAGGACCTCCAGCTTGACCACCCTACCGGTGAAGGGGAGACTCGGCTGGGGTCTGCTCTGAAGACTCCATGCCTATGGCGGAAGGAGCTCATCAACCTTCCGAACTGGACGCCACCGCCTCCTCCTCCTCCTCCTCCGGCGAGTCAGGGCACTCCGCCTCCACCGCCTCCTCCTCCGGTGAGTGACGATCAGGGCCCTCGGCCGGCTCCTTCTCCGGTGCATGGCGGCACTCCGCCTCCTTCTCCGCCCGCGCCAACGCGCCCGAGCAGCCAGCCTCCTCCTTCTCCGCCTCGTCAGCAAGGGCGGAAGAGACCTGCCGCCGCTCCAGCTGCTCCGGCGCGTCGTAGTCCTTCTCCTCCGCCTCTTAAGAAAGTAAAGAAGACAACCGCTACGTCTGCTCGGTCGGCGTCTAGCAGTACAACCAGAGGCGGGAGGACATACAGATTCGGTCCTTCTATGAAGACTCCAGAGAAGTTACCATATGAGAGGACCCTGGAGGAGAACGCCGAGATTGCGCGAGAAGAAGTGAGGAACTTCTTTGAAGGGGTGAAAGAAAAGAAACATCCACCTCCGGAGGAGAAGGTAGATCGGATGAAAGTGAAGCGCACTCTGGCTGCCCTGACAAAACCACCGAAGTCTGATCCGCCAAAAGGAAACTATGACCGCATTATTGGAAAGGAAGTTGCCGAAGCGGAGCGGTCGGGAAGTACTGTCAGTGATCAAAGGCTGAAAGAATGACGAGCTAGGAAACAAATTGCCCAGCTCGGCGAACAAGCGAAGCAATCGTGCCCCCCGCTCAATGTGCCTAGCCACAACGTCGCTAATGATCTGAGGATGGTGCCCGGTTATAGCAATCTTGCAGATTACCTGCCCGACGAAGTACATTACGAACCCATGGACGTGCAGATACAAAGATACGAGTACGGGAAGCCTCTCGTCAAAGATGAAAGATCTCTATCAACGATGATGCGAAGATTGCATGATTGGTACTTGAAAATCTGCAGAGACTCTGGGGGGAGGAGTACTTTGTATGTGAAAGTTAAAAAGGAGCATGACCTCGTTGGAATTGATCTGTTGCCTGTTCCATTTGAGGAGTTCTATCAGTTTTTCAATCAATTGGCCCTCGATAAAACAACGGTCGCCTGCTACTGTCTGTAAGTAGTACTACTTTTGTCATTAAGTTTCTCTATATAGCTTAGCTCTTTCATTGCATGTATTTATAATCATCCTCACTATATTATGCAGATTGAAGATCGCCGAATTGAAGAAAAGACAAGTCGGTGATATTGGGTTCATTAACACATATCTCATAGATGCAACTGAGGTTAAACTTCATGCCGCAGCTACCGAGGCCAACTTGCTACGATCGTTCGTAATAAATCAAAACAAAGATATAATACTCTTTCCTTACAACTTCAGGTGAGTGTTACTGTCTTGTGCGTATTCGGTTTCCCTTATATATTAGTCAAGGTTATAGTAATGTAATTGATGAGTTATGCATGTGTGTGCAGTTCTCACTATATTCTCCTAGAGATTAAGCTTGAGCAGGGAGTAGTAACCGTCTTAGACTCTAAACGAAAAGATCCCCAGGACTATGCAGACATGACTCAAATACTCCAGAAGTAAGTTAAATCGATCATTATCCACCATATCAGCAACTTTGTTCATTTCTTGATATCAAGTAATTGTTTTTCTTTGTCCGGCAGGGTTTGGAGAAAATTCACCGAAACAGTTCCGGGACTGCCGAAGGAGCTGGAATTTAGACACGCGAAAGTAAGTACTATAGTAGCATGTTCCGCGCGTCTCCTAGTGATTCAAGCGCTAGTTTCATCAATACCATTTAGCATTCTTGATTATCAGTTTGATTGACCTCTATTTCTTGTAAAGTGGTTGTGGCAGGAACAAGGGAATGATTTCTGTGGATACTACATCTACGAGTCCATCCGCCACACGACCTGTGAGCGGGGCGGGTACTCTAATGAACAATATGAAGTACGTAAATAACAACATTTACAATTTTATTTTATTACCATCATTTGTGCTGAGTTTCATTCATTCATATATATATGTATTGACCCCCTTCTTCAAATTAGATGTTTCGGAAGCGGGATGAACTCCTAGCACCAGCTCGCATGCGAGCAATTCAAGAGGAATTGGCGGCATTCTGTCTTGACCACGTGATCCCTGAAGACAGAGAATTCTATGTGGACTCTGAGTCCGTATGATTATATTTGTAAGAGATAATTATTGTATATATGTAGCCGGTAGTGTCAGATAGATATACGAGAACTTGTTGTTCGACCAATCTCTCGGATAAGGAGAGGTGGTCGATATCACTTCTCTCTGTATGCATATATGTTCATGACGATCTTCTGTTTCCTTCGTTTGCTTACTAGCTAGCCAGCGTGTCTAGTCCTCTCTATACGTATGTATAGTACGTAGCATCGACCAAGCACGGACATAAGAGAGGACACTTCTCTCTATTAATTATAGCTAGCTAACACAATATATGAAACACCTAAATTAACCCCCCAAAACCCCCAACCCCCCCCCT
>NC_041384.1:760320209-760321862 GCF_002162155.2 Triticum dicoccoides
AACAAAAACCCCAGCCACAGAAATGCTGACGCGTGGATGCCTATTGGTCCCGGTTGGTGCCACCAACCGGGACCAAAGGGTCTCCTGACTGGGCTCTGCGCACTGCCCACATGGAGGGCCTTTAGTCCCGATTCTGGATTGAACCGGGACTAAAGGGGGGAGGTATTAGTACCGACACTTTAGTCCCGGTTCCGGAACCGGGACTAAAGGCCCTTACGAACCGGGACTATAGGCCCGTTTTCTACCAGTGAGTGGATATTGAATACGAATGCTGCACCCTTCGCCTCCTTCTCTTGCGCCTATAAAAGGGAGGTCGCTCCTCTCAGAGAGACGCACCAGAACTTCTCCTTCCTCTCGCCACCGGTTTCAATCTCTGAGCTGCTGCTGTCTTCCTCATCCCGGCTTGCGGCGTGCACCGCAGGTCGGGACAGTACGCCTCCGGAACCGCACCTCTTTGAGTCCTGTACGGGAGAAGGGTGATAAGGTTTTTGGGGAGCGTTCTGCGCGACTACTGACTGACTCCTTCGTCACGGACGCCCCGGACTCCAACGACTTCTTCCCCGACGTCGACAACCTCCTCGACAACATGGCTGGCGAGGACACCGACCCCAAGTCCAGTGCTACTGCTGTTGTTGTCCCGTATGTGTTCTTCTTTCTGTTAGATATCCTGCCACAGTTTCTTGTACTAGTACTTGCCCTAAATATGTTAGGTTCTACCTCATATATGCAACTAGTTCTACTGTCTGCTATAGATATGATAAGCTACAGTTCATATATGCAGAAGCTATTTTCCTTCTCTCTGTCAGAACGCATGACTTGTTTTATCTCTACTATATTAGTCATGATTTATCTAGTATTTCTGTTAATAAAATCATCCGATAAATTGCTCATATTTCCAACAATGGATGTGTCATGCGGCGTTCCTGTTACCAAGTGTGTATGTGTTTTGAAGAATTATGTAGTGTATGTTGTTGTGCCTGGTTTGGTTCTGAAGAAAAGGGTATGTACCAAGATTGGAATGTTCTAACCCTTTCTATCATGCATCCTCTTGTCCCCTCGAACTAATTATGTCTTTTGCGGAAGAAAAACACACAAATCTTTCCATGCGAAAGAAGCAGCAGCAGCAGCAGCGGTGTGTGCTATATGAATACTATTGCTTATCTGATGATTTAACTAGAGTGGGGTGCTTAACTAAAAGAAGGGAAGATTTGCGAGAAAAGAAAGGTACATATGGATGATATTTGTCCATCCATCCATCAATTGTTCCCTGTTGTTGTCAGAGAGTGCTTGATTAAACAATCTGGGCGAGGCGAATCAATCATGTGAGCTGTGGAATTAACAATTGGAGCAGCTAGGTTTGTGTTTCATACTTTCATGCCAGTCTGGTGGCTTCAGCTTTGGCTCTGAAGACCTGAGTCATGCCTAATGGGAGTGCAGGTGTTCTTGCCAGCTTCAATTTGCAAGGAATTCGTGCAGACCCGACCTGCTACAGAGCAGAAAATTGAAATTCAACGCTAGGAACAGCAAGTGGAATAATTTTGTTCCAGAAAGAATAGTTACAGGAAATATAGGAGCAAAAGAAAAAATTCAATCATGTGAGCTGTGGAATTAACAATTGGAGCAGCTGTTGCTGCTTGGTTTGTGTTTCATACT
>NC_041384.1:760322372-760323062 GCF_002162155.2 Triticum dicoccoides
TTTTGTTCCAGAAAGAATGGTTACAGGAAATATAGGAGCAAAAGAAAAAATTCAATCATGTGAGCTGTGGAATTAACAATTGGAGCAGCTGTTGCTGCTTGGTTTGTGTTTCATACTTTCATGCCAGTCTGGTGGCTTCAGCTTTGGCTCTGAAGACCTGAGTCATGCCTGATGGGAGTGCAGGTGTTCTTGCCAGCTTCAATTTGCAAGGAATTCGTGCAGACCCGACCTGCTACAGAGCAGAAAATTGAAATTCAACGCTAGGAACAGCAAGTGGAATAATTTTGTTCCAGAAAGAATGGTTACAGGAAATATAGGAGCAAAAGAAAAAATTGGGGCGAGAAAGGCTCGAACTCTCGACCTCAGGATCACTCGCTTTTGCTATGAGACCTACGCGCTAGCCAACTACGCCACCGCCCCCTTGTGTTATTTTCTTAAATCAAAATTTATTGTACTTGCATATCTCTTATATGTGTTGTAATTGACGTAATTTTATACTATGTTTGTGAAAAAAATAGAAGAATCCGAGTTGGTTAACCAGATGGTAGAAATAGGTAAAGGCGTGTTACAGAAACATGACGACATATATATGTTGATACAAACTTCGACGGCAGCAAGTAGGTTGGTTGGTTATCACTACTCAAATTGGTTCTAGACTCAAGTAGCCAGGCATAAATATATTAGTATTCA
>NC_041384.1:760323622-760330549 GCF_002162155.2 Triticum dicoccoides
ATATGCATCTTCCTGCAGAGATTCCAGATGCATGGTCTGTGTAGACAACAAAATTAGTGATTTCCTCCTTGCATCTGTCTGGTACCTTTGGTCACTTCTGGACACAATGAAAAGAGGCTCAGTTCAAGATGCCAAAAAGAAAAAAATATCCGACGGTTCTCAACTATCAAGAAGTAAACAAGACGATACATGGAGCCTCGGTACTTCTATAATGGATCAAAGCAGTTGTACTCTAGATCCATCACTCCATCAAAGTGTACTTTGGGGGCACAAATAGTACTAGTAGGACCACCGTGTTTAGTTCAGGTTCATATTCCAGCAAACTAAACCATATACCAGGAAGGGAAAAAGATAGTGGTAGCTGGCTGCAATAGTAAAATATTTATGGATAACTTAAACCATATGTATGCATCTCACCTCGCTGCATCAAGATAAGCATTAAGCATCCTCAAAAAAAAGGATAAGCATTAAGCAACAGAAATGGCCTCCTAAGCTTATGGACCACTACCTTGGAGGAGAGAAGAAAGATCATGGAAGAACAAAAATGTTGCCAAGGTAGTTTGGGCTTCAGAAACCAAGCTTGGTTAGAACGCCAAGCGTGGTGTCTCCTACCTTGCCCCGACAGTCTCCGTGCCCGACTACTGAAAGCAAAATATTATCTAAATGGGAGGTTGGAAGATACTGTTTGTACGGGTAACCCGTCTCCTACTTGGCAGGCAATATGTCATGGCCTTGAATTGCTAAAGAAAGGGATAGTGTGGATGATCACAAATGGCCAAAATGTTAGAATTTGGCGTGATAGATGGATTGTAAGAAATCTTACTGGTGGACTCATATCGCCCAAAGGACATTGTAGATTTAAATGGCCTCCTGAGCTTATGGACCACAATGGAAATTGGGATAACTCTAAACTGCAGCAATTCTTTCTCCCAATCGACATTTGTGACATCCAAAAAATTGGCCCCTCTCATCGTCTTGGCGATGACTTGATAGCATGGGCCCAAGAAATCTGGTGTATACGGTGTGAGAAGTGTGTACCGTTTGGCTACGGATGATCTTCATAATGGGCGCGTGACCTCCTCAGGCCACCACCCAAACGGCCGACGTGACGGTTGGAAGGCCCTATGGTCATGCAGTGCATCACCAAAGGTATTGAGCTTCGGTTGGTGCCTAGCAAATAATTCCCTTGGTACGTGGTGCAACAAAAACAAATGAATTTTGGAACCCAAGACATTATGCCCTATATGTAGCACATGTGAGGAAGATTTTTTTCCCGTGCATAAATGCAAGAACGCTATGACGGACAATGTCTTCTAAATGGACTTTACATGATGTTATATCTATCAAGCCCACTGGTCCAGATTGGTTTATTCAACTGCTTTGTGAGTTAGATGAACCAGCAAGGGTTCAACTTCTTATGCTCTTCTGGAGAATCTATCATGTTCGAAATGATATAGGTGGCCTTTGGTTCTCAGGCTATCCCTGGATGGGATAGGGATAACCTGATTTTTTGAGGATGCCACACGTTTGGAAGAGAGGATGAGATGGCTGAGGATAACCAGGGATAACGAATATTCGCTCCAAAACTTGGCTATCGAGAGCTGCAAAAAATTGGCGGACAAGGGCAGCCACCCGCGCTCGCTCTGCTTCAGCTTACCTATCTTGGTGATTAGCACCGAGACAAGAGACAAACAGATGAATAGGCAACACGGTCACACCAGATCTGATTAGTGAGTTTGGCGATTTCGATGAATTGTTTGGACAGTGGAAGCTAGCCTCCGTGCTAATGCCCGGCGAGTAGAAAGGATAGTCATGACCGAATTGTTTCGATTTTGTATCATAGAAGGTAAACGGAAAAAATCTGCATATACTACTTGGGTATTTTCTCTTTCTTTGAGGGGAATATATTGGGGGTATTCTGACCTGAGAGGTAATCATAACAATTCATCCACCTATCATCCTTTCAAGCAAACATAAAATTGGCTATCCCGACCACTATCTAACCTTCCAACCAAACATGCAAAGATGGCTATCCATAACTAGGTGGACAGGGGCACCCTTAGCCAATCCAACCTTGCCATTGAACCAAACGCCACCATAGTGCACTCAAAGACCGGCCCCCTGTGGATGTCCCTGTCAGGTTTCTATAGAGCTATCTATCCTCCTTACAGTCTGTTGCGACTTGCCCAAATGATGATCATACTAAGGGAAAATCCCCGGTTCAGTTCTGCTACCCACTGGTAATACGCACATGTGACAATAAATTTACTACTCCTGTCCCTTGGTCACCTCCTTCTGCTAGACGTGTTAAACTAAATACAGATGGCTCCATATTGGATGGGGTTGATGGTATAGGTATGATACTCCGTGACCACTCCGACGGTATTGTTTTCAGCTCCTGTAGGCACCTTTTTTCATGCAATGATGTGTTGGAGACTGAGATTTTAGCTATCCGGGAGGGACTCATGCTAGCCCTACAATGGGGCAATCTACCAATTGACATTGAAAGTGACAATTTGGAGGTTGTGAACATGTTGAAGAGTGGAGACACAAACAGATCAAGATAGACATTTCTTGTTAGAGAGATAAAGGAAGCATGTCCAATCGTAGTTCTTGTATTACCCACATCCGTCGTGGCTGTAATTCCACTAGCTAGTCATGTTTCGGCAAACTTTGGGAGGACTCAAGGTCGAACTGTTGTATGGCTTGGGTCGGGATCAGATGTCGTATTAGACGATGTTAAGCGTGATTATACATTGATTGAGTAATACAAGAATTATTTCCGCAAAAAAACACAAATGTTACCAACACTGAATGTTGTTTATGTTATATCCATAGCAAGGCTGATTTTGTGTATGAGACACACGAGGCATCACCTAACGAAAACATGCTACAAAAGAAATGAGGAGCCAGAATCAAGTCGATCACAATATACAAAACTCTTTTTTTAGGCAGTACAAAACTCTTTTTTGACGAGGCTATCCAGCAAGAACAAACAAAAGGTTTTCTTTTTAGGCTTCAAACAAAAGGTTGAGTCGGGCTTGGCGAGATGCGACACACCTGTGCAGCTGGGCTTGTGAATAAAAGGCCCAACATCCGTTCGTCACTGGAAAAAAACTACTATAATGCCACGAGTAGGGATGAAAATGGAGCGGAAACTTTTTGTTTTTCTAGGGAAAAATTAAAAACAGAGAGGAAAAACAGAAACAAAACTGAAATAAAACTGGAATTTTGTATGCGGAAACATAAATGGAAATGGAACAACGTTTTACGGTGGAACATGCGAGGAAATGAAACTTTTCATTTCTATTAATACGACACTTTCTGTGTTGAGTATGAACATATGGCTATTTTGTAGCCTGACAAACACATAATTAGGCCCTCCACATATCATGCAGAATTGCCCATATGGCCTAACTTCTTCACTACTATCAATGCATCATGGACACTTCTCTTTCTGAGTTGAAGTGTCTACTATATTACTAGTATATACTACTATTGAAGTCGTCAGCTATATAAACAGTGGTGTGTGATCTATCTTCTATTATAGAACAATATGTTAGTAGTATGACCGTATGAGCACTATTGTGATTTGCGCTCTAGTGTTTGGTTGTTTGATGGCTTTCAAGTTTTTGTGTTGCCAATTAAATATTTATGCACAAATGAATATCATATTATATACCCAACATGTATCTTAATATTTTGATACCTTTCAAGTTTTTGTGTTGCGGAAGTTCAATTGTACTTTGTTGGTTCCATTGTGTTTTTTCTACGGTTCAAGGGGTCTTTGGTTCCGGCGAATACTCGATTTTGTCTCCGTGTCCTTGTCGTATTCACTGCGGTTTCATTTCCGGTAGTATTCGTTTGCAGGGTTTCTATATTCATTTCCAATTTCGAAGCAAATATGAAAACACACGTGGCAACACCAAGTTCCATCCGTTTCCACTTTGTTTTCATCCCTAGCCACGAGTCAGTTTCCACTTTCCATCCAAACTAGGGTAGTATAAAATTCCCTGAAAACTAGATTAATATAAACTCATAGATATGAATAAAGGAAAAGAGAAGTGAGTGATGCCCATTATTCAATAGTTGTTACTAGATCTTAGCGGGGTTTAAGCATTTCTTAATGATAATGTAGTTTTTAGTAGCGTTTGCTTCCTTTAATGTCAATTTGAACCATTGGACGCCATGCTGGCGGATCATGGCCTCTCTTCTGCTTTTGCTAAATCTCTATGTGTTGGTTCGAAATATGGGTGGCCGGATTGTGTGTTTCCCCTTTATATTCTCAAACGACCACCTTGTATTGCTCGACTTCGATATTTAGGAGGTCCAAGCGGAATGGTTTGGGGACAATACATGTTCTATTTACCAGACTCGTGGTGTTGGTTTATTCTCTCTTGATTTTCTTGTGCACTACCAGGAGACCCGTCTTTTGTTGTTGGTCTCGTCCCGGTCAAGCTGCCATTTCTTCCTTTAACCCCCTTTCCGGAGGTCCACCGGCAGAGAATGTATTGATGTGAGCTTGATATCTAATGTTGCGAACCCTTCTTTGGGTTCACCCCTAGTCCATGGTCATCATGGATGCATGTGCTTCAGCATCTTCGATGGCACTAGGGGACTCTTCCTCCTCCATTTCAATCGGAGGTGTCGGTTAGCTGTTTTCAACATTGATGCTAGGTTCGAGACAGGTTGTGCCCAGTGGGGATTTCCCCAGTCATCATGTTGGACATATTTGTTTTTGTTTCTTCTCCACTTGCCCATGTACATGTTTCATTGGTCCTTTCTTGATTTATATATATAATTTATTGCAGGCTCATCTCCATAAATCTTGGAATACAATGCAGACTTTTTTCCATGAAAAATCCGTACTTAAAGGATACTTGTCTTGTAAAAATAGTGGATGAACAGCACATGATGCATACTGTATGTCTTGGAAGAATGCTGAACATTATTTATTAATATATATAAATTAGATGAAACAAAATAAACACAATGGTTTTGTGGTGTAGTTGGTTATCACGTCAGTCTAACACACTGAAGGTCTCCGGTTCGAAGCCATTTATATATTTGTTTTTTTTCGCATTTTGCATAGTGTAAAAAAAATAAAAGAAAAAAAAGAATGGTGGCCCATACAGGTCTTGAACCTGTGACCTTCGCGTTATTAGCACGACGCTATAACCAGCTGAGCTAATAGGCCCCTCGGTCGGCAATAGTTTTTGAGACTATATATTCGAACTGAATAAGACTCGTACCACTCCTCTTGTGGTGAGATGGAAAGAGTAAGATCACTGTGGCCTTTTTTGGATGTTAAGCTGATCTTATGAATCACAATAAAAAAAAACCCATCTCTGCTCGTTAGAGGGATCTGCAAAATGGAGCAACAGATCTTGGTCCTTGGCTATGTAGATTCCCATTTAACTGTCCACGTTTGTAAGTATTTGTAGCTGTTGGAGCCTTTCTGTCATTGTTTCTGTGATGAGATGGGTACCTAAATCATCTTGCAACAGCTACATAGTGATAAAACCATATGTGCAAGCGAGCAAGTAGTGGCAGCTGTGCCAAATTTGCAAATTCGACTATGCTATCTGTGCCCTATTTTGCAATAGCCACATAGTGATAAAGCCATATGTGCATAGTTTCCATTACTGCGGGCAAGTAATACCCACTATAATTGGTTGAAGAGAAAATAATCACTCTTGACTTCTGCATCACAGGATGCTCATAACCAAATTAAATATATCTTTTTGGGAGTGAGGGCACTATCTCCTGGAAGAAGAACTATGGTTTTCGTGGTATCCCTCCCTTCTCTATCCTGGATAGGAAAATAACGGCTGGCATGGAGCCTCCAAGACGCATATGAAATACTAGCCACCTCACTTCCATCATCATCATGTTAATCTTTGGTTTGGGACGTATGCACAGGGATAAAAGATGTATATCCATCTTATAATGCAAAGAAAAAAAAGTTAAGAAGAGGATGAATCAGAAGAAAATTCATTTGAAGGAGTGGGGACTAAAGGTCCCCCCCTTTTAGTCCCGGTTCAACATGAACTAGGACCAAAGGCCCACCACGTGGCACGAGGCGCACCGTGGTCTGGGGGACCTTTAGTCCTGGTTGGTAAGGAAATTTTTATTTTTATTTTTTAAATAAAGCAAAAACAGCCCGCCTACTAGGCCGGCACGGCCTGCATACGACTAGAAACCCAATCTCTAATTGGGCCAGGATGCAGGCCTGAACGGCCCAGTAGGCCCCATAGGGCAGATGACTTGCAATAGACCCACAAAGGCCTGCTTAGAGAGGAGCTCGACACGGTAGCCGCGGCGGGGCTTATAAATCGGTGCGAGCTCCTCTCAACTAGCGAGGTGGGACTAAACATTGTGCACTGCGGGTGGCAGCACACCACCTTTAGTACCGGTTGGTGGCTCCAACTGGTACTAAAGAGGGGTCTTTAGTACCGGTTGGTGGCTCCAACTGGTACTAAAGAGGGGTCTTTAGTACCGGTTGGTGGCTCCAACTGGTACTAAAGAGGGGTCTTTAGTACCGGTTGGAGCCACCAACCCGTACTAAAGGCCACCACTTCTTTAGTATTGGTTCATGACACGAACTGGTACTAAAGGTTCGCCATGAACCGGTACTAATGAGTGCGCCCGCCTAGCCGTTGGAACCTGCACTAATGGTCACATTAGTGCCGGTTCAATTTCAAACCAGGACTAATAAGTTTCACATTAGACCCTTTTTCTACTAGTGAGTAGGGAAACCATCTTTGCTTGCAGGAGCCATCTACAAAATACAGCAATAAACTTCGCCCTTGTCTAGTTTCCCATTTCATTGTCCATATTTGCTTGTAGGAAAGAGGGTGCTGAGGAGCAGTCTCCGATGTCTCCCTGGATGTTGCGATTTGTGAAGGAACCATCGTTTCCACATGG
>NC_041384.1:760330856-760352766 GCF_002162155.2 Triticum dicoccoides
AAGCACAGATTCTGCCACCGTAGATCGCGGATGGCTGCACATCTACACACACTTTATCCTAATCAATTAGACAGCGATCACCTGTGCAAGTATCTTTGTTGGTCCAAAAAAAGGCACGACGTCGATGGTTGATCAGCTCAATAACACCACAGGGAAGGTGGTAGGAACACATAAAGTAGGTTGGAAGATTATTTACCACCAGGTTACAGGGAACTAGCCTCCTACCGGAGGAGAGGAGAAGAGCCCGCAAGCTGGAGAGGTAGCGGTCCAAGGAGTGGACGAGGGGGCGTAGGCTGAGATAGGGAGTTTCAAGGTGGAAAGCAGAGGACCCAGGTATGGTTGAGACAAGGAAGAGATGGGGCGTCCAAGAACCGCTGCCATGGCAGAAGCCACGGAAGAATTGAAGTGCATGGGAATGAACACGACTTGTGAAAAATGATGGATCTAAGGTGAGTAGCAGCGGTGAGGTCCATGGCAAATGCTAAGCGTGTTGTCCGCATATTGGAGCACCAGGCAAGGAATTGAGGGGTGTTGGAATCTTATTAGTCACCGTTTCCAACTTTATGTGATGTGATGTGTGCACAGATCATGATGCAACAGTTGTATAATAATAAAGCAACTATTATTATTATACAGGAGGAAAACAAATACACAAAATTCCTTTTCAATTTCATTTTTATTCCTCCGTCAAAAGATGGATACTCGTGACAAACCGGCTAGCATGCCACGTACAATTGAGAGTTGTGACAATTTTTCTCCCTTGCGTTGATGTTCGATAATATATTCATATGGATGTGTCATGGTGCGATCCTGTTACCATGTGTTTTATGAAAAGAAAGGGATTATTTGCGAGGAAAAGAAAGATGGTCATATTATGTTCGTTCATCCATCCATTGTTCCCCATTGTTGTCAGCGTCTTATGTTAGTTATTAAACAAGCAAGACGGGGAGATTCAATCATGTGACCTGTGGAATTAACAAGTGGAGAAACTCTTGCTGCGCACACATTGCAGGTGTTTGTGTGCGTCTGTTCTCTGAGTATTTTACAGTTTTTTCTAGTCGAAAATAGGAGAAACAAAGAAATGGGGCGAGAGAGGCTCGAACTCTCGACCTCAGGATCACTCGCTTTAGCTATGAGACCTACGCGCTAGCCAACTGCGCCACCGCCCCGTTGTCTTCCCTTCAAAGCAAAAGCATCATTAATCGTTGCCTGAGCTAATGAGTTTTGTTTCATCTGTCCGAAGATAACTATTTATCATATCGAATTAATCCGACGGCCAGTAGCAATCGCATGCCAAGCAGCTCGAGGCCGGTAGCTTACATGAAAAACTTGTGATCCGCTTTGAATATTAATTAAGGAAAAGGATATTCTATGTTTTCTTAAAAAAACCTATGGCCATGTTTAATGTTTTTTCTTGGCCAATGTCATTCGGCTAGCCGTATTGCTTATAAAAAGTCATTACATCGTTTACAAGCAAATAAATAATCTCACTTGAGGGGTCATCGCCCTAGTTACATGAAATATTGTTGTGAACATGGACGTAATTTCTGTTACTTGTAGTGTTCTTTTTACTGCATTTACAGTTGATGCCATGGGTATTTTTAGATTCCCAGCTTCTCTTTGTGGTAAGTTATCCCAAATCATCGGGAATGTTTGATGGGGTGATGAGGAGAATAGGAGAAGAACTCATTGGCTCGCCTGTGACAAGATGACAAGACCAAGAGGTGAAGGGGGTATGGGCTTTCGTGATCTTATACTATTCAATCAAGTGCTTTTGGCGAAGCAAGCTTGGCGATTATTGTTATTTCTGGACTCTTTTGTGTGTCAAGGTGATGAAAGCTAAATATTATCCTCATGGGCATCTTATTGATACAGTCTTCCCCCAAATGACATCGCTTACTTGGCAAGGTATTACGCATGGGCTTGAGCTGCTGAAAAAGGGTATCATATGAAGAGTGGTCGATGGTGCTAGTATAAATATTTGGAGGGATAATTGCCTTTCTAGGGAATCTGGCCTGAAATTTACTGATAAGAAAACCAAAACCAAGATCTAATGGTTGGTTGATTTATTCATGAGTGGCATAAGGAGATGGGATAAGAATCTATGATCACGCATCTACTTTACTCTGTGTGTTCTGAATTTGGGTGAGGGAGATCTCATCGTCTAGTACGCTAGCATCATGAGAAAAACGGCTTGTTTTCGGTGAAGAGTAGGTATAGGTTGCCCTCAATCTCAAGGACAAGGAGATTGATTTGGGGAATTCCAGGGTGGCCGTAAATGGAGAGAGGAGGCTCTGGAATATTATTTGGAAGGCTAACGTTCCTCGGGAAATTAGAATATTTGTTTTGGCAGGCTGCCCCTAAGGCTAATGTGTTCCGTATGGCGTTGAGGGAGGTGTGGAATTTACAGGGTGTTCCGTACGGCGTTGAGGGAGTTGTGAAATTTACCATCCGAAGAGATCATACTAGAGAAGTTAACATTTTCTTTTGGGATTATATTGGTGCGTGCTTTAGCATCAAGGACGCGGAACTTAGAGCGACCTTCTCCGGTCTTTATATCGGTATCACTCTTCACAAGCCCATAACTTTGGAAATTGACTGTTCTTTTTTGGCTTACTTTCTTGTACATGATAATATGGACTTGACAAACCTTATTGATCTAAAAAAAGAAGCGTTGAGTGTCTCCATTATGATGAATTTGAAAATCTCTGAGATTAACAAGAAGGCTAATATGGTGGCACATGAGATTGCGAAGTTTAGTGTTGTTAATAGATGGTGTTCTTATTAATAGTGTTTCGACCTTTGGGGCAAATGTAACAAATACGGATGTTGTATTATATGGGTGGGGTAATTTTTTAAAAGAAGTTTTGTCCAACAAAAGAATTACGTTTTAGCTAGCTCGTGAACAACTGGGTTGGCATCCAGTTTTCATAAGATATCTCTACAAACTCCATTGATAAAATTATGCAGTTGTGAATAATCGCTGTTAAAGACATATCTCCTCCCGTCTGCATGACCACAATGAACTACAAGCAATCTGATTGCATGACGATTGGGTTACACCCCTAGTAGCGTGCCAGTTCTATTCTACTACCTCCGTTCTTGAAAAAATATACTTCCAACTTTATTAAAAAGTCAATTTTTTTATGTTTGACCGTATTTATACAATAATACATCAACATTTATGTCATGAAATTAGTAGCATTAGATTCATGATAAAAATATTTTCATCATATGCCTTTTGGTTTCATAAATATTGATATATTTTTGCGTAAACTTGGTCAAACTTTGAGATGGTTTGACCCTCCAACAAAGTTGAAACTACACTCTTTCAAGGATGAAGGGAGTATCTCACAGCGCTAGGATCTCTACCATCGATGCACCTTGGACATATGATAGCTTACTGCATGACCCTGCCTCTTTCCTCTAGAAATTTGGCTATTGTGACTGGTTTGTCAAAAGTTCTCCTACAAAATAAAAAATTTGATGGGTTGTAGAAGTACAGATGGATGTCCAATGTGCCCATGGGCTTGGTTGGCGCAAAGCTTAGATGAAATAAATGGGTGCTAGGCGCAATCCGGGTGTGTCTCTACAGCTCGATGACAACGTGGTTCAGCTACTGCATCTGTATACTAGACATAATGGCATGAAAGCTACTCCCTCCGTCTCAAAATATAAGAACGTTTTTAATACTAGTATAGTGTCAAAAATGTTCTTATATTCTGAGACAGAGAGAGTATCTTCTTCCCCCCACCCCACCGCGTCCCCCCGTGACGAGTACTTTAATCATGACTTATGTCATTACTGGATCATAGCTGTAGAAGTAGGGATGGATGATTCAATGCCCTACTAGCTCCATGGGTAGGGTTTAATGCATAGCTAGGCCCCGAGCAATAGGGCCTTGGCCCAGGGCATGGCAGCAATTCTCCTCGATGACTTATAGCCATAGTAAAGATTTTTCAACTTTGTGTCACTGTAGCACGAAGGTAGCAGGGGGAGTTGGTCAAACCTGGCTACGACCCTGGCTGGGTTGGCGCAAAGCTAGCTAGGAATTGTGCGGTGCACGAGCCATCCACATCCTCATCTGCAGCTCTATGGCGATGGGCATCAGCTATTGCATTCATGCACTCGACAAAAACACTGTCATGTGTAAAAAAATTGTACGAATGGATTCTAAGTATTAGAAGGATAATACAAAGATGAATATTTAAAAAAATACTTAAGAGGGTAGTTAGAACACCTCTGCATGTTCTTGATAGATGAAAACAAGGGAATTAGCTGAGTATTACATCTGGATGCTCTATGAGCCAGCTGGTGAGCTACTAGATTGAGTTTTCTTGGGATTATGTAACGTTCTTGTGATATATGGAGGCAACACACTAACAATCACATAGGATTTGACATAGTTTCTAGGATTCCATTGCAGGGTAAAGTGAGTTCATACGGAGAAGGATAATGGAGTAAGAGGTCAGAGGTGTTCGACAAGAAGCCTTATGTGATAATTTCTACTCCCTCTGTAAACTAATATAAGAGCGTTTAGATCACTACTTTAGTGATCTAAACACTCTTATATTAGTTTACGGAGGGAGTACATCTATAGGTTCCAGAGTCATCTTTTAAGAAAACAACTAGGTCATTTTTCATGTCGGCCCGTCTAGAGTGCACAATAGGGCCACACCACTTCAGGCGGGTCCCTTCTTCATGTTGTTGTGCTTCTCAATCTTCAAACCTTATTGTGTCATCACCTTGGTTGTGACAGATTAATGGACAACGAAGTTGATAGATTCTCAGTTGGGGCCTAATGGACCGGTGCCCTAGAGCACCATCAAGGTTTTGACCTTGACCCGCTTGATCAACAAATTATATATCACAGCTTCAAGGTGTTAACAAGGAAACGAGTCAAATCTGTGTTGTTTAGCTTGAGAGGACCTTACATTTGGGATCGCCCGCAGAGACTCCTAGTTTTTTTTTTTTTGAGCAAAACAAGCTAGGCTTTATTAATCAGTTACGTTTACAGATATAGCAACCGGGTCATCAGGAAGACCCAGCCATAGATGCCTCCCTTGAGGTAGAGAAACACCAAACCTAGCAAGCCTATGAGCGTCAACATTGGAAGCTCGAGGTTCGAAACAAAAAATACACGAAGAAAAACCTTGAAGACTCTCTAAAATTTCTTTTATAACTCCTCCATCCTCTCCTCCTACACCTTGATGGATGTGGCTGATGCATTGCTGACAGTCTGAAGCTACTTGAATATACTGCATTCCTAGATCTTGAGCCAAAGCAAGTGCTTCCCTGCAAGCAAGAGCTTCCAGTATAGCTGGGTTGACAAGACCACGTATAGCTAACAAAGATGACCCAAGATATGCTCCGTCTCGATTTTGGTAGACTGCAGCCGCTGCTCCCATGTTGTGATGAACGGACACACCCGCATCCACATTAATTTTAACATATCCCTCAATTGGTGCAATCCATTTTCCTCTAACATGGCTATCTTGTTGCACTGTTATCACACGTCCTTCTTGCCCAATATTTAACTGATCAAATTCTGTGATAAACTTCCGAACAAAAGCATGTGTGTCATATGGGTTCTGAGTAATTGACTCATGAATCAGTTTTCTTCTTGCATGCCATATTGCCCATAAAGTGACTGCCATACGAACAAACTCATCATGTTTGAGAACCTTCAGCATAGCGAACAACCAATTTTTTAGCGGATGGTTTACTTGTTGCTATCATGTGCTCCAACAAGTCATGATCCACTAGCACCCACACGCAGCGCGCCATCGTACACTCGAGCAGGTTGTGATGCCATGAGTCCCGAGCACCGCAGACATCGCACTCCTCCTTATGCGACATATTTCTATTTTTCCGCACATCTTCGGTGGGGATAGAATTCTTGGCTAACCTCCATAGAAACATTTTAATATTTGCAGGTATCATAACATTCCAGAGGGAGGTCCAAGATTTACTCATATCGGTCGTATTAGACGTACCTGGCCGTTCTTCTAGCCAGTCTTCCCTCCTCTCTTTTTTATCTCCACTACCATCTTATATGCAGAGCGAACAGAAAAAATCCCGTTCTTCTCAAAACCCCATGACCAGAAATCGTCTATGTTTCTTGTACAGACTGGAATTTGCAAGATCGCATCTGCATCATATGGTAAGAACACCTGCTGGATCGGCTCGGCATTCCATCTAGAATTTCCATGGTCCATTAGCTCGGACACTAGTTGTGGAGGTTGAGCAATCAACGAAACAATGGGTCTCATATTTTCTGTCTGTGGAATCCAGTTCATGTTCCAAATATCCGTCGTAGTTCCAGTACCCACCCTGCGAATAAGACCCAGCTTTAAGGTATCTCGCCCTTCCATCACTGACCGCCAAATCTAAGAGGGATGATTACCAAGTTCGGCTGTCCAAAATCACCACCCGGATAGTATACAGCCTTAAGGATTCTAGCGCTCAAGGATTCTGGGTTTTGAAGAACTCTCCAGGCCTGCCTAGCAAGGAGTGCAAGGTTAAAAATTTCAAAATCTTTGAACCCTAAGCCCCCCATATACTTGGGCATACTCATAGTGTCCCATGAAACCCAATACGGCTTGCGTTGTCCTCTCTTACTGCCCCACCAGAACACATTAATCATGGAAGTTAAACTCTTGCATAATCCTCTTGGAAGTTTTAAACAGGACATAGAATACACCGGCATAGCTTGGGCTACTAATTTAATGAGGACCTCTTTGCCAGCTGCTGACAATAATTTCTCCATCCATCCCTGTATTTTGCTCCACAAACGATCCTTGAGATATTTAAACACCCCATTTTTGAACTTCCCACATCAGATGACATACCAAGGTATTTCTCCTTCAGTTGTTCATTAGGGACATTCAAAATAATTTTAATAGCATATCTTACCTCTTCTGGGCAACCTTTACTGAAAAAGATAGAAGATTTGTCTTTATTAATTCTCTGCCCTGAAGCTCTAGCATAGGTTTCCAAAAGAAGAGACACCTCTTCAGCCCCCTCACTATTTGCTTTAAAAAACAGCAGGCTGTCATCTGGAAACAACAAATGGTTAACCGGTGGAGCCGATGAAGCCAGTTGTATTCCTGCCAGACTGGATGACTGAACTCTAGATTTCAAAAGGCACGAAAGGCCCTCTGCTGCCAGCAAAAAGAGGTATGGTGAAATAGGATCCCCCTGATGGATACCCCGTGTTGGATTAAAAGCATCAAGTTTCTGCCCATTGAAAAGCACTGAGAATGAAACCGAAGTAACCATCCCCATCACAATGTCCACCCATCTCTGTGTGAATCCCAACTTTAACATTATTGCCTTCAGATAATTCCACTCCACTCTATCATAGGCTTTCATCATGTCAAGCTTTAGCGCACAGTGTCTGTGCTTCTGGGCCTTGTTTCTCTTCATAAAATGCAGACACTCATAGGCAGCAATAATGTTGTGAGTAATCAAACGACCACGAACAAAGGCAGACTGTTCCTCAGATATTATATCAGGTATCACAACCTTCAGACAGTTTGCTACAACCTTAGAGCTAATCTTGTAAAGAACGTTGCATAAACTTATAGGGCGAAATTGAGAGAGTAGCATTGGATTTTTTTACCTTTGGGATCAAAACTAGGATTGTGTTATTTATCTCTTGTGCACTCTCCAACCCTTCAACGATACTCAGTACTACCTTTGTGACCGCATCCCCACAAATATCCCAGTGCTTCTAGAAAAATTGTGCTGGGAAGCCATCAGGCCCCGGTGCCTTCTGGGGAGCCATCTGAAAAAGTGCTTTCTTAACCTAGTGCAAGGTTGCATGCACGGTGCTGTTGTTGGTCTGGCCCAGTAAGAAGGTGGGCGTGTCAGGCTGACGCCACTTTCACATCATTGATGTTTTTTTCATTTTATCTTCACATTTTAGCTTTATTTTTAATATTTTTATATTTTGAAATATTATTAAAATATATGTATACATATATAAATATAATTTACATAAAAAATTGAAAAATGTTAATCATGCATTTCAAAAGATAAATATGTACACAAAATGTTAATCATGTGTACGAAAAGTGCTTGTGACATTTACAAAATGTCACGCGTTTAAAAAAACATACCTAACATCTATGAAATGTTTATACAATGTGAACAAAATTATTTGTGTAAATCAAAAACAAATATTTCATACATTTAAAAAATGGTTCATGAGTTTCAAAATGTGTCTGAAACAATTTCAGAAAAAGTACATGCAATGTAAACAAAGTGTTTGCATAACAAAAAAAATGTTTAATAGCATTAAAAAATATATGTGGCATTTTAAGAAAAAATCCAATGGTTCAACCACAAAGTCCTTGAAATTTTAATAAAAATATTGTACAATGTAAAAAGGTTCCCATAGGCCAAAAAATGTTTATTTGCATTACAAAAATGTTCATGGCATTTCAAGAAAATATTCACCGTTGTTGAAAAATGTCCATGAAATTTTTAGGAATATATATACTGTGTAAAAAGTGTCCATGTAGTTTAAAATAATGTTTATTTTAATTGTAAAACTATGACGTCTATTTTGAAAAAAACTTATCTTGTTTTCAAAAATTATTCTGAAATTTGTTTAAAAAAATGTATATCATGTCTTTGAAAAATGTCCAAAGTATAAAAAACTATATTTCACATGTGCGCTGAAAATGTAAATTGTGTACTGAGAAGTAGATATGTGTTGAAAAAAAAACAGACAAAGAAGTAAAAGAGCAAAGAAAACCGAAGAATACAAAGAAAACCTAGAAATAAAGAAAGTAAAAAACAGAAGTAATGCAAACAAAGAAAAATCTAAAGGTAACCAGTGAATACATAAATAGAAAACAAAGGCTAGCAAAAGGGAATAGAAAAACCAAAGAAACCAGTAAAAACACAAAATAAAATGGTAAAGAAAAAAACACAGAAAACTGGAGAGGAACGAGCGAACCCACAGCGATAAACAAGCGGCAATCGACTGCGCTAATGGGCTGTCCGAATTAGGTACGGGCGAGACATATCCTCGGCTCTCACATCTTGGCCCGGGGTACGGGCCTTGTTAACAAGTGTTTTCACATTTTCTACTGTGTAAAAAAAGAAAAAGAAAAAGAAAAAGAAAAAGAGAGAATGGCCCATACAGGTCTCGAACCTGTGATCTTCGCGTTATTAGCACGACGCTCTAACCAGCTGAGCTAATAGGCCTCTTTAGTGGTGAAGTGTTCTTCCTTGTATATATTTCATTAATAGGCCCGTGCAGCACCTGTTCAGAACCCTGTGGTGAGAAGAAAAGAGCAAGCTGATATTATGAATCACAAGATGCAGCAATAAATCTTGGTCCGTGGCTATCTAAATTTCCATGTCACTATCAATGTTTGTGCGTATTCGTGGTTATTGGGGCCGTCTTGTCATTGTTACTGTGATGTGATGGGCACACAAATCATCTTGCAAGAGCTTCATAGTGATAAAGTCATACATATGCAAGCGGGTGAGTAACAGCAAGTATATATGCCTGCTCAAGGCGCATATTCAGACCCATTATTTCGATAATGCATCGATTTAAGCATTCCAAGAGAAAAAAAATCACTCTCAACTTCTGCGTCATAGGATCCATGCAGCCAAAATTTGTTTTTCATTATATGGAAAAAAGAACTATGTTTTCGCAGTATCCCTTCCTTCTCTATACTTTGATGGAAATATAACGTTGGCGTTCAAGACACCACATGAAATATCAGTCACCGGCTCACCGTTGGGTTCGTTCAGTCATCTCAAGTAATCAATCATTATCGCATCAATCTTTGGTTTGCGGCGTTTAAAATCCATGTACATATGCACGGGGCTAAAAGTTGTATATCGATCTGATGATTAGAACAAAAGTTTAAGAAGAGGATAAATTAAAACCGCTAGTGGAACCAGCTGAGCTAATAGGCCGCTCTTTCTGTTTTAATGTTGTCCACTCGGACGTGGAGTTTCTACACCCAGGAGCAAATGCTCCTGGTGTGAACAGATAAATTCCAAAATACTAAAATTCTAAAAAAATTTGTGGCATAGTTTCACAAATATTTGTTGTGCATGCAAAATTTCATTGCAAAATCACATTGGTGGAAGGCGTGGTAAAAAAACAAAACCGATGCTCTGAAAATGTTACTTACAAAAGCATTTTGGAGCTCTGATTTTGTTTTTTTGGCACGCCTTCCACCAATGTGATTTCGCGATGAAACTTTGCATGCACAACAAACATTTGTGAAAGTATGTCACAAAAAAATCAGAATTTTTTGAATATTTTTTCTATTTTTTGATTTTACTGTTCACACAAGGTGCATTTGCTCCTGGGTGTAGAAAGGTACTTTCCTATCCACTCTTTCTTTACAACCTCTAGTGTAACATGATCGATCAATACATGTGCAGTGCCAGCCCTCCAAATTTGAGAGGGTGCTAGATGACTAAGATGAATGAGCTTTGGCCAGAGATGAAGGGGTTAACCTAGTGTATTATGCCAGTTTTGGCCTAAATAGTGTTCAATAATAGACTTGAAATAGTCTAAAGAATAAATTTCGCTGTGGAGTCATACCCCTTTGGCCCTAACTAAGCTCCGCCACAATAAATGTTATATCGGCGAGCCTGGGTAAATGATTAGAAGAAAAAGGTAATAAGAGAATGAATCAAAAGAAAGAAAAACCATCAAGGGGTTCGAGCTAAGAGAAGAAGTCATCTTTGCTCGTTGAAGCAATCTGCAAAATGCGACAATAGATCTTGCTAGTTCCCATCTCGTTGTCCATGCTTGTAAGTAATCGTCGCTGTTGGTATCTTTTTCTGTCATTGTTTCTGACTTCTTGTGATGTGATGTGCGCGCGAATCATCCTGCAACAGCTACAAGATAATAAAGCCATATATGCAGGCGGGCGAATAGTGCTCAAGGAACATCTCTATCGACCCGTCATGTCTATGTATATCCCTATATACATGTGTTTCTTCTTGATTGTTCGAAACATCAAAAACTGGTTTTTGAATTTTCCCAAAAAAGGCTTCATGGAGGCCAAGCTCCAAAATCAATTTCCGTGCTCCTGTGAAAAAAATACTATGTTTTCATGACGCCCCTCAATATTCCTTCTCTAGATATATACCTGGATGGGAAATAACGGCCGACGTGCAGCACTCAAGGAGACATGTGAAATATCAGAGATTTTTATCCCCAGTACGTGCACAAAGTCATCATATGCGGCCAACTGTGCAAGCAAAATAATCAAGTCAAGAATTGCATAGCCCTAAATGGAGCTTTCCACTGGGGGCAAGAATTGGCACCACCCACTCAGTTTCCTTCTTACCTTTTTTTGCTTTGCTTTCATCCGCAAACTAACAAAAAGTGAGTTGATCTGTGATCTGTGTTAGAAATATTTAATGTGTGTTCAATAGTGCGCTTTGTCTGCTACTATACAACCTTTAGGTTTTGTGGTAGAATTTGGAGATGCTGCCGCGAGGTGTGTCCTATCTGGATGACCTTTTTTTTTTACTTTTTTTTGTTCGTCGATTTGATCGGCCTTAGTGCTTACCTTTGCTTAGCATCGTTTCAATAATTAATAATATAATTATGTGTATCATCTGATGCAGAGTCCGGTGGTAAATCCTCCTTTCTAATAGAAAAATATATTAACATATTTATTTCTATTTGACTGCACATGGCATGAAAAATCATAAATCTCTACAAGCGTACATAAATACAGTCATGTACATTTTGATTGGTTTTGCGGGTTTTTTTTCAAAAGCATGAAAATACAAATAAAACAGCAAGGCTAATGAGCCTGAGATATTGTGGCATTTATCAATACCCAAGCCTTGAATAATTTATCGGTTATGATGCTTTTGGTTCGAAGGAATCATATAGAAATTTCAGAGGGTTTTATTTGTCAGAAATCTTTTCTATGGGACTTCCTTGATATTGTAGGTATGGAACCATAAAATATTCATATGGCCTCCTTTCCATGAATTTGGAAGATAATTTCTGTTGAATCAAACCTTGTGGTTCCTTGGTTCAGTGACAACTTTGCTTGCACCTATTGCTTAAGGAGATTCTTGTAATTTTCTCACGGATCAACAACACAACATTTCTATAGCTATATTATATGTTCTATATTTTGAATTCTCATAGGATTTAATACATCATGACATAAAGTTCCTACGTTGATATTTCTTGTTTATGTGCTTTTGAAAATCCGCAAACGAAAGAGGCCACGATTATTCAAAAATAGTGGAAGTGTGACAGTTATTGAAATAACAATGGAATAGAGATGAAAATGGTTGTAAAATTCCTCTTCCTCATGTAATACCGAAAAAGAAAAAAAAAGCTGCCAGACTATTCTAGATCAAGGGGCACTGAGACTTTTGGCGACCTTAGGCTAAGAGGAAAACCTTTTTTGCCTCAGTAATATCAAAAAGGCAAGGGTCATCAACCAATGTATGGAATATAGTTACTTTTTTACGAAGATTTTAAAAATTGTTAGTTCAAAATTAACTCAATGCTTACTAAAAAATCACTAGTTAATACCATTATTTCCAACATCGTCAAGATCCTTCCTCTCCTGTAATAACACAAATTGTAATTACAGATTAGCACAAATAATAATAATTAAAAAGTATGAATCAATTCCAACAACAAATGGATATTGGCTCTAGTTCCTTATTGTAAGAAAGAAGCTAGATAGAGACAAAGAGAATCAAATGATGGGAGGACCCTATCCTTATTCCTCTTCCCTATACGGCGATCCATCGGTCGCCCGCGTCCATCCTTTTGCCAAAGTATGTGTGTACGTAAAGCATCTCTCATCTCATCTCTCCTTCCTCCTGCTCGCTTGCCCTCTCTGCCTCACCATTGTTCCTCGAACCATCAACCAAGAACCACAAGAAGCTCCTAGCCAATGAAAGCCTGATCTGCATCACTACTGAATTTTATTTGTCGTTTTAAGCGAGGACATGTTAATTATGTAATTATTGCATGAATATGGAAAAGGGTCTCATAATGCGATCATCGGTACCACTGACGTGGAGCACCGGAGGCCCTACAGAAAATATCAGTGATATTTAGTGTATTTCCACGTAAGAAACTAGTCGATTATATAGTTCACTTCTATAACAAACAAGTCAACAAGTGCATAGTTGTAGCTAGTTCGAGCGTTCCACCGGCGGGTGACAAGGACATATTGCCAGCACCCACTCGGTTCCTTCTCACCTCTATGTGTTTTGCTTTCTTTTTTATGTAGATACACGTAACGAATGGGACATGCATGGGCATGTGCATGTTTTTATGGAAGATTCAAAAACTGTATTCTCAAGCCAGAAATATAGACCATTAGGTTCAGCTCTGCTAAACAATGGGTTCGGTTCTTTGCTTAGTCTTAAGCTACTGTGATGTTATAAGGGATATAGCAAATTTCATTGGGTTCACTTGAACCCAATGATAATGAGTTGGCTCCGGCTGTGGGAGAGAAGAGAAAGGGTGCGCCGACAAGGAAATGGTGGGCTCAGTGAGGAGAAATGGGCATCAGGAGGGACCTTTGGAGGCATCGGTGCGGTGAGGAGAATAAATGGGGGGCCGTCAAGATGAGAAGTTGATGAAGGGAAGAGATATGATGCTTGCTGCTATATTTGTTGCCACTGTACTTGCTTCTAGGTGTTGTTTCTATTGGATTTTCTTGCTGCGAGCTGCCTCATGGAATTGAATGATAGTTTTCGGAGCATGATGAATGGTAGAGCAACAGATTGCGGGCGCCAACTCAATATGCTTCTGCTTCCGTGAAACCAAAAACTGTTGTGGTTATAGCTGTTAGAAATCATAGTTTTTTTAGTTGGGTTAGAAGTCATAGTCGAATTGGTAGTTATATCCCCCGCAAACAAGAAAAGAATTGGTAGTTCTATGATATTATCAAAAATATAAGAGAGAATTTGGACGCTCCGATGGAGATGGAAATGACTAAGAAGTGGAATCTTTTTACATGATAAACCATACGGAGATACTCCCTCCGTCTGGAAATACTTGTCGTAGGAATGTATACAAATGAATGTATCTAGAACTAAAATACATCTAGATACATTCATTTCTTGGACAAGTATTTTCGACGGAGGGAGTAGTACATATGACAGTATTTTGGACGGTCTGCTGGAGATACTATACCACACCCTTTGCGCCCCTTGGTATTTTTTTTTCTTTTAGAAACAGTATTTTCTTCCTCAAGTTTTGGAATTTGGTTCAAATTTGACTCACATACTAGTAACATTCAAGAGATAAGATTGTTCCTGCAATAATGCCTAAATCTTGAAGCATATAGGCATCATCGGTTATCGGCTGAGGTTGATATTTCCACCGACAACATGAACAAATAAAATTACATTAAAATAGGTATAGCTAGATTCCCACAGGTGACTTTTGGTTATAGTTCCTTGTAAGAAAGAAAGAAAGAAAGAAAGAAAGAAAGAAGCAAGGTAGTGTAGTAGAGATATGGACAGAGAGAATCAAATTGGGTGATGAGACGGCCCTATCCTTATTCCTCTTCCCTAGGCGGTGGTCCCTCGGTTGCTCGCCTCCATCCTTTGCCAAAGTGCCTGTACCTATACGTGCGTGCAGCATCTCTTCTCCTCCTTCCTCCTGCCTATAAATAGGCCTCCACGCCCCTCCATTATTCCTCAAGCCAGCAAGAAGCACACAAGAAGCTCATAGCCAATCAAAGCCTCTCCATCTCCGAAGCTCCAACCGAACCGAGGATGTCTTGCTGCGGAGGAAACTGCGGCTGCGGCACCGCCTGCAAGTGCGGCAACGGCTGCGGCGGCTGCAACATGTACCCGGAGGCCGAGGCCGCCGGCGCCACCCTCCTCGTCTCCGCCACCGCCACCCACAAGGCGTACGTCCCTTCTCCTTCCTCATATATCATGCACTCGATCGTAACAATATGACTGTATGTTGATCTTGGTATGGGTGGGGTACGTGCAGGAGCTCCGGCGGCATGGAGATGGCGGCCGAGAACGGCGGCTGCGGCTGCACCCAGTGCAAGTGCGGCACCAGCTGCGGCTGCTCCTGCTGCAGCTGCTAGATCATTGATCATCGATCATGCATGCACCGCGCGTGCAGCATCGATCATATCGATCTACTACTACCATACCATGTAACCGCTACCTGATCGAGGGCCTTATCTATGCACCTGACCTGCATCAGCAGTCAGGTGCCATGCCATGCTTGTTGTAAACAGGCCCCCCTAAATAAAATCTCCCTGGTTTAACTATACGTGTGTGTCTGTGCTATGCATATATCATCACCTTCTTTTTCTTTTTCTTCTTCTTCATGGCTCAAAAAACACTATTTAAGAGCTGAGAGCGTTGAGAAAATTTGAAATGATCATAAGCAGAAGATTAAGATGTTGTGAGTTTTGCCCAAGAAAATGAATATCTAATAAATGTTGAAGACGTACCTGAACGGAAAATATCAGTGGATGCATCTTACCATGCATGCTGATGCTCGAAAAATAAAAAAGGATGCCGCTTTACCATATCTTTATCTTTACCTAATATTAAAGGGAGAATTGTTTCTCCAGTTTTTTTCGTTTACGGTGGGACCAAAATAATTTTCGTACGTCCCAGCGGTTTCTCCCGATTCCTTTCTGTCCGAAAAAAAAACACAGCACGCACAGATCCGTAATGGGCCGGCCCATTAGCATACCAACAGCCCGCCCCAGCAAAAACATATCCAAGAATAAATATTGCACTGCAAGGAATTGAACCCTGCCGCTCAAGATAGACGCTAAGAGTGCTAGCCAGTAGACTAAGCAAGCCTTGGTATCTAATAAGCAGCGCAAAATTTTAAATTTAGGTAGCAGTCACGCGAGATAGTGAGAGGAAAAGATATTTTTAAATGTAAATATCTTTTGGAACGCGAAAAATTTGCAAAGTTGTTAATAAAAAACTGAATCTCAAACTTTTTTAAAAGAAAAACAATATTTCTATTTTTATTTTATTTTTTGAAACCTAATTATTTTTTAAAACAAGGAGGTACTGATGTGATTATTTTTGAAATTAGCAAACATTTTAAAAACACAAATATGTTTTGAACTTTAAATTTGTAAAGGCAAATATTTTTTAAAACATGTTTTTTTTTAAAATGGGAGGTACTGTAGCTAAATTGCTTTAATCTATACCTATTAATAAAACTTGGCGAATATTTTAAATATGCGCACCTGATGGATTGTTTTAGTTCAGTTTATTAAACTAGGGACATGGAAGGAATCTTTTTCTCTGTCGCGTCTTCACGTACGACCAGTTTCACTCAGCCCAGTGACTCCCGTCAAAATGCATGAGGAGTCCAACTAAGGTTTCATGGTCTATCTGATACAAACTACTCAATTTATATGATGACACATACATATAGTATGTGCAGTGCTTTTTCCTACTCCCTTTGTTCCTAATATTTGTCTTTTTAGAGATGTCAAATGGACTATATATCTCATACGGATGTATATAGTCATATTTTAGAGCATAGATTCACTTATTTTGTTCCGGATGTAGTCACCTGTTGAAATCTCTAGAAAGACAAATATTTAGGAACGGAGGGAGTATTATATTAGCCAGATGATTAAAAAAACTTTGTTTAACGTTCTTGATCTTCGCCGGGCACGAAAGCGACTAAACAATCCAGCTATTGGACCTGGCCAACCTTGGTTAGTGACAACTGGTACCGCGACCACCGGCGACGAGGACGGCAAAGACGACAAGCGGAAGCATGTGTCTAATGTTATATTGAAATGGAGGATGTGGACCTGAGGATGAGGCATTAGTCATGTTTATTATGTTATGGGCATTAGGTGATGTCTTTAGCGATGCTCAGTGGATAAAGGGTGTGCAAGAGTTGTTTTCTCCCGTTGCAACGCACGGGCATGTTTGCTAGTACTTAATCATACGAGAAGATCAAGTTTCTAGCTTCGAATTAGTTAAATTGTGGACCTCGTCTCGACAAAAGATTTTTAAAAATATTCCCTTTGGGAGAAAGCAAACAAAGACTAAAACGAATCCTTTCACCAAAAAAGATGGAAATAAATCATGAGCGCCACTTTGCGCACCAGCTGGTTAGTTTTTCAAGAATTATTCGCTTTACACAGGTTCCGACACGATAATATTGCACTTCGCTGGCACGACAATATTAGCAAGACATTTCCCCTTTTTTTCCACTGCCAAAAAACATATTAGCAATATATTTTAAACAACCAATCAATGCTACATATTATTATTTCACTTTACTGTTGTCATTGTGTTGTTTTCATATATTATTTTCTGTCGGATTGTTGGTGTGTGGCTGTATGCATCTTAGTTCTCTATGTGATTGATACTACTCTAGTTGCATTTTATTTTAGATTTACTACTCTAGTTGCATGGAAATCAGCTCAGTAGCATTTTACTTTATTTTTTGCCATGGCCCATTAGTTTTTAGTACACACACGAACGGCCTTGGGCCTATTATTTACATGCCTAGCTGTACAGATGGTGCATTTCCATGAGCCCAAGTAGCATACTCTAGTTCATTTAACGGAAAACTCTGTTGGTATCTGAAAATGGGAAGAGTTTCTTTGCAAGAACAGTTCAGTAACACTAGGGTTGAGCCAACTATATTATGATAATCGTTGGCCTGCAATCAAGCTCTGCATGCGTTCACATGATGAATTCTTTTCTTGTGGATCAGTGACTTAAGCATATATAAGTTGTAAAAATTTCCAGCTTCTACAGTTTTTTTTTTTTTTGCGAGATCAGTGTGTTATTCCAAAAGTGTTGGACAGAACTGTCATCAAAATTAGTTCAATGACAGTTGGCCAACTATATATAAATTTCTGGTTGGGCTGTGATACTTGTGTGAAACTAATTTTCTTGACATCGTATATTTTTTCTTCTTATGAACCAGTGGAGCATTATTTGAGCATCCTATATATCAGTTGTATGACCTTCTAGGGGAACTTAATTACCTGATCATTATGGTTTCGTGGTGTAGTTGGTTATCACGTCAGTCTAACACACTGAAGGTCTCCGGTTCGAACCCGGGCGAAGCCAAGTTTTTTTTTGTTTTTTTTCATTGTGCACAAAAAAAGAGAAAACAAAAAAAAATTAATGGCCCATACAGGTCTCGAACCTGTGACCTTCGCGTTATTAGCACGACGCTCTAACCAGCTGAGCTAATAGGCCTTTTGCTCCTTTAAATTTTATTCAAGGGCCATATTATACATTACTTGTAGACATTTATATTTGTATAACCTGAGTAAAACTCGTACACCCCCGTGGTGAGAAGAAGGGAGTAAGAAAATCACTAGAGACTCTTTTGGGATCTTATGAATCACGAGGAAAGAAAACATCTTTGATCCAAACCGATCTGCGTAACGCAAAAACAAATCTTGGCCATTGGCTATCTAGATTCCCATTTTCACTGCCCACGTTTGTAAGTATTCCTAGCTGTTGTGGCATTTTTGTCATTGTTTTTGTGATGGGATGGGTATGCAAATCATCTTGGAACAGCTACGTAGTGATAAAAGCAACTATATATACCCACTATAAGTGATTCAACAGAAAATAATAATTCTCGACTTCTGCATCACACGATGCACATAGCCAAATTGCATTATTATTATTTTTTGACTGAGTACACTTTTATGGAAGAAGAGCAACCTTTTTCGCGGCATTTCTCCATTTGTATTCCTGGACAGGAATATAACGGCTGGCATGGAGCACCCAGGACACTATATGGAATACTGGTCACCTCACTTAATCGACCATCATCATGTCAATTTTTTGTTTGCGCCGTTTAAAATCATGGACGTATGCATGGAGATAAAAACAATTATATCGATCTTATGATGAGAAGAAAAAATTAAGAGGATGAACCAAAAGAAAAATCACCGGAGGGAGCAAGTAGGAGAATCATATTTGCTTGTAGGAGCCATCTACAAAATATAGCAATAAATCTTCGTCCTTGTCTTGTTTCCCATTTCATTGCCCATGCTTGTGAATTTTTGTCTTTGTTGGAATCTTTTTTGTCACTGTTTTTTATTTTAATGTGATGTGTGCGCAAATCATTATGCAACCATTACATAATAATAAAGCCATATATTATTATACAAAAAGAAAACAAATACACAAGATTCCTTTTTTAATTTCATTTTTGTTTCTCTGGCGGTGATGAGCCAGCTAGCATGTCATGTACAACTGAGAATTGTTACAAATTTTCTCCCTTACATTGATTTTTGATCATATACTGATGTGTCATGTGGCGCTCAAAGTCTTACCATGTGTGTATGTATTTTGAAAAATTATGCATTGTATATGTTGTTGTGCTCGGTTTGATTCTGAAGAGAAGGGATACCCCATATGTATCAAGATCAAATGCTCTAGCCCTTCCCGTCATCGTTGTGTCCCCTCTAATGATGTCTTTGCGATTGAAAAACACGATAATCTTTCCATGAGAAAGAAGCAGCACCGGGAGCGCGTGTTCTAGAGTTAAACAAGCAGAGCGAGGCGAATCAATCGGTGTTCATGCCAGCCAGCTTGCCAACCTGCAATCTGGAGGTTTCAACTTGGTTGTCAAGACCTGAGGCCTGCCTGAGTGGGTGCAGCTATGCGGGTGCTGTCTTGCCAGCTTCAGTTTGCAAGGAAAAGACTCGCCCTGCTACAGAGCAGCATGAATGGTGCGAGATTCGTGCAATTACACACGAACAAGCACCAGACCTGCTACAGGTTTAGAAAAATCAGCGAGTGAAATCTTTTTATTCCAGAACCAGAAGAAAGGTTGGTTGCAGGAAAAAAATTAAATAAAAAATGTCCAAAAAGGGACAATTTCAACCTGCTACAGGTTTAGAAAATTCAGCGACTGGAAAATTTTTATTCCAGAAGAAAGGTTGGTTGCAGGAAAAAAATAAATAAAAAATGTCCAAAAAAGGAAAATTTCAACCTGCTACAGGTTTACAAAATTCAGCGAGCGGAAATTTTTATTTCAGAAGAAAGGATGGTTGGAGGAAAAAAGTTTAAATAAAAAAACTCAATAAAAGGGAAACTTCAAAAAGTTTGGGGCGAGAGAGGCTCGAACTCTCGACCTCAGGATCACTCGCTTTAGCTATGAGACCTACGCGCTAACCAACTGCGCCACCGCCCCTTGTGATAGATTTTCAAATCTATCCTTATTGTACCTTTAAATTTCTTGGTCGATCAGTTCATGGAGGCATGGAGCCTGCTTCGATACAGATCAGGTGTTCAGTTTCACGTCCCAGCAAATTAAAACAGATAGTGGCCGGCAGGCTGCAATAACAAAATATTTGTTCATAACATGATCCATTTGTGGATACATCGATCCCATCTCACCTCGCCACATCAAGATAAACATTAAGCAACGACACGATACTCACCTGGAAGCGGCAGGGAGCTTCGATTTAGGGTTGTTCTGTCGATTTAGAGGAGGAGCTCGGAATGATTTGGGTTGTGCTTCGACAATCCTTTGTTTTATTGGTCTGGGAACTCCGCTATGCGTGAGATTCTGAATTTTTATAGTTTTATGCTTATGTTCAGAGTGCAGTCGTCAATGCTTTGAAGTACTTGGACATCCACCATCAACTTGAGATTGAAGAGGGGGAGAGGTGTGGCTGCTCCCGGGAGTAGGAAATCCAGTCTCGAATTACAATCCACTCAAAACTTCTTTTCCAAATTTCTGCGACTTCCCTATGATGCATCAAACATTACTTGCTGATTCCTACTAGCTACTCCCTCCGTTCCAAATTACTCGTCGTGTTTGAACTAAAACCACGACGAAATTTGAACTAAAACCACGACGAGTAATTTGGAACGAAGGGAGTACAATCTTGTAGGATTAAAGATGTCATGACAATAAAATCATATGAATCAAAGAGGCCTTAATTCAGGCTGTCTCCGTTCGGCAGGAGCAGATAGTATAAATTACCTGTGGTGGGGCGTCCCCGGCCGCACGCTGGATGGCGTGCTGGCGTACCTCGACGGCGACAACAACCCGCCGTTGACCTATCCTGCGACGGGGGCCGCCCCGTCGCAACACCGACGCGCATGGGCGCCAAGGAGGTTCGCCTCCTCCTCGTCTTCCTCCTCTCGCTCATCTTCCCATTCCTCCGGTTCTCCGGCGCTTCTCGGCGTCAAGGCCGAGCCCGCGACGGAGACGCCAATCGGTCGGCGCACTCGCAGCGTCGGCATCGTCATCAACGAGGGCGGCCGGCGTGCCTCCTCCTCGTCGGCTTCTCCGCGCTTCGTCAAGCCAAAGATGGAGCCGGGGCTGGCGCTGGTGAAGGCGGAGTTCGACGACGACGACGCTGCCCTAGAATGGGCGCGCCAGAACTCCATTGCGATGGAGAAGGCGCGCTGGGAGAAGGAGAAGGAGCGCCAGCGCGCCGCCCTGCGCCGCTTCGAGGAGCGCCGACGCGGCCGCGATGAAGACGGGGTCGCCGTCTTATGCGACAGCGACGACGACGACGACGCGCCGCCGCCAGTCCGCCATGGCGACGCCGGGCAGGGGTCCAGCAGGGGCGCCCACGTCAAGGAGGAGAAGGCCGCCGACGACGATGGCGGCGAAGGCGGCGACGACTTCAGCCCCTTTCTTTTTTAGATTAGGTTAATGTAATGAAAATGCGCGAATTTCATCGAAATTTGCCATGTTTGGTCGAAATTTAACTAGTTTTTATCATAACTTCACTAAACGGTTCTTCTTTTTTTATTTTAATACGCGCCTGGGGCGGCCCTGGGGGTCGGCGGCTGGGGACCGACTCGCCCACAGGGCCATTTTTCGTCGGCTCATCCCCAGACGGCGCTTTTAGACGCCCCCTGGGGGGCCAACGGCTGGAGATGCTTTTAGGAGCAGCAGATTTTTTTT
>NC_041384.1:760352919-760365894 GCF_002162155.2 Triticum dicoccoides
TGGTTGGGCTAGGGCTATTAGGAGGAGCAGCAGAATTATTGGAAACAAGTCAAGTAGCATGAAGCGTTGATTCATCTACCTGCTTGAAACATCCAGGTAAGTAGTGGGCCCCTGGTGTAAGTTGGACACGCTGTTTGACCCTTGCCAACGTTGAAAAAATCGATCTGACGCA
Source organism: Triticum dicoccoides (assembly GCF_002162155.2). Lineage (NCBI taxonomy): Eukaryota > Viridiplantae > Streptophyta > Magnoliopsida > Poales > Poaceae > Triticum > Triticum dicoccoides. The sequence goes on from NC_041384.1 coordinate 760,353,092, forward strand.
GCACCGAGGATGGTGTCGCACCACTCGTGGGACGACAGCTCTGTGTCGGGCCTCGGGTACGACTACGAATCAAGCGGCAGGAAGCTCCGATTTTGGGTTGTTCTGTCGATTTAGAGGAGGAGCTCGCCGGTCGGAATGATTTTGTGCTTCGACAATATTTGTTTTATTGGTCTGGGAACTCCGCTATGCGTGAGACTCTGATATTTTATTGTTTTATGCTTATGTTCAGAGTGCAGGTGTCAATGCTTTGGAATACTTGGACATCCACCATGAACTTGAGAGTGAAGAGGGGAAAGGTGTGGCTGCTCCCAGGTCTCAATTACAATCCACTGAAAACTTCCTTTTCAAATTTCTGTGATGTATTGGAAGATTACTGAACACATAGCTGTCGTAAAATTTAGAGGCATAAAGGTTTCGTGGTGTATTTGGTTAGCACGACGCTCTAACCAGCTGAGCTAATAGGCCTCTTGTTCTTATGGAATTTTTTCAACTTATACATTAGAAAGAACTGAATACATTATCTCCCTCCTGGTCACAGGAAAACCGGAGGCCTTTTTTGGACATTACTTATACTGAAGTTCAATAATTACTAAGGAAATTGATCACTGGTGGATTTTGCGCCCGTCAATCATTATCTCCTTCCATTTTTAAGTACTCTGCGTATTAGTTTTGCCTAAAGTCACATTTATTAATCAAAGTTTATAAAATAGTTATTAACATATACAATACCAAACCAATACTATTAGATTCATCATTGATTATTTTTCCGTATCATATACATTTGTTATTGTAAATGTTATAGAATATGTATTAGCGCACTCCCAATGCATTATCTCTTAATGTGTCCTCATATGTAGCAATCCTTTTTCTTAGAGACGACCACTTCAATGCATTGTCTCTTAATGTCGTATCTAGATAATATTGCATTTAATTAGTGTAGGTATCTTTTTGAATCTTAGTATTGTGGCCTAGTTATAGATAGAAGGGAAGAAGAGAAAAATAGTAGGGAGATAAGCGAGAAATTATCAGAGCACTAATTACACTTCATAGGGAAACAAGCCCAAGAGCCTTACCTCCACCAACATACAATACCCCTTCCTGTTTCCATAGTTACAGTGTCATGCCATCATTTTGCCCATTAGAACATGCTAAGAGGAAAGCATTGAGAGTGACCCATACAACACTCCTTTTTCTTTTCCATAACTACAATGCCATATCATCATTTTGCCTATGCAAACATGCTAATAAGAGCCAAGCATTAAGAGTAAACTTAACACAGTTGGTATATTTGTTTTTGTTGCCTCCAGGCCCTCTACTACCTCACAAGGTCTCCTTACCCACATCGTTTTTTTTTTCAAATTGACATCGCACATCCTCCCCATTTCTAGCTTTTATTACTGTTTTTACATTATACTTGTTTTTTTTGCCATTTACCTACACCGATTTCTTGGCCCCTAATGACTTCCCACCTCCTTCTCGCCGCCTTTCCTTTTGAGCGCTCGTTCACCCCCAAGTCGCAGCTAAGAGCAACTCTAGCAGAGTTATCATATTGGCAGCCTTCGTAATACATATGGAGCACGCTACATAATGTTTAGGAGGCTATGGAGGCTGTGCGCAAACACATAGTCACCATAAATCAACATGCATAAATTCCCCCAAGTAAAGCCCACATGTCATTGGGTCATAGATTCTTCGGCAATAATCCAAATTTCTAAAGAACACATAAAGAAGCATCGATTCCATCCCTATAAATAGGGTAGTAAATTAGTCGCACTACAACACTAACTAGATGTGGCCATGAATACGGTGGCTGGGGCGGGATTGGTGAGAAATGCGGCAACTTGGGCCCTGATAGCCTGGAAACTTGCCTGGACGGCGGCGACATTGCGAATCTCAATGCCCGAAAAAGGGCATCGGCGCTCTTGTCCCAGGCCCACCATGCATCGGTAGGGGCAGGTACGCGGTCCCAAATCCCTCTCTTTCTTTCGACGTCTTGCTTCCGACCCTCCACTAGTAGAAAAAAGGGTCAAATGTTTAGCTCATTAGTCCCGGTTTGTATTTGAGCCGGCACTAATGTGACCAATAGTGCCGGTTCCAACGACTAGGCGGGCGGCGCTCATTAGTACCGGTTCGTGGTGAACCTTTAGTACCGGTTCGTGCCACGAACCGGTACTAAAGAGGAGGTGGCTGATACGTCTCCGTCGTATCTACTTTGACAAACACTTTTGCCCTTGTTTTGGACTCTAACTTGCATGATTTGAATGGAACTAACCCGGACTGACACTGTTTTTAGCAGAATTGCCATGGTGTTATTTTTTGTGCAGAAATAAAAGTTCTTGGAATGACTTGAAAATCAACGGAGATTATTTTTGGAATATATAAAAAAATACTGGCGGAAGAATCCACATCAGGGGGCCCACACCCTGTCCACGAGGGTCGGGGGCGCGCCTACCCCCCTGGGCGTGCCCCTACCTCGTGGGCCCCCTGGTGCTCCTCCGACCTCAACTCCTACTCTATATATTCGTGTTGAGGGAGAAAAAAACAAGAGAGAAGGATTCATCGCGTTTTACGATACGGAGCCGCCGCCAAGCCCTAAAATTTCACGGGAGGGCTGATCTGGAGTCCGTTCGGGGCTCCGGAGAGGGGAATTCCTCGCCATCGTCATCATCAACCTTCCTCCATCACAAATTTCATGATGCTCACCGACGTGCGTGAGTAATTCCATTATAGGCTTGCTGGTCGGTGATGGGTTGGATGAGATTTATCATGTAATCGAGTTAGTTTTGTTAGGGTTTGATCCCTAGTATCCACTATGTTCTGAGATTGATGTTGCTATGACTTTGCTATGCTTAATGCTTGTCACTAGGGCCCGAGTGCCATGATTTTAGATCTGAACCTATTATGTTTTCATGAATATATGTGAGTTCTTGATCCTATCTTGCAAGTCTATAGTCACCTATTATGTGTTATGATCCGTTAACCCCGAAGTGACAATAATCGGGATACTTACTGGTGATGACCGTAATTTGAGGAGTTCATGTATTCACTAAGTGTTAATACTTTGGTCCGGTACTCTATTAAAAGGAGGCCTTAATATCCCTTAGTTTCCAATAGGACCATGCTGCCACGGGAGGGTAGGACAAAAGAAGTCATGCAAGTTCTTTTCCATAAGCACGTATGACTATATTCGGAATACATGCCTACATTACATTGATGAACTGAAGCTAGTTCTGTGTCACCCTATGTTATAACTGTTGCATGATTGATCGCATCCGACATAATTATCCATCACTGATACAATGCCTACGAGCTTTTCTTATATTGTTCTTCGCTTATTTACTTTTCCGTTGCTACTGTTACAATCACTATAAAACCAAAAATATTACTTTTGCTACCGCTCCCACTACTATTATATTACTTTGCTACTAAATACCTTGCTGCAGATATTAAGTTTCTAGGTGTGGTTGAATTGACAACTCAGCTACTAATACTTGGGAATATTCTTTGGCTTCCATTGTGTCGAATCAATAAATTTGGGTTGAATACTCTACCTTCCAAAACTGTTGTGACCCCCTATACTTGTGGGTTATCAGTGGCCTTTAGTACAGGTTGGTGGCTCCAACCGGTACTAAAGACCCCCCCTTTAGTACCGGCTGGAGCCACCAACCGGTACTAAAGGTGGTGGCCTTTAGTACGGGTTGGTGGCTCCAACCGGCACTAAAGACCTCCCCTTTAGTACCGGTTGGAGCCACCAACCGGTATTAAAGGTGATGCGCTGCCACCCGTAGTGCACAATGTTTAGTCCCACCTCGCTAGTTGAGAGGAGCTAGCACCGGTTTATAAGGCCCGCCGCGGCTACCGTGTCGAGCTCCTCTCTAAGCAGGCCTTTGTGGACCTATTGCAAGTCTTCTGCCCTGTGGGGCCTACTGGGCCGTACGGGCCTGCATCCTGGCCCAACTAGATGTTGGGTTTCTAGTCGTATGCAGGCCGTGTCGGCCCAGTAGGCGGGCTGTTTTTGCTTTATTTCAAAAAAAGAAAATCAAAAACAAAACCGGGACTAAAGGTCCCCCAGACCACGGCGCGCCTCGTGCCATGTGGTGGGCCTTTGGTCCCGGTTCGTGTTGACCGGGACTAAAGGGGGGAGGGGGGACCTTTAGTCCCCACCCTTTAGTGCCGGTTTCAGAACCGGTACTAAAGGTCCTGATGAACCGGTACTAAAAGTCGTTTTTCTACTAGTGCTCGTCCATGGCCACTTCATGAAGTCCGAAAAGGGGCCTGTGGATCCAGCTTCTCCCGCTCCCCCTCATCCCCAAAACTGAAGATGAGAGGGATCACCTTCCGGTGGGCCATTTATGAGGGAGTGGTCGATTGGAGGCGATCGAGAGGGGATTGGGAGGCATCAATGAAAGAATTGGATAAGGGAGAGATCGCCGCCATTTTTTAAGCCGTCGTAGGCTCAATTAAGCGGGCAGTTTGGGAGGCAATAGGCGGCAGGCAACCATCTAGGTGTGCGTTTTCTAATGAGAAACATTTCCATGCTGCTCACATGCTTCTTGACCTCACAAGAAAGCTAGGAGATGATGTCGCGTGGTGGTCATCCGATGGTCTACTAAGCGAATTCTAGAGAGTGATCGCGCCATCTAATGGATGCTTGGTTGATGGTCACGTCTCCCACCGTCGGCGGTGGTGCATGGGGCGGGGGGGGGGTCACACAACTTCAAATTCCACCTATAAACCGAGGAGGAAGAAGATGAAATATCCATCCCCCGCTACCAGTTGACTTTGGAGAAAGCTCCAAATGTGTGACGCCCGGGTAATTAAGCTACAGTGATCCTCTGCTAATGATGCCACGTCACCTTATTTATAGTTGCTAATCTCGAGTTAGTTCGAAACCGGTTCAACATCAAGTTCAAAAAAACATAGGCAAACAATAAAAGTTTTCAAATATTAAAACTAAAATGTTCTGAGTGAACCAAATATTGCATAGATAATTATGGTGGAAAAACCACACATATTATAAAATGTTTAAATACTATGAGATGAATAAAACAGTAGCAAAAATGATTATTTAAATACTTTTTTATTTAATAAAATGTCAAACTAAGTTAATTGGGGTCTAGACTTTTTGTGACTATGGGCTAAGTTGTAATACTAATTTAGATACTAAGTGTATATTTTATTAAAATAGAATGCAACTAAAATAAAGCAGGAAAGAATAAATAAAACAGTACCGCGCTCGCGTCCCCACGTCCAGCCCGCGCCCATGGTTGCCTCGCGCCCTGTCCTCTTCTTCGTCCCGCGATGCCGCTCGTCGCGCCTGGCCACCGCGCGTACGCGCACGCGCACCACCCCTGTGCCCCTGAACGCGCCCACAGCTGCGCCCCTGCTGTCCGTCTCCCGCGCTGACCGCACGCGCGCCCGACCTCGCCCGCGCCTTGCCAGCTCCACCCGCCGCAACCGCTTGCATCGCTGCTCACCTCCGTCGACCCCTGCTCTCCTGCAAGCGCGCCGCCCTGCCTACGCCCCAGCCTCGCCTCGTCCGCCCCAACGCACCGTCCTGGCGCCTCGACAACGCCCGCATCACCACAGCCTCGCGGCCTCGCCGCTGCCACGTCGGCGCCGGCCGGCGCCGCCCCGGCGTCCTCCCATCTCGTGGCACTGAAGGCCGCACCCAGTCCGGGCGCCCGCACCAGCGCGCCCGCTAGCGCCCGCTCTAGTGGCCTCCTAGGCCACTGGCATGTGGGGCCGCCCCTGTGGAACGTTAAAAAAAGGAAAAAAGATATAATTGGTTAATTAATTAATTAACTTAATTAATAATGTCTATTTAACCTAATCATTTAGTTAAATGAATTAACCATGTTTAATTAACCTGAGACTATGGTGAACAGGACCCACCTGCAGGGTTGACCTAGTCAACCTTTGGTCCTGCTGACATCATGCTGATGTCACGCTGACATCATGCTGATGTCACGCTAACATCATAATTGTAATTTCTAAATTAGTTTAATTATGCTAATTTCTAGAAAATGATTTAAAATATTTAAAAATTAATATAAAATAATTCTCAGCTTAGATGAAAATACTTTGTACATGAAAATTGCTCAGAACGACGAGTCGAATCCGGATTCGCAGCCCGTTCGTCCGCCACGCATCCCTAGCATAGCGAACACGCAACTTTCCCTCTCCGGTTCATCTGTCCGAAAAACGTGAAACACAGGGAATACTTTCCCGGATGTTTCCCCCTTCACCGGTACCACCTCGTACCGCGTTAGTGGCACACCTAGCATCACGCCTTGTCATGTCTTGCATCTGTTTGCTTAAATATTTATTGTTTCTCCCCCCTCTTCTCTCGCTAGACACCGAGACCGACGTCGCTGCTACCCAGTACGACTACGGAGTTGACGACCCCTCTCTCTTGCCAGAGCAACCAAGCAAGCCCCCCCCCTTGATCACCAGATATCGCCTACTCTTCTCTATACTGCTTGCATTAGAGTAGTGTAGCTTGTTACTGCTTTCCGTTAATCCTATCCCGTTGCATAGCCTGTCCTTGCTAGTACTGTTGATACCTTACCTGCAATCCTAAATGCTTAGTATTGGATGCTAGTTTATCATCAGTGGCCCTACATTCTTGTTCTTCTGCCATGCTATACTATCGGGCCGTGATCACTCGGGAGGTGATCACGGGCATATACTATATACTTTACACTATTACATTACCGGAGAAACTGTTTGGAGATGGGGGCTGAAGGGGCAGGTGGCTCCATCCAGGTAGTGGTGGGCCTGGGTTCCCGACGACCCCCGACTGTTACTTTGTGGCGGAGCGACAGGGCAGGTTGAAACTACCTAGGAGAGAGGTGGGCCTGGCCCTGGTCGGCGTTCGCAGATACTTAACACATTAAACGAGATCTTGGTATTTGATCTAAGTCTGGCTACTGGCCTATACGCACTAACCATCTACGCGGGGACAGTTATGGGCACTCGACGTCGTGGTATCAGCCGAAGCCTTCGTGACGTCAGCGACTGAGTGGCGCGCGTCGGATTGGACCGTAAGCCTGCTCTTGTATTAAGGGGGCTAGTTCTGCTTCCGGCCGCGTTCGCAACATGCGGGTGTGCAAAGGGCGATGGGCCCAGACCCCTGCGCCATAGGATTTAGACCGGCGTGCTGACCTCTCTATTGTGCCTAGGTAGGGCTACGACGTGTTGATCTTCCGAGGCCGGGCATGACCCAGGAAAGTGTGTCCGGCCAAATGGGATCGAGCGTGTTGGGTTATGTGGTGCACCCCTGCAGGGAAGTTAATCTATTCGAATAGCCGTGATCTTCGGTAACAGGATGACTTGGAGTTGTACCTTGACCTTATGACAACTAGAACTGGGTACTTAATAAAACACACCCTTCCAAGTGCCAGATACAACCGGTGGTCGCTCTCTCACAGGGCGACGAGGGGAGGATCATCGGTTAGGGTTATGCTATGCGATGTTACTTGGAGGACTTCAGTCTACTCTCTTCTACATGCTGCAAGATGGAGGTGGCCAGAAGCGTAGTCTTCGACAGGATTAGCTATCCCCCTCTTATTCTGGCTTTCTGCAGTTCAGTCCATCGATACGGCCCTTTACACATTTACCCATGCATATGTAGTGTAGCTCCTTGCTTGCGAGTACTTTGGATGAGTACTCACGGTTGCTTTCTTCCTCTTTTCCCCCTATCCCTTCTACCCGGTTGTCGCAACCAGTTGTTGGAGCCCAGGATCCAGACGCCATCATCGACGACGACTCCTACTACACCGGAGGTGCCTACTACTACGTGCTGCCCGCTGACGACGACAAGGAGTAGTTAGGAGGATCCCAGGCAGGAGGCCTGTGCCTCTTTCGATCTATATCCCAGTTTGTGCTAGCCTTCTTAAGGCAAACTTGTTTAACTTATGTCTGTACTCAGATATTGTTGCTTCCGCTGACTCGTCTATGATCGAGCTCTTGTATTTGAGCCCTCGAGGCCCCTGGCTTGTAATATGATGCTTGTATGACTTATTTTTATTTGTAGAGTTGTGTTGTCATATCTTCCCGTGGGTCCCTGATCTTGATCGTACACGTTTGTGTGTATGATTAGTGTACGGTCAAATCGGGGGCGTCACAAGTTGGTATCAGAGCCGACTGCCTGTAGGAATCCCCCTTCCACACTCCTTGGCCGAAGTCGAGTCTCGACATTGCAAAACTTTTACTAACATGGCTGTGTGCCTTACGGGCCCACGTCGCCATCTGGGTGGTATTAGGATCTTTTACTCCTCGATCCTTACTCTGGGACTCTGAGCTCTATTCTATTCGGGTTAAATGAATTTTGCTAAATCTAACATTAGGATCTCGTTATCACTTTCACCCGGAGAGCCCCTTATTACTGATGATCGTCTGCTGTACGTGAAGACCCTGAAGATACTCTCCGCTGTTAACCCGAGAACTTGTGTTCATCGCGTTTGCAATTCCCCTTCCACCGTCAACCCTTATGGATAACTACTTGCAGTTGTTATTCATACCATCATCCCCTGTTGATCTTGTTATTACAAGGTACCTCGGAAATTCTCTCTATTGTTCCGAGAATACTTTGTGCAGTTCATTATCCACATACACACCCCTACGGATAATTTCTCGCACTTACCGAGTATCCGCCCATCCCTAGTTGTTTGTGTGTTTCACTAAGTTCTTCAAAATAATATTCGATCTTCCGAAAATCCTTAGCAGCTTATTGCTTTTGAAATTCTTGCTTGCTTGCATTATGGTTAATCCCATAAGTATAGTAATCCTATTGGCATCCCTTGTCACTATCATTCTTGAGTCCATTGATTCAGTAAGTTGTGAATGTTCACAATCATCAGTCGAATCCTAGGATTATCCTTTCAGCTCAGACGTCATTTGGATATGAGCTGGTTCTTGACCAATCAATGCCTTGATCGGTTGTGCTTTTAAGTCTATTTAACTTATTCATTTTCGATCAGAACGACTGCTTCTGATCCCTTGATTTGGAAATAAAAAAAATCTTTGCATTAAGCTTTGAATTAGTAAGTTGTTTCTATAATCTGATGCCTTGGCATTCCTTCTTCCTCTGATTGAGTTCCGATACTCACATCAGCCTCGTTGTTGGTCGCCATACCCATTGCCGGGTTATTATCCAACAGTGTCCTTGACGACCTAAATTCTTGTGATTCTTTACCGGATACATAATGCCTTTGGTAAATTGTATCCTCTACTTTTGACAACCTTACTCTACTTTTGAGTTTGTGTTATTTACTCCCGAAGTTCATGGTATATGTTCTAAGAAGCCCCGATGGGTTGAACCTATGCCTTCCTTAATATGTGTGGACTCGAAAGTTTTCATGAGTCATACTCTTTTGGTATTTTACCAGATTAAATTTCAACACGATCACTTCATCGAACGCGAGAAGTAAATGAAAGGTTATGCATTGGAGAAGTGGGAGTCGACCTTGAACTTTGTGTTCATGCCCATGGACACAATGTAGATCTTATCATTAAAGCTTCTCTTAAATTAATTATTCCTTTGGTATAAGTTCATCTTATATCTGGGATCTGGCCTCTTGCAATTGTGGTTCCCACCATGTTTCTCCTTGATTCCATTTCTCGTGCAAGTTTGAACACTTGTCTTATGCAGAGCAATACCCTAGTCCAACCTTTACTTTGATCTACCGTCGAGTATTACCCCCTAGTATCTCGAGATTATCACAGAATGGCATAACTTCTTATGAGTTCTTCGTCAAGTACTACATTCTCATCGATTCCAATTTTTCATGGTTTTTGAGTGGATAGTCACTCGAGTACCCCGATAACTGAATCGAGTCCGCACTACAGTTCAACAACTCTTAGTAATCTGCCTTACTTACGAGTTTGTACCTGATCACATCATTCCTAGCCTATTTGGCTATATCATTATCATGATGATTTTAATTGTGCTACCTGGTTCCTTATTCCCGGAGCACAACTTTCAACGATGAGCTAAGCTTGCGTCGATTTTCATCGTCATATCATTTCTCCTTGAACAACAAACTTGATTTCGAGTTTGTGTCCTAACCGTGGTTCCAATAACCTTTCGCTTCATCATTTGTTTGACTTGATGTCATCGTCGATCGATTACATCTTCGTGAAATCTCTTGACAAATGTGTCGTGATCATCATCAATATTCTGAGCTTTTCCATGATATCAATTGAATTCATGATGAGAAATACCATCCTTGCCTCGATGATTTGTGATATCATCGACCACTTTATTGTCTTCCCTCCAACACAAACTTGCTCGTGTTTTGTGTTATACCTTGAGATCCTTGCTATCCAGCCTTTGTTCTTCTTTACCTTGGGGTATTACCATCTTTTATGTCAGGATTGTCATGAGAATTTCACCACCTCTGGAGAATTGTTGATACAAGTGATACTTATCACGATCACCAATCTAATACTGATCATGCTACCTAAGCCCATATTTCGGGTGCACCTTTCAACCAATGTTTAAATTGTGTATGTTTCCCTCGAGCATACATCATTATGTTATTTGACTTGACAAATGTTATCTCGTTGTTCACATGGTTGTGGAAATTCATCTTTTTGGAAATCTCGATGGATTGTCCCTGAGCCCATCAGCCACCTCATCCTCTCCTTGGTTTAAATGAACTCTTGTGTCGGAACTCGCTCCCATATTTCATTTCCCGAGAATCTTACATTGTCATCTCGTCTATTTGTGTTGCACCTTTTCTTCTCAGGCGTCCTGAGTCTGAGGTATCCTGACATTAACGAGATCTGAATCTCGGTCAGATATGATGGTTGGAACCTTTTCCAAGAGTCATAACACTGGACTTTATGTGACCCGGTAAGGTGATATCGTGCCTAGCACACCTGGCCGGAGGACCTATTGTTACCGTTTCATTTTTTGCAAGGCTATCCATTCTTCCATGAGGAAATTGTAAGACTTATTCTACAAGTTATTCCTGATGGATCCTTCGTGTTTCCAAAGTCTGATCTTCACCTGATGACCATGTCAATGCTATCTCGAAGCATGTCAATGGTACTCCGATTTTCAACAGGAACATTTGAAGCACGATGCTAAATTTTATTTATCATTTATCCTAACACCGTTGTATGGGTAATTTCATGAGATTCCTCCCCCCTTACCTAAAAGGTTTTCTACTTTATATCCTGTCTTGGATATCATCCTCTGCTTGACTTTGGGGAGGATATACCCCTGATATATGTGTTTAAACACATTTTCCTTTCCATTGTTCTGATTAATTTGATAATCATATTATCCTTTCCATTGTTTGGTTTAACCTTTCTTGAGGTTTAGATGATCTAAGCAGTAATATTTTCCTGCTTGCGAAAACACCTCGGTGTACCACCTTATCAGTCAGACCCTGTTACTATTGTTGATGACACTTCGGTAACCACCGATGGACGGGAACCTTGCCTATCGGTCCGCCTCGTTCAACGAGCAGGAAAATGGTTCTCTTCGTCCCTCACCCTTGGTATCGATGTTGTTGCCGACATAACTAACAGGCTACCCTCTGGCATGCCTTGCTATTGTGACCGTGCAAGATGTCAGCCCCCCTTCCTACCTTTAACCCACATGGTGGGCCCATAACCCACAGTTCCACAGAATCGGAACTTGACTCTCCTGCACCCCCCTGTTCCCAAGGTTATTCCTCGCGTGTGGCCTCGTATGTAATTCACAAGCCACCTTTCGAGAGATCATCAAATTTGTTACCGGACGCAATACTTAGTCCCGATTGCTTTGAGCCCCTTTCAAGCCCTGTTCAGGCATCGAACGGTTGCCTGCTCGCTCGTAACTTCCCATGAAACCTCATTACTTGCTCTCAATATTTACTTAAGTTTCAATTCGAGAGTTACCTTCCGCCACCTTCCCCGATGTTATCGACCAGATAGTCAACCTTGTAGAGGTTCGTTCTCCCGGAATAACCCCTTATTCTTTCGTAAGTACGATGGAACCCCCAAAGAAAGGGATGACGACTTGATCATGATGACCTGGAGCAGACAAATAAAGACTTCAATGTAATGGATCGACCTCTTCGAGAAGAGCAACCAAGACCGAGAAGTCTCGATAGAATTTCGTAGCCACATCTTTCCCTTACTCCCCTCTTAAATCTCGGGACGAGATTTCTTGTAGTGGAGGAGAATTGTGACGCCCGGGTAATTAAGCTACAGTGATCCTCTGCTAATGATGCCACGTCACCTCGTTTATAGTTGCTAATCTCGAGTTAGTTCGAAACCGGTTCAACTTCAAGTTCAAAAAAAAACAGGCAAACAATAAAAGTTTTCAAATATTAAAACTAAAATGTTCTGAGTGAACCAAATATTGCATAGATAATTATGGTGGAAAAACCACACATATTATAAAATGTTTAAATACTATGAGATGAATAAAACAGTAGCAAAAATGATTATTTAAATACTTTTTTATTATTTAATAAAATGTCAAACTAAGTTAATTGGGGTCTAGACTTTTTGTGACTATGGGCTAAGTTGTAATACTAATTTAGATACTAAGTGTATATTTTACTAAAATAGAATGCAACTAAAATAAAGCAGGAAAGAATAAATAAAAGGAAAAGACAAAACAACAAAAGAAAAAAAGAGAAACCCCCTTGCCCCCGGGGCCTCGGCCCAGCAGGCCGGCCCATTCGACCACATCCCCAGGCCACCAGGAGGCCCAACCCGCCTCCCTTATCCCCTCCCCACCCCCGAAACCCTAACCACCCACACCCCCACTCGCTCCCTCCCCATTCCCCCGATCCGGT
>NC_041384.1:760365941-760386706 GCF_002162155.2 Triticum dicoccoides
CGTTCCCATCGCCAATCCCGCCGCCCGTCGCCCCAACTCGCCGGCGTAGAAGACCACACACCCACACACGCATACGAACGGAGGAGGGGCGCCCCTGTTCGCTCCCCTCCTCTCGGAACGCCCGTGCCCGAGGAACCGCCACCTACCGGCATCGCTGACGCCGCCCTGAAGCTACCGCGCCGTCGTGTCGCCGCCCCGTCGCCGGATCTCGCTTCCCTGACTCCTCCCCAAGCCGCTGCCAGTTCCCTACATCCCGCCGTGAGCCCCGACCTCTCCTCCTCTTTCCCTCGCACTCACGGCTTCGGCCAAGGCCGCGACCGCGCTCGCGTCCCCACGTCCAGCCCGCGCCCATGGTTGCCTCGCGCCCTGTCCTCTTCTTCGTCCCGCGATGCCGCTCGTCGCGCCTGGCCACCGCGCGTACGCGCACGCGCACCACCCCTGTGCCCCTGAACGCGCCCACAGCTGCGCCCCTGCTGTCCGTCTCCCGCGCTGACCGCACGCGCGCCCGACCTCGCCCGCGCCTTGCCAGCTCCACCCGCCGCAACCGCTTGCGTCGCTGCTCACCTCCGTCGCCCCCTGCTCTCCTACAAGCGCGCCGGCCTGCCTACGCCCCGGCCTCGCCTCGTCCGCCCCAACGCACCGTCCTGGCGCCCCGACAACGCCCACATCACCACAGCCTCGCGGCCTCGCCGGTGCCACGTCGGCACCGGCCGGCGCCGCCCCGGCGTCCTCCCATCTCGTGGCACTGAAGGCCGCACCCAGTCCGGGCACCCGCACCAGCACGCCCGCTAGCGCCCGCTCTAGTGGCCTCCTAGGCCACTGGCATGTGGGGCCCGCCCCTGTGGAACGTTAAAAAAAGGAAAAAAAATATAATTGGTTAATTAATTAATTAACTTAATTAATAATGTCTATTTAACCTAATCATTTAGTTAAATGAATTAACCATGTTTAATTAACCTGAGACTATGGTGAACAGGACCCACCTGCAGGGTTGACCTAGTCAACCTTTGGTCCTGCTGACATCATGCTGATGTCACGCTGACATCATGCTGATGTCACGCTAACATCATAATTGCAATTTCTAAATTAATTTAATTATGCTAATTTCTAGAAAATGATTTAAAATATTTAAAAATTAATATAAAATAATTCTTAGCTCAGATGAAAATACTTTGTACATGAAAATTGCTCAGAACGACGAGACGAATCCGGATTCGCAGCCCGTTCGTCCGCCACGCATCCCTAGCATAGCGAACATGCAACTTTCCCCCTCCGGTTCATCTGTCCGAAAACGTGAAACACAGGGAATACTTTCTCGGATGTTTCCCCCTTCACCGGTACCACCTCGTACCGCGTTAGTGGCACACCTAGCATCACGCCTTGTCATGTCTTGCATCTGTTTGCTTAAATATTTATTGTTTCTCCCCCCTCTTCTCTCGCTAGACACCGAGACCGACGCCGCTGCTACCCAGTACGACTACGGAGTTGACGACCCCTCTCTCTTGCCAGAGCAACCAGGCAAGCCCCCCCCCTTGATCACCAGATATCGCCTACTCTTCTCTATACTGCTTGCATTAGAGTAGTGTAGCTTGTTACTGCTTTCCGTTAATCCTATCCTGATGCATAGCCTGTCCTTGCTACTACTGTTGATACCTTACCTGCAATCCTAAATGCTTAGTATTGGATGCTAGTTTATCATCAGTGGCCCTACATTCTTGTCCGTCTGCCATGCTATACTATCGGGCCGTGATCACTCGGGAGGTGATCACGGGCATATACTATATACTTTACACTGTTACATTACCGGAGAAACTGTTTGGAGATGGGGGCTGAAGGGGCAGGTGGCTCCATCCAGGTAGTGGTGGGCCTGGGTTCCCGATGGCCCCCGACTGTTACTTTGTGGCGGAGCGACAGGGCAGGTTGAAACCACCTAGGAGAGAGGTGGGCCTGGCCCTGGTCGGCGTTCGCAGATACTTAACACGTTAAACGAGATCTTGGTATTTGATCTGAGTCTGGCTACTGGCCTATACGCACTAACCATCTACGCGGGGACAGTTATGGGCACTCGACGTCGTGGTATCAGCCGAAGCCTTCGTGACGTCAGCGACTGAGTGGCGCGCGCCGGATTGGACTGTAAGCCTGCTCTTGTATTAAGGGGGCTAGTTCTGCTTTCGGCCGCGTTCGCAACGTGCAGGTGTGCAAAGGGCGATGGGCCCAGACCCCTGCGCCATAGGATTTAGACCGGCGTGCTGACCTCTCTGTTGTGCCTACGTAGGGCTGCGACGTGTTGATCTTCCGAGGCCGGGCATGACCCAGGAAAGTGTGTCCGGCCAAATGGGATCGAGCGTGTTGGGTTATGTGGTGCACCCCTGCAGGGAAGTTAATCTATTCGAATAGCCGTGATCTTCGGTAACAGGATGACTTGGAGTTGTACCTTGACCTTATGACAACTAGAACTGGATACTTAATAAAACACACCCTTCCAAGTGCCAGATACAACCGGTGGTCGCTGTCTCACAGGGCGACGAGGGGAGGATCATCGGTTAGGGTTATGCCATGCGATGTTACTTGGAGGACTTCAGTCTACTCTCTTCTACATGTTGCAAGATGGAGGTGGCCAGAAGCGTAGTCTTCGACAGGATTAGCTATCCCCCTCTTATTCTGGCTTTCTGCAGTTCAGTCCATCGATATGGCCCTTTACACATTTACCCATGCATATGTAGTGTAGCTCCTTGCTTGCGAGTACTTTGGATGAGTACTCACGGTTGCTTTCTTCCTCTTTTCCCCCTATCCCTTCTACCCGGTTGTCGCAACCAGTTGTTGGAGCCCAGGATCCAGACGCCATCGTCGACGACGACTCCTACTACACCGGAGGTGCCTAGTACTACGTGCTGCCCGCTGACGACGACCAGGAGTAGTTAGGAGGATCCCAGGCAGGAGGCCTGTGCCTCTTTCGATCTATATCCCAGTTTGTGCTAGCCTTCTTAAGGCAAACTTGTTTAACTTATGTCTGTACTCAGATATTGTTGCTTCCGCTGACTCGTCTATGATCGAGCTCTTGTATTCGAGCCCTCGAGGCCCCTGGCTTGTAATATGATGCTTGTATGACTTATTTTTATTTGTAGAGTTGTGTTGTGATATCTTCCCGTGGGTCCCTGATCTTGATCGTACACGTTTGTGTGTATGATTAGTGTACGGTCAAATCGGGGGCGTCACAAAATGACACCTCCACAACCTCCAGATATGGAGGAGACCACATATGGAGGGAGCTCCAAAAATATGGCGATTGGGGTGGATGCTTTTATTACCCGTGGCCTGTGTTCAACTTTGTGTCCTGAAACTACTTAAAGCCAAGTTCAAAGCAGGTTGTGTAGAGTGGATTGACAAAAGTCACGAGAAGTGTCTCATTCTTTGGCAGCGAATTCAACGATTGGGCTAACTACATATTAAACTTTTTAAGAGTTTGTATGATGTTAAACATGTTTCTGTCGAAGTTATCAAATTATCAACGAAAAATATTTTTCTCTGTGTAATGCTTATAGGTAAAGCAAGAAGTAACAACAATCGAAGATATACGCTCTGGAACTGAAGCATGGGATGGGTAAGTACAAACTTGAAGGAGATGAGATTAGATTTACCATTTTCATTTTTTTGTAACGCAAAGCTTATTTTCTTGCTTTAAAGAAATTTGAGATAGAAACAATAATATACATGTAGGATTTAGACTCAACCATTGGATAAATATTTTCATGTTTACCCAACTTGCCATTGAAACAATTCCTTATATAACACTATCTTAAATTTTGTCTCCTTATTTGACACTGAATTTTTTTTCTTCCTTATCTAACAACGAGTCTAAAATTTATGCCCTTTATGACACTTTCGTTCATTTTAAATCTAAATGACATCTGAAAAGATCCTTTTGCCCCACATGTGGTATGTGTGTGTGCGGGACAGTAGTACACACACAACATCAGTACGGGGTAGTAGCACACAGACGCAGCGGCAACACATACACACATCAACACATACACATGCAGCGGCAGCACATACACACGCATCAGCACATACAAAAGAACACAACACGCACGCACGCAGCACACATCAACACACCCACGCATCAACACACATACAGCTGCACGCACGCACGCACACGCAGTCACGCAACAGCACACGCCGAGCAACATGCGCAGCAGCACACACGCACGCACGGACACACAAACATGCAGGCACGCAGCAACACATACGCACGTGCGCGCACACACAACATTAGTAGAACACATGTGTGCGCGCTCACACACACAGCAGAACACGCACGTGTGCACAAACATACCACATAAGGGGCAAAGGGGTCTTTTCAGGTGTCATTTAGGCTTAAAATAGACAAATGTGTCGTAAAAGGCATAAAATTTAGACCGGTTGTTAGATAAGAAAGAAATCATTTGTCAATTTCAAATAGAGCATAAAATTTAAACACGGTGTTAAATAAGGAATTCTCTCCTTGCCATTTGGGTTGGAATTATTGTAGTCGCCACAAGCCTCAGGACGAACCATCTAGCTAAGCCTAGGCTTAGTGATGATTAGCTTGGATAAGAATCTATTGGAATTTTCCTGTTAGAGTTTTCCATTTGGGGATGGATATTATATAAAGCTACGGATAAGCTATGTTGTGCGAAGAATGGATAAACCAGAGGTAATCCTCGGAAAACCCCACTCCTGCATGTATCAACACACGATGCAATCGAAGCTTATGTCGTGACATAAGTTCGTGGCGATACCTCATCAGTAATACATACACAGGCCATATATAATTCATAAAAAGAAAACAAAGTAACACATAGCAAAGACCATGTATGCCCCTTGCTCATAATAAATAAAAGTTGTCTTATGATATATCATTTTTTGCGGGTGGTCTTATGATATTAATTGTGGCTAGTTTGAATCCTCATTTTATGTTATGGCTTTTGTTCCAGAACTCGCGGGAATTGATCGTGGTGTTCTGATGCGTGCTTTGAGGCTGTTGGTACGGAAGGGAAAGCGAGTTTATTTAAGGGCACTTCAGACAAAGGCATTAAAATTTCTTCTTAAACTTTGTGCCAACTAACAGATGAATAATAATCTTGATAGATGTCCATGAAAATAATACATTCCGTCTTACCCGTACGTATGTACATTGATGACGTCCTTCTGGTCAGCATCGTTCAAACGTCAGTATTTATTTCCCGTGCCGAACTATTGTACCTCATAAGGAGGCTCAACTAATTCTAATCAAATATCAGATATATTGAGAACCATACTTACCTATAAGGAGGCAGATTCTTGTGACGAGCTCTTTTGAACCTTGATCGAACCACGCTAGTAGTACTAAAATGTAATTCGTACAGAAGAGAGGTTTTCTTCTTGTGTTATTATTATCACTATCAGCCAAACATAGAAAAGCTTCATTTGGTTTGCATGAATTTGATCTCTCTATCACCCGTCACTGACTGATTATCCGCACACACACACAGCAGTAACAAATTACCCACTGCAGGAATATATCGATACACATCTTGCATTGATCAAACATTAACTGATCTCACAGATTTCAATAAAAACTAACCAGCGTGACAAATCCATCTCAGGCTTATTATTACATAATCCATCAAACACGACAAACTTCAATTTAACTAACCCTTGGCGACCCTAATCAAAACATAATCTAAGGTGTTGCCAAGCCAGAGATGGACAGATGTGCGGATGATCTAGTTGGGAGCAAAGAAGATCTCAGAGTCGAGCCTCTTGGAGCGGAACATCTTTTCCATCTCTGGCGTGCTGTTGAAGGCCGTCTCTAGCACCTCCGGCGATATCGCCTTCCACACCGACATCCTACCAGCCAAGTGGCTAAAGATCGGGGAGAGAAGTGCATTTTTCAATCCCGAACTCTTGCCCTAGTCTAATTTACAACCCCGAACTTCAATACCATCTAAATTACAACCCTCAACTATCAAAACCGGTCAGGATTCAACCCTCCCCTCCTTATTGACTGGTTTTGACCAGGGGCGACCAGTTTTGACCAGTCATCGGGTCCAATCAGCATGCCACATCAGAAAAAAAATTCAAAATTTCAAGAAAATATAATTAAAAATCTGTAAGATCGAGAAAAAATCCGAAATAAAATTTCCTGGGGAAAAAGTTTGCAAAAAAAATTCAAGAACTTTTCCTGTAATTTTCGGGAAAAAATAAAAATAATATTTTTTTTGGAAATTACTTTTTCTAGAAATTTTAACTTTTTTATTTTACATTTTTAAATATTTTTCTTGGGAATTTTAAATTTTTCCCCGGAGTTTTTTTTATTTTAAGTATTTTTTGGTTTTTCATGGAAATATTGATAATTTTGTTTTCGGAAATTCGTTTTTTTATTTTTCCCTGATTTTTTCCTGCAAATTTGATTTTTTTATTTCTTTTCCTGGATTTTTTTTCGATTTTACAGATTCAAATTTTTTTGCTGACGTGGCATGCTGACTGGACCTGTTGACTGGTCGAAACCGGTCAACAGAGAGGAGAGGGTTGAATCCTAACCGGTTTTGAGAGTTGGGGGTTGTAATTTAGACGTCATTGGAGTTTGGGGTTGTAAACTAGACCAGGGCAAGAGTTCGGGGTTGAAATATGCACTTCTCTCAAGATCGGGCTGCATTTGTTTTGCACAACACAAACATTAGTTGGTCAAATCGACCGATATAACTAGATAAATGCAAAACTATTGATTAAACTTGAATATGTAGGAAAATTACATTTTGAGAAAATGCAAAACATGCCACAATATTGTGCAACTAAGGGCATATACAAAAATGCTAAACAAACGGGAGGAATCCAGTCTGTAAGAAACTTTCCTAGTTGGAACTAGAAATAAGTTCATACTTGATTGTTGCAAAACTAAAACGGAATATGTGGAACAAAAATAATGCATCAGATCTGATATACGCATGCATGTTTACCTACATTTTTACTATCAAAATGCAGTCAGAAAAGATACAGTGGCATTTTTTAATCCACAACTACTGAATGAACTTGAATATGTAGCAGGAAACTTTAATGTCAGACAGGGCAACGAATGACACAAAATTGTGCAACTAATTAGGGCCATATATACTTGAATTTCGCAAAATTGAAACATAATATACCGAACAAAAATAATGCTAGAAAATATGATGTACACATGCATATCAAAAGTTCTAGCTGGTCAACTACTAGAGTAAAATACGTACTTTGGCGTGGTGATGATGGAGAACCACTCCATGCCGGTGTCGTCTGCGATCTTGGAGACGACGAAGAACCTAGGCACGATGAAGAGGCAGCCCGCCTCGGCGCGGGTCTCCAGTACACGGGTGCCGTCGATGCCGACGACCTGGACGCGGCCGCCGCCGCGCACTATGTAGGTGACCTGGTAGGCCGAGTCGCAGGAGAATCCCGGCGAGCACATGGAGCGACCGTCGATCCTCACGAGGTCAGAGCCCAGCCCAACGTCCTTCACCGGTGGCAGGTTGGCCGTGTTGAGCACCACGACGCGGCCGCCGCCCGGGATGTCCACGTCGAGCGGCGCCTCGAGGCAGTTGAGCACCACGCCCTGGCGGTCCTCGGCGCGAGGCTCCGGCATCCGGTGCCCCGCGGCGATCTTGACGATGCCGGAGCCAGGCTGGGTGGAGACGATCTTGGCGGCGGCGTCCTGGTCGAGGTCCCAGGCGCGCGCGACGAACTCGGTGGAGAAGCCCGTGAAGATGCCGGTGGCGCCGGTGAGCTGGAAGTTGGTGAAGCGGCCGGGAGTGTGGCCCTTGGAGGTGTCGCCGAGGAAGAGCACCACCAGCTCCGCGGAGGCGCCCTCGGCGTTGTGCCACCAGGTGACGGCGCCGAAGGGGAGCGCCAGGGTGTCGCCCTCCTTGACGGGGATCACCTTCTCGCTGGCCGCCTCGGGGAGGACGAGGCCGCAGGCGCCGGCGCCCTGGAGCACGTAGGCGATCTTGGCCGAGTCGGAGTAGCTGGGGAGCGCGAGGCCGCCGGCGGAGAGGTGCAGCTTGGCGGCGCCGATGGAGGCCGCGCCGAGCATGGGCAGGTCGGCCGGCGACCAGTCGTAGTAGGCGCGGCCGTCGCTGCCGTAGGCCTTGGCGGGCTTCTTGTGCGACAGGTCCATGGCCATGACCTCGGCGTTGGAAGTGCGCTGCACCATCGTTTCGTTGTCAAGATGAGATTGTACGTGGGAGAGGAGGAGGAAGATCGATTTGAATGGGATGGAGGAAGTGGATGCGGAATGGTCCATATTTATAGTTGCGGGTTTAGAAGATAGATAATGAATCCTAGTTGTTAGAGATAACTGATCGATCGATCCTGATGTGAAACAAGATGCGAGCACGCACGCACGCACGTGTTGCATGCAGCGTTGTAACTTAGTCGTAGCGAGTACCAAGTACGTACGGACTGAGCCCGCGTGCACGTATGCACGTACGTACCGTGGCAACATATGATGCGTACGGTCGCAGTATGTTTGTGTTGGCTGGTGAGACGATTCATTTCGATCGATCGATCGATCGGGCATTCAATAACAATGGTATCGTGCAGACTGCGGCCGGTGCTTGCTGCCAGCAGCCGGCCTCGGTGTGCGTGCACGCACTCGCCGGCCGGCCGTACGTACGTCCGGCGCGGCGTTAAATTGTGCAGGTAGGTAGAGATTGGCATGCAGTGATCCATTGCTGGAGCTGGAGCAGGCGCGCAGGGCAGACGCACAGCAGCCATGCCCATGCTGCCCGGCCGGCCTACGGCAGAGAGATGGATCTGCAACGTAGAGTACGATCGACGTCCGTCCACCCGTCAATTTCTCTGGCTGACATGTGCATGTGCGAGCTGACCGCCGCCGGCCTCATCACACTCATCGCCTGCAACTGCAAGCGCAACGTGCCAACGCTGTTCCATCCCGTTCATTTCCCTCCAGGCGTCCGTGCATGCCCTGGCCTGGTGCATACGTACCATCGATCGTTTCATGACGACGAGCGCGCAGAACACAGGCACACTTTGGAGGTCTCTCGGAGCATCTAGACCGGACCGGACGTCTCATATCTTCACCAAACGCTCGAGCGGCCTGCCCGACCAGGAATTTACAATCGGGCAAACCCAGCCCAAGAGCCCTCATACTCAGCCCTTATGTGCACCGGCGGAGAGCTACGTGTTGCTGAAAAAAGTTGTGGCTCATACGAGAGAGACTAAATCCGGCTATTTATGTTTGACGTCGCTCCAGCGCGTCATTCGAGAGACTAAATCCGGCTATTTAAACCCGGCGGCAAGGAAACCCTAGACCGTGCGGATCATACGAGAGGGCTCATTTTTGCTATGTATGGTTGTAGATCTCTCATGATCTGATCCATCCATCGATGTGACGATGAATTGATGATCGACCACTGAGATTAACAGATTTCTCACGTACGTAGCTCCAAAAGAGAGGACCTGCTAGAATCTCTACCTAATAATAAAGCGCCGTGGGTTTCTGGTCGTCCGGCGTGGTTATTTTGCACAAAAGCCCCTCGGTTTATAGGAAATCAACCCGCAGTCCAAAAATAAGTCAATCGAACCGGTACAGGTCAGATAAAAAACAACCGCTCGACCCTGCCTCCTAATCCTATCTCCAACTCCAGCGCTCCACCCCCGCGGCCGCGCGCCGCCTCCCCAATCCCATCGCTGCGACGCCCTCCACCTCCCAACGTCCTCCACCTCCAGCCATCCCTAGCGTAGTTCACCTTCCCTTATAACACCCTGTAATTTGGTATATTCAACGTCAATCCAGTGAGGAAAACAGAGATGCAGATGGGATAGAGAATGCAAAGAGTAGTCCCGTTCACCGTCGCTCCCGCCGGCGACGACTGGCTTGCCCACGCGAGCGAGGCCGAGGGACTGCCCAGACGGTCGACGGTGGCGCTGTCATCGTTGTCCTCACGCATGTAGACGAGGCAGTGGGGAGGGTGGCGGCCCCGGTCGCAGGGGAGGCCGAAGGGCGTGGAAAAGCCAGATCCGGGGCGGAGGACGGACACCGGCGGCTTGAGGACATGGATCCCGAAGATCTGAGCGGCGGCTGGCGAACTCGCAGGCGGTGGTGGCGCGAAGACGTCGGTGGTGGTGGTGGCAGCAGCGGCGAGGCTCCTTGTGTGCCCTGCTCATGGACAAGGGAAAAGAGAAATAACTGAGAGAGGCAGGGGAGAGAGAAATGAGGGAGGAGGAGAGGCGCGCTGGAGCTCCGGTAGGGGCCGCCGTGCACGATGGATCGGGCTCTGAGAAGAGAGGGGAATCGGGGATGGGGAGAAGAAAGGTGTGGGGAAGAGACGAGAGGATGAGAGGACGGGCTGAGAGGATAAGGTCGGAGGGAAGAGCGATGGAGGGCCAAACGACACGCGTTGCCTGCGCGTGAGACGGCTGGTGCCCAAGCGCAGGCTGGAGACACCCAAGGCTTGATTCTCGCCATGCAAACAATTGAGATTAAAGAAATAAGTTAACTAACTCAGGAGGGATTAGCTAGAAAAAGGTACACACGACACCATGTGCACGATTTGTGGACGATGTAGTTAATCAAGCCGTTGGTGTGTGGTAGTAAACTGCAGGCCACTGTCTGATTTTGAATCGTGCATGAATCGGCCACGCAGCCGTCGTGCGCGAAGCAGTTTCGTTTTTTTTAACGAGAAAGCTACAAAAGGATTAAATGCTTGATTATCGCCGTTGCATGCATTTTGTTTGCTTCTCCGTATCTACATGCACAATTACACACGATTGACGGGTTTGATTCTACATTCTTTTTTTTTCTTGATGACGTTAGGTACATGCACATGATTGATGGTTTTTGTTCTATATTTTTTCTTCTTTTATTTTTTGATTAAAATTTTCAATCCTTCGTACCCGTTGTAACCCCATCTGTTTGTGTTGACATACTCATCCTGACTACATAGGTTAGGACGTTGTTCAAGAAAAAAAGGTTAGGACGTACACGGCGAAAACATATACCCTGGATATCGAATGAAATAAATAATCTCCAGGCACTGCTGATTTCGGTTTATAGAGTGCATTTTATATCAGACATTATAATTTTCGTGAGTTTTTGTTGTTCACCCGTTGCAACGCACGGGCCCTTTTGCTATAATAACAAACGAAATTAAGGTTCGTCCGTGTCAAATATCACTTCTCCATCGCCTGTCAAGTCCCTTTCACTTCTGGTTCTTGGCTGCATGCGTGCGTGCCTCTTCCCATGCATACACCTTATTGTCTCAAGACACCCGGCCACCTTAATTTGTATTTTAAGACCACAGTTACATATTGATGTAATATACTCCCTTCGTCTCATAATGTAACATGTTTTTTTGTCACTACACTGGTGACGAAAACATATTACATTATGAGATGGAGGTAGTAGCAACGAGCATGCCTTCAAGTTGCAGAGCCCCTAAACCATCATGTTCATTGCCATTTGTTTGTTAACCTTGCTAGGCATTTATGTAAATTGCTCCATGTCAATTATAATAACCAAATTACTTGTTTGAACTTGAAAGAGTACCTAGCTAAATATGAAATGCCACCGGCATAATCATTCAACACTGAGATAAAGTTGTTGAAGAACAAGGAACAGCAGGCACCACCACCAATACACCATGCATGGTACAAGAGCCGTTCATGCCTAGCATGATACAAGTACAAAAAGCAGGCGTCAATGCAGTGACTATACCAACTGAAAATAAACCTGAACCAATAAAATAGTAGAAGACACATACACAATGAAGTATTGAGATACATAATCTAAGAAATTCTATATATGCAAAAAGGCGAAAAAAGAGTGGTCTAAATGTGAAATCAGCATGAATTATTTTTGTTTGCTTTGGTGGACAATACAACAAACTACTCCCTCCTTCCAAAAATAAAAAGCATCGGTTGACTTTCTAGTCTTTCTTGAACAACTTTGACTATGATTTTCATGCATTGTATCATTGTATGTCTACATAATTAGTATACATACATATGAAATGAAATTGTTTTAAGTATTGAATTGCTCACCAGAACATTAATATTAGATCGTTGTATATATGTAAATTATTTATGGAATATAAGTAGTGCAAGATTTTTCACATGCATGGGTGCAAGGCCTATCGAGAAGGAAACTAATAGGTGAGCCCCCGCGTCGTCCCTTCCCCGGGAATTAACTAGTTGGCCATAGTCACCCTTTGGGGGATAATCAGTAAATGTAAACAAACCAAAAATGCATACTCTAGAAAAAGATCATACCATCATATGCAAGATTACTTACCCCAATTCGCCACTTTCCGTTGACCCGCCACTTGTTCTGCTTCCTCCGAAACACTATCTGTCCCTTGTTCCTACATGCATAGAGGGGGAAAACAATGAGCTTACCTAGAAGCACAAAATGTTCCCTGGAAAGAAACGATTATGACCCACAATGGTAAACTAAAATCCACAATGGTAGGAAGACGATGGTGTCACCCACAATGGTAGGAAACACTTTGGAACTGACGCACAGCGTCCTCCCTTCGATGAAGAGGGCGTTGCCGCCGATGCATGTCATTGGCACAAACCTTCCCAGCATAAGGTCAGCTAGTCTGTAAACTAAAATCTTCTTGTAGTTGTGGCTTAGAACGACCACCAGGATCTCCGGGCCACATTCTACCAGATGGTAGTACGTATAAAAGGTGTCGGGTGTGCTTGCTGGACATTTGGCAATCGACCTTGGTGGTGCCACTTCCACCCCCTGTTGCTGTACGATCTCTAGCACCTCTGGTGAGGCGAAACTTGTGGTAAAACAGACCGCATATATCTTTCCTTGGGACGAGATTGGACGACAACTTTGGGAGGCGAACCAGCTTGAAACCCTCCATGGGACGACCATGCGTACCTAGCGATGGCGCCGTCGGCATCGGCGACCGGCCGCCCCTTGTATCTCGACGATGACATGCTCTCGCTGCACGTACGTAGCAGATGCATGTTTCACCAAACAATTGATGCGAAATAGATTAACCCTAGAATCGAAATTTTAGGTAATAATAACCATGCAGAGACGTGCCAGATGTTGAAGATAATTAACTATTCACACATTTAAACCCTAAAATATACAGAGAGAAAATTTAGGTCATCACCGTACCAGGCAGGGATCTATGCGTCTTCACGCGGAACGGCGGCAGCGATCGACGTGAATCGCGGCAGATCCAAACGACGCTCGGGTAGGCAAGGCGGTAAATAAGGTGGTCGCCGGGAGGGTTGGCGGCGGCGTTATAGAAGTTGATGATAGGGATTCTCAAAAAAAAAAAAAGAGAGTTGATGATAGTGTTACGTACGTGTACGCATCGTCGCTGATCGATCTCTTCCGTTCTTTCTTTCCTTCTTTTCTAGCTACATACATATACATGTTCATGCAAAAAAAAAAACATACATATACATGAGAATAAATCTGTTTCACTGATGATCGATCCGATCTTCATCGGAACCTCCAAAGGAAATTTAGAGGTATGGTCGGGACGGTGGTGAGGGGTGGCGAGGCGCGTGCTAGAGCACCGTGGGCAGCGGATTGCGGCAGCAGGCAGCCTGGCGACGGCCGTAGGCCGTTTTAGGAAGATCATGAGAGGAAGAAGAAAGCCATTATCGACCAGTTTACCCATTTCTTCTTCATACACATGATATAGATAGATAGATAGATAGGGGCTCCCGTCCAATATTGGTAGCTCGGACGGCATGACATGATCAATGGTAACCCTCAGAACAAAAGACATGACCGATGGTGCGCATATATACACGCACGAGGGATGGAAGTAAATGGAATGGAACAATTTTGGTTGTAAGTAGTGCAGGTCAACAGGCCTGCCAGGTCTCGCACATGCGAGTGATGTGGATTATTTTTTTGAGATGGAGTAATGGCATGGAAATTGATGGTACGTGTACGTGTTGGATGGACATCGATTGCGTCGTTGCAGATCGATCTCTACCGTCGGGTACTGGGCATAGGCATGGGCATGGTCAAAGGTCGTTTTCAATCTCACTCTGCATCAGTACGATGGAGTACCGTAAGAGCATCTACAGTCGAAGTTGCCAAACCGGTCCTATACGTTCACGGATACTAATCAGGCACTCCCTAAATCTGGATCTTCACATCTGCATATCTCATATTCCAAATCCTATATTCATACAAATTCATACAACTAGTACGTAAATCACGTACGATCAAAATCGATAAAAAACAGACATATAAACTGGTACCAAACGGGCATAATTCGCATAAACATTACCCAAAAGATCACCAAACGGGCAGGTCTTAGTTAAACGATCCAGCACATTGTAACTACATACAACAACTAGATTATAAACAGGAGAGGGCGAGCTTCACCACTTCCTCGCCGGCCCTTTGCCCTTCTGGTCGCCGGCGCAGCTGTAGGAGTCCGTGGCAGGAGGCGGGTCCACGTTGGAGCCGTCAGACCTGTCGTCGTCGGAGGAATCAGAGATGACGATGTAGCCTTGCAAGCGTCGGACATCGTGGTCTTCCTTGCGCTTGAGCTTGGCCACCCTCGTCGCCTCTGCCACTGCCTCCGCCGCCTCCCGCTCGGATTGCTCAATGTTGAGCCGGAGTTGCTTAGCGTTGATCCTCCGGAGCCGTCGGACATTCGTCCTCAACTCAATCAGTGACCGACGACACACCCACTCGAGGAGACGATCATCCTCCTCGGGCACCCGGCGGCGTCGGGCAGACTGCGCAGATGCGCCAAATTCGCCCGCCATCTCCCTTGCCCTCTGCCTCTCGCGGCGGCCAAGCTGGCACTGGAACCCAGCGCTGCCCGAGCGGAGCATCGGACGGAGGTGGAGGAGGCCATCGGGCAGGAGGAGCAGATCAGGCAGGCCTAGCAGGTCCGCGCGCGGGGCCGGAAGGGCCGGCGCTGCGCGACGGGCGACAGGTGGCGTCGCACCGGACCCGTAGTTGCCGCCCGTATCGCATCGGAACCGGACGACATGCTACAACCAGCAAGACAGATGTTGCAGTTGGTAGGAAAAAAATGTTGCAAACAATGGCATAAAATGTTGCATGGTTGACTGAGACTTGGTTAAATCTCAGTTAATTAATTTTTAGCAGTCCGAAAGAATTTTTTTTTGTTTTGGGACCGTCTACATATGAGTCATCTAAAGAAAATTCTGCTTTTCTAGAACATGCGTGGTATCAACGTCGGGGCGTCGAAACCAGCTCTGCAATAACATTATAAATGAATTTTTTGATCTCATATGTTTACAAGAAATCATTAAACAGGTCATTTATCTTTTTTCATTTTTAATAGAGTACAAATATAAATGCTCATGCATACACTCATACACTCACCCCTATGAACACACATGCACAACACCTTCGAGAGACTTAACCGGCACATCATTTTGAAATTGGGGAAGTCATCACGTCTCTTTTTACTGAACGCACATCATCGGCCGGACAAAAGAATTTCCCAACTAAGTTGAATCAGTGACATACACAACCAGCCAGAGATGAGAAAATGTTATCCCAAATGAGAAAAAAAGATCACATGGATGATGCTATACAACACACTTCCACTTCAACTAAGAACCTAGTCTACACTAGTATAAAAGTTACGAGTCAATCAAGACGATCCAACCATCTGATACAATCAAACCCAAGGATTCATCAATTTATTTTTTATGTCAACCCTCACTTAACATATATAGTTAATTAATTAATCTTCTATCTGACACAACTCGGTGTATATTTATTACAAAGTGCATAGTTTATATATATATATATATACAAAGTGCATAGTTTATATATATATATATATATTTTTTTTTTGCACATGCTGAGATACTAGTAAGGAGTAAAGCCGTTGATACATATGCTTAGACATGCAACCTGGGCATACATCAGCAAACGATAGACGACATAGTGTATTGCCATACTGTTCTGCTAATCGACTTCATGAGTTCGGCCACTCTTTTGTTTCTCCTCCTTGACAGGAGTAAGTTCGATCTTGTTGTTTGGCAGATTTCTCCACATGCCCACAAAAAACTTGACCAATAGATGGACAGAAGCATCGCCGTCTCGGTATATGATTTTACACAGCCTAAGGTTCTTGCACCTGAAATGTGGCAGGTCCTTGGAATATGACTGGCAGCGTTCCATCACCTCATTTGTAGGATGGAAATCCAAGACCTGTTGAACACCACAAAAGAATCAATATTACGCAATGTATTGAGTTAAGATAATAGTTGATGAAATTAGAAGTGGTAGCACCTTGCAATGGCGCAAAGTGAGCTTCTGCAGGTTACATGAGTTCTCTAGGTATTGCTGCAGCCCGAGGAAGTCGTCGCTGATTCGGCACTCATCTAGGAACAATGTTGTCAGGTTCTCAAACTTGAATAGAGGAGGATTCTCATGACTCTCATTGAACAACAACTGAAACGCAGATATGTACAGTCATTTTGTTATCTTTGAATGCCTCTAGATAAATTAAGAAGATACAAACTGAATAAATAAAAGTTACCGTGACCGCAAAATGCAACAAGTGCAAGGTTGTCACATTAGACAGCGCGCCAAGAATGCCCAATTGGTGCTTAACGTCGTGCTCGATCCAGCGTAGATGAATCGACGCATCGACAAGAGACGGCATGGTATGTGGTTCAGCTGTATCAATAATGTGATGGAGCTCCGCGCGGAGGCGGGGAGAAACAAGAGCAGGGGCGTCTATAATCAACTTGAAAACTTCAAATTCATCCTCCTCGTCCGCCGTGCACTCGCCATGGACAACCAATTTCTTGAGTGACGGGGAGGCGATCTTGATATTGCTGGTGAGAAAGAAGCAGCATCTTTCGAGCTGCACATCCTCTAGAGCAGGGCAGCCGGAGCTGATGTGGCTCGCAATATCTTTCAGCTTCACCTCCAGGCCGGAAAGATGCAATCTTTTGAGCCCGCGAGGCCATGTATCTCGACCACGTGTTGAGTTCGCCCCGGGCAAGCAAACAGCGCCGTTTGGTTTCGCACGAGGGAGGAAGAACCCTGACCTTTCCACGGCCCATCCCCGGGTATCTCCCCTGTATCGACTGGTCGGGGAGAAAACCCTCTACTCGTTCACTCGCTCTCACATGCAACCCTTCAGCCTCAGTCTCCGTGCTTCACGCTGCTGAATTGAAAGCGATGCCCCCGCCCCGCCCCCGACCTCCCCTCTGGCATCTCGTCCAAACTGGGCTGGTGGTCTCCTCGTGGTTGAAGAGGGGATCCCCCAAAACCATGTAAATCTCCCCGAGGTGGATTAGTGCCCTGGGAAACTTCACCTTTCTAACCAAATTACGCCTCAAGTCAATAAAATAATTTAGTTACTAGAAACCAATTGATTTTGCTGTACAAAATTCTCCAACAATGGTTGCGGAGCTCATTCAGAATGCCACTGCACCATGGAGGGAGGATATTGTTCT
Source organism: Triticum dicoccoides (assembly GCF_002162155.2). Classification (NCBI taxonomy): domain Eukaryota; kingdom Viridiplantae; phylum Streptophyta; class Magnoliopsida; order Poales; family Poaceae; genus Triticum; species Triticum dicoccoides. The sequence goes on from NC_041384.1 coordinate 760,383,408, forward strand.
TTCGTTCTTCACACCTTTTGATGCATGCCATGAAGAACCTCGAGGCTTTTTTACGGCCCGCTCGGCCTATCGAATGATAATGCAAACAAAGCTTAATAGAGAAGGATCGATAGAAGAGAGGGCTGGATCCTCACATGCCACATCAGAGAGTAATGAATGGACGGCGATTTGGAAAATTCAGGTTCCATCAAAGCTTCAGGTATTCATTTGGCGAACCGTGCAGTACTCCGTTCCATCTGGCGAGGTACTTCATCGCAGAAACATGGCAACCACGACAGCATGTGCGTTGATCTGGCGGACCATTTGTGTTGTTCTCGTTCATCCCAAACAGTTCATCCAAGTGAACTATATGCCGTCTATCGCACACGCTTTGATCTGGCAGGCCGTTTCTGTTGTGTTGCTTAATCGAAAACAGTTCATCCGAGTGAATTGTATATATACCGTCTACCGCACACACCTTGATATGGCTTACTGTTTCTGATTTTCGGCTCATCGCAAACAGTTCATATGGATTAATTGTATGCCACGAATCGCACATGCAACTCTAATCTGAATCGTACTTGATGTCTCCGCCATCGCACACAGTTTGTCTTATGGGTGATAGTTTATTACAACACCATTTGTGATTAATGCATCACACATAGTTTGGTCGAGGGGTCTCTGATGCATATGTCGCGTTAGCAGCATCCTGCAGTAGTGTCTTCGCATTCTATTTCACCTATAGTGCTATATTCATTGCTCACGCTCAACTATAGCATTGAGTTGAAAATGCTGAAACGTGTTAGAAGTATGATCTAATTGCCTTGTTCGACACCGGGGTGCTCATGATTTATATTTATGCGGTGAAGGCGGAGTCATGCCATGCTAACATGATAAAAATGAGTGGGGATAACATTTATTAAGGATCATATATTTTGAACAAGTAATGATTATGTTTCTTATATTCATGGATATTATTATGTTGATATTTATACATCATTGTTTCTTAATAATTATATCGTAAAGAGATTGCATGATACACATGTTAGGTAGCATTTCATATCAAGAATTATGTTTCTTTTTTTTTGACTGGAGCAAAAAATTATGTTTCTACCATTTACATACTTGAGGATGAGTAGGAATTAAGCTTGGGGATGTTGATATATCTCCAACGTATCTATAATTTTTGATTGTTTCATGCTATTATTATCAATCTTGGATGCTTTGCATTTTATGCTATTTTATGTCATTTTTTGGGACTAACTATTAACCCAGTGCCTAGTGCCAGTTTATGTTTTTTTCTTCTTGTTTTTGGCTTTTTAGAAAATCAATACAAAACAAAGTCCAAACATAATGAAACTTTACAGTGATTTTTTCTGGACCAGAAGGGACCCTAGAAGGTTTGGGAGGAGGCCAAAAGAGATACGGGAGAGCCACGAGCTCATAGGGCGTGCCCCACGAGCTCGTGGGCCCCATGCAGGCATGTTTGACCTAATTTATTCTCTATAAAATTCACATATATTCCCAAACCAAAAGAGAGTCACTCGAAATACTTTTTCCGCCGCCGCAAGCTTATGTTCTTCCACGATTTCCATCTGGAGGTCTTTTCCGGTACTCAGCCGGAGAGGCGATCGATCATGGAGGGCTTCTTCATCATCCTTGCTGCCTTCCTATGGTGCGTGAGTAGTTGACCACAGACCTACAGGTCCATAGCTAGTAGTTAGATGGATTCTTCTCTCCCTTTGATCTTTCCTCGATCTTCTTGGAGTTCTATCCGATGTAATCTTCTTTTCTGGTGTGTTTGTTGGGATCCGATGAATTGTGAGTTTATGGTCAGATTATTCATTGAAAGTAATTGGGTCTTTTCTAAACTTTATTATGCATGATTGTTATAGCTTTGTATTTCTTTCTGATCTGTCCGCTTGGTTTGACCAACTAGATTGATTTATCTTAAGTGGGAGAAGTGCTTTCTAATGGGTTCAATTTTGCGGTGTCCTCACCCAGTGACATAAGGGGTAGAGAGACACTTATTGTATTGTTGCTATTAAGGGTAAAACGATGGGGTTTAATCATATTGCTTGAGTTTAGTTTGTCTACATCATGTTATCTTTCTTAAAGCGTTACTCTGGTTGTCATGAACTTAATACCATAGATGAGTGCCGGATATCAATCGATCGGTGGAGTAATAGTAGTAGATGTAGTCAGGAGTCGATTTACTTGTCACAGACGTGATGCTGATATACATGAACATTGCCATGAATATGTCATAACTATGTGCTTTTCTATCAATTGCACAATAGTAATTTGTTTCCCCTGAAGGAAATATGCCCCAGAGCAATAATAAAGTTATTATTTATATTTCATTATATCATGGTAAATGTTTATTATTCATGCTAGAATTGTATTAACCGGAAACTTAGTACATGTGTGAATACATAGACAAAATGATTATCACTAGTATGCCTCTTCTTGACTAGCTCATTAATCAAAGATGGTTAAGTTTCCTAGCCATGGAAGAGTTGTCATTTGATTAACGGGATCACATCATTAGAGAATGATGTGATTGACTTGACCCATCCGTTAGCTTAGCACGATGATCGTTTAGTTTGTTGCTATTGCTTTCTTCATAACTTATACATGTTCCTATGACTATAAGATTTTGCAACTCCCGAACACCGGAGGAACACTTAGTGTGCCATCAAACATCACAATGTAACTGCGTGATTATAAAGATGCTCTACAGGTGTCTCCGATGGTGTTTGTTGAGTTGGCATAGATCGAGATCAGGATTTGTCACTCCGATTGTCGGAGAGGTATCTCTACCTCTCGGTAATGTACATCACTATAAGCCTTGCAAGCAATGTGACTAATGAGTTAGTTACAGGATGATGCATTACGGAACGAGTAAAGAGACTTGCCGGTAACGAGATTGAACTAGGTATTGAGATACCGACGATCGAATCTTGGGCAAGTAACATACCGATGACAAAGGGAACAACGTATGTTGTTATGCGGTTTGACAGTTAAAGATCTTCGTAGAATATGTAGGAACCAATATGAGCATCCAGGTTCCACTATTGGTTATTGACCGGAGATGAGTCTCGGTCATGTCTACATAGTTCTCGAACCTGTAGGGTCCGCACGCTTAATGTTCAATGATGATCAGTATTATGAGTTTATGTGTTTTGATGTACCGAAGGTTATTCAGAGTCCCGGATGTGATCACGGACATGACGAGGAGTCTCAAAATGGATGAGAAATAAAGATCGATATATTGGAAGGCTATGTTTGGGCACCGGAATGGTTTCGGGTGAGTTCGG
>NC_041384.1:760387092-760422953 GCF_002162155.2 Triticum dicoccoides
AGTGTGTGGGCCTTATTGGGCCTTAGTGGGAGAGAGGAGGAGGCAGCCAAGGTGGGGGCGCCCCCCAAGCCCAATCCGAATTGGGGTGGGGGGCCGGCCCCCCTTTCCTTCTCCCTCTCTCCTACTTCCTTCCTCTCCTACTCCAACTAGGGAAGGGGGAATCCTACTCCCACCGGGAGTACGACTCCCCCCTTGGGCATGCTATGAGAGGGTCGGCCCTCCCCCTCCCCCACTCCTTTATACACGGGGGAGGGGGCACCCCATAGACACACAAGTGGATTGTTTAGTGATGTCTACTACACTACCTTCTTCTTGTAGACGTTGTTGGGCCTCCAAGTGCAGAGGTTTGTAGGACAGTAGCAAATTTCCCTCAAGTGGATGACCTAAGGTTTATCAATCCGTGGGAGGCGTAGGATGAAGATGGTCTCTCTCAAACAACCCTGCAACCAAATAACAAAGAGTCTCTTGTGTCCCCAACACACCCAATACAATGGTAAATTGTATAGGTGCACTAGTTCGGCGAAGAGATGGTGATACAAGTGCAATATGGATGGTAGATATAGGTTTTTGTAATCTGAAAATATAAAAACAGCAAGGTAACTAATGATAAAAGTGAGCAAAAACGGTATTGCAATGCGTTGAAACAAGGCCTAGGGTTCATACTTTCACTATGCAAGTTCTCTCAACAATAATAACATAATTGGATCATATAACTATCCCTCAACATGCAACAAAGAGTCACTCCAAAGTCACTAATAGCGGAGAACACACGAAGATATTATTATAGGGTACGAAACCACCTCAAAGTTATCCTTTCTGATCGATCTATTCAAGAGTCCGTAGTAAAATAACACGAAGCTATTCTTTCCGTTCGATCCATCCTAGAGTTCGTACTAGAATAACACCTTAAGACACAAATCAACCAAAACCCTAATGTCACCTAGATACTCCAATGTCACCTCAAGGATCCGTGGTTATGATTATACGATATGCATCACACAATCTCATATTCATCTATTCAACCAACACAAAGAACTTGACAGAGTGCCCCAAAGTTTCTACCGGAGAGTCAAGACGAAAACATGTGCCAACCCCTATGCATAAGTTCATGAGGTCACGGAACTCGCAAGTTGATCACCAAAACATACATCAAGTGGATCACGTGATATCCCATTGTCACCACATATAAGCACATGCAAGACATACATCAAGTGTTCTCAAATCCTTAAAGACTCAATCCGATAAGATAACTTCAAAGGGAAAACACAATCCATTACAAGAGAGTAGCGGGGGAGAAACATCATAAGATCCAACTATAATAGCAAAGCTCGCGATACATCAAGATCGTGCGAATCAAGAACATGAGATTGAGGGAGAGAGATCAAACACATAGCTACTGGTACATACCCTCAGCCCCGAGGGTGAACTAGTCCCTCCTCGTCATGGAGAGCGCCGGGATGATGAAGATGGCCACCGGAGAGGGATTCCCCCCTCCGGCAGGGTGCCGGAACGGGTCTAGATTGGTTTTCGGTGGCTACTGAGGCTTGCGGCGGTGGAACTCCCGATCTAGGTTTCTTTCTGGAAGTTTGGGGTTATATAAGAGGTGTTGGAGGCGGGAACAAGTCAGGGGGGTCCCTGAGGCGGCCATGAGGTAGGGGGGCACGCCCCCACCCTCGTGGTGGCCTCGGGACTCTTCTGGACCATCTCCGATACTCTGTGGGCTTCTTCTGGTCCAAAAAAGATCTCCGTGAAATTTTAGGTCAATTGGACTCCGTTTGGTTTCCCTTTTCTGCGATACTCAAAGAACGAAAAAACAAAAACTGGCACTGGGCTCTAGGTTAATAGGTTAGTCCCAAAAATCATATAAAATAGCATATAAAATATCCAAGGTTGATAATATAATAGTATTGAACAATAAAAAAATATAGATATGTTGGAGACGTATCAAGCATCCCCAAGCTTAATTCCTGCTCATCCTCGAGTAGGTGAATGTTAAAAACAGAATTTTTGATGTGGAATGCTACCTAACATATTTATCAATGCAATTATTTTTATTGTGCATGAATATTCAGATCCTAAAGATTCAAGACAAAAGTTTAATATTAACATAAAAATAATAATACTTCAAGCATACTAACCAAGCAATTATGTCTTATCAAAATAACATAGCCAAAGAAAGCTCATCCCTACAAAATCATATAGTTTGGCTATGCTTCATTTTTGTCACACAAAAATGCTCCCGTCATGCACAACCCCGATGACAAGCCAAGCAATTGTTTCATACTTTAGTAATCTCAAACTTTTTTCAACTTTCATGCAATACATGAGCGTGAGCCATGGACATAGCACTATGGGTGGAATAGAATATAACGATGCGGGTTGTGCGGAGAAGACAAAAAAGGAGAAAGTCTCACATTGACACGGCTAATCAACGGGCTATGGAGATGCCCATCAATTGATGTCAATGCAAGGAGTAGGGATTGCCATGCAACGGATGCACTAGAGCTATAAATGTATGAAAGCTCAACAAAAAGAAACTAAGTGGGTGTGCATCCAACCTTCTTGCTCACGAAGACCTAGGGCATTTGAGGAAGCCCATTGTTGGAATATACAAGCCAAGTTCTATAATGAAAAATTCCCACTTAGTATATGAAAGTGATAACATAAGAGACTCTCTATCATGAAGATCACGGTGCTACTTTGAAGCCCAAGTGTGGAAAAAAAGGATAGTAGCATTGTCCCCTTTTATTTATTTTTTATTTGGCCTTTCTTTTTTGGCCTTTCTTTTTTTCTCCTTTTTTACAGGACAATGCTCTATTAATGATGATCATCACACTTCTATTTATTTACAACTCAAAGATTACAACTCGATACTAGAACAAAGTATGACTCTATATGAATGCCTCCGGCGGTGTACCGGGATGGGCAATGAATCAAGAGTGACATGTATGATAAATTATGCATGGTGGGTTTGCCACAAATACGATGTCAACTACATGATCATGCAAGGCAATATGACAATGATGATGTGTGTCATGATGAACGGAATGGTGGAAAGTTGCATGACAATATATCTCGGAATGGCTATGGAAATGCCACAATAGGTAGGTATGGTGGCTGTTTTGAGGAAGATATAAGGAGGTTTATGTGTGACAGAGCGTATCATATCACGGGGTTTGGATGCACCGGCGAAGTTTGCACCAACTCTCGAGGTGAGAAAGGGCAGTACATGGTACCGAAGAGGCTAGCAATGATGGAAGGGTGAGAGTGCGTATAATCCATGGACTCAACATTAGTCATAAAGAACTCACATACTTATTGCAAAAATCTACAAGTCAACAAAAACCAAGCACTATGCGCATGCTCCTAGGGGGACAGATTGGTAGGAAAAGACCATCGCTCGTCCCCGACCGCCACTCATAAGGAAGGCAATCAAAGAAACACCTCATGCTTCAAATTTGTCACACAACGGTTACCATACGTGCATGCTACGAGACTTGCAAACCTCAACACAAGTATTTCTCAAATTCACAATTACTCAACTAGCATGACTCTAATATTACCATCTTCATATCTCAAAACAATCATCAAGTATCAAACTTCTCATAGTATTCAATGCACTTTATATGAAAGTTTTTATTATATCCCTCTTGGATGCCCATCATATTAGGACTAAATTCATAACCAAAGCAAATTACCATGCTGTTCTAAAAGACTCTCAAAATAATATAAGTGAAGCATGAGAGTTCATCTATTTCTATAAAATAAAACCACCACCGTGCTCTAGAAATATATAAGTGAAGCACTAGAGCAAATGACAAACTACTCCGAAAGATATAAGTGAAGATCAATGAGTAGTCGAATAATTATGCAACTATGTGAAGACTCTCTAACATTTAATAATTTCAGATCTTGCTATATTATTCAAACAACAATCAAAACAAAATAAAATAAAATGACGCTCCAAGCAAAACACATATCATGTGGTGAATAAAAATATAGCTCCAAGTAAAGTTACCGATGAATGAAGACGAACGAGGGGATGCCATCCGGGGAATACCCAAGCTTAGGCTCTTGGTTGTCCTTGAATATTACCTTGGGGTTCCTTGGGAATCCCCAAGCTTAGGCTCTTGCCACTCCTTATTCCATAGTCCATCGAATCTTTACCCAAAACTTGAAAACTTCACAACACAATACTTAACAGCAAACTCGTAAGCTCCGTTAGTATAAGAAAATAAATCACCACTTAGGTACTGTTGTGAACTCATTATAAATTCATATTGGTGTAATATCTACTGTATTCCAACTTCTCTATGGTTCATACCCTCCGATACTACTCATAAATTCATCAAAATAAGCAAACAACACAACAAAAACAGAATCTGTCAAAAACAGAACAATCTGTAGTAATCTGTATCAAACGTATACTTCTGGAACTCAAAAAATTCTGAAATAAATTGGTAGACGTGAGGAATTTGTCTATTAATCATCTGCAAAAATAATCAACTTAATAGCACTCTCCAGTAAACAATGGTAGCTAATCTCGTGAGCGCTAAAGTTTGTGTTTTTTACAGCAAGATCACAAAGACTTCACCCAAGTCTTCCCAAAGGCTCTACTTGGCACAAACACTAATTAAAACATAAAACCACATCTAAACAGAGGCTAGATGAATTATTCATTACTAAACAGGAGCAAAAATCAAGGAACAAAAATAAAATTGGGTTGTCTCCCAACAAGCGCTATCGTTTAACGCCCCTAGCAAGGCATGATGATTTCAATGTTGCTCACATAAAAGATAAGAATTGAAACATAAAGGGAGCATCATGAAGAATATGACTAGAAAATTTATGAAGGCAAAACAAGCATACCTTTAAAACTTTAAGCACATAGAGAAGAAACTTGATATTATTGCAATTCCTACAAGCATATATTCCTCCCTCATAATAATTTTCAGTAGCATCATGAATGAATTCAACAATATAACCATCACATAAGCATTGTTTTCATGATCTACAAGCATAGAATTTTTTTACTCTCAACATAAGAAAATTTCTTCTCATGAATAGTAGTGGGAGCAAACTCAACAAAATAACTATCATGTGGAGCATAATCCAATTGAAAGTTAACAACATGATGACAAGTTTCATGGATATCATTATTCTTTATAGCATACGTGTCGTCACAACAATCATCATAGATAGGAGGGATGCTTTCATCATAATAAATTTGCTCATCAAAACTTGGGGGACAAAAAATATCATCTTCATCAAACATAGCATCCCCAAGCTTGTGGCTTTGCATATCATTAGCATCATGGGTATTCAAAGAATTCACACTAACAACATTGCAATCACATGCTCATCATCCAAAGGTTTAGTGCCAAACATTATAATACATTCTTCTTCTAACAGTTGGGCACAATTATCGGAATCCTTATTTTCATGAAAGTCATTAAAAAGATGAAGCATATGAGGCAACCTTAATTCCATTTTTTGTAGTTTTCCTTTATTAACTTAACTAGTGATAAAACAAGAAACTAAAAGATTCGATTGCAAGATCTAAAGATATACCTTCAAGCGCTAACCTTCCCCGGCAACGGCGCCAGAAAAGAGCTTGATGTCTACTACACTACCTTCTTCTTGTAGACGTTGTTGGGCCTCCAAGTGTAGAGGTTTGTAGGATAGTAGCAAATTTCCCTCAAGTGGATGACCTAAGGTTTATCAATCCGTGGGAGGCGTAGGATGAAGATGGTACCTCTCGAACAACCCTGCCACCAAATAACAAAGAGTCTCATGTGTCCCCAACACACCCAATACAATGGTAAATTGTATAGGTGCACTAGTTCGGCGAAGAGATGGTGATACAAGTGCAATATGGATGGTAGATATAGGTTTTTGTAATCTGAAAATATAAAAACAGAAAGGTAACTAATGATAAAAGTGAGCGAAATGGTATTGCAATGCGCTGAAACAAGGCCTAGGGTTCATACTTTCACTAGTGCAAGTTCTCTCAACAATTATAACATAATTGGATCATATAACTATCCCTCAACATGCAACAAAGAGTCACTCCAAAGTCACTAATAGCAGAGAACAAACGAAGAGATTATTGTAGGGTACGCAACCACCTCAAAGTTATCCTTTCTGATCGATCTATTCAAGAGTCCTTAGTAGAATAACACGAAGCTATTCTTTCCGTTTGATCTATCCTACAGTTTGTACTAGAATAACACCTTAAGACACAAATCAACCAAAAACCCTAATGTCACCTAGATACTCCAATGTCACCTCAAGTATCCGTGGATATGATTATACGATATGCATCACACAATCTCAGATTCATCTATTCAACCAACACAAAGAACTTCAAAGAGTGCCCCATAGTTTTTATCGGAGAGTCAAGAAGAAAACATGTGCCAACCCCTATGCATAAGTTCACGAGGTTAGGAACTCGCAAGTTGATCACCAAAACATACATCAAGTGGATCACGTGATATCCCATTGTCACCACAGATAAGCACATGCAAGACATACATCAAGTGTTCTCAAATCCTTAAAGACTCAATCCGATAAGATAACTTCAAAGGGAAAACTCAATCCATTACAAGAGAGTAGAGGGGAGAAACATCATAAGATCCAATTATAATAGCAAAGCTCGCGATACATCAAGATCGTGCGAATCAAGAACACGAGAGAGAGAGAGAGAGAGAGAGAGAGAGAGAGAGAGATCAAACACATAGCTACTGGTACATACCCTCAGCCCCGAGGGTAAACTACTCTCTCCACGTCATGGAAAGCACCAGGATGATGAAGATGGCCACCAGAGAGGGATTTCCCCCTCCGGCAGGGTGCCAGAACGGGTCTAGATTGGTTTTCGGTGGCTAAGGAGGATTTCAGCGGCGGAACTCCCGATCTAGGTTTGTTTCTGGAAGTTTGGGGTTATATAAGAGGTGTTGGAGTTGGGAACAAGTCAGGGGGTCCTCAAGGCGGCCACGAGGTAGGGGGCTGCGCCCCGGGGGTAGGGCGCGCCCCCCACCCTCGTGGTGGCCTCGGCACTCTTCTGGCCCATCTCCGGTACTCCGTGGGCTTCTTCTGGTCCAAAAATGGTCTCTGTGAAATATCAGGTCAATCGGACTCCATTTGGTTTTCCTTTTCTGCGATACTAAAAAACAACGAAAAAACATAAACTGGAACTGGGCTCTAGGTTAATAGGTTAGTCCCAAAAATCATATAAAATAACATATAAATGCATATAAAACATCCAAGGTTGATAATATAATAGCATGGAACAATCAAAAATTACAGATATGTTGGAGACATATCATTTAGCCGTGTGCGGTGCCCCCCTCTACATATTTCCACCTCGGTCATATCGTTGCAGTGCTTCAGTGAAGCCCTACGCCGGTTGCTTCATCATCATCGTCACCATGCCGTCGTGCTGACAAACTCTCCCTCGACCTCAGCTGGATCTAGAGTTCGTGGGATGTCATCGAGCTGAATGTGTGCATATCGCGGAGGTGCCGTACCTTCGGTGCTAGGATCGGTCGGATCATGAAGACGTACGACTATATCAACCGCATTGTCATAACGCTTCCGCTTTCGGTCTACGAGGCTACGTGGAAAACACTCTTCCCTCTTGTTGCTATGCATCACCTAGATGGATCCTGCGTGTGCGTAGGATTTTTTTGACATTACTGCGTTCCCCAACAGTGGCATCCGAGTCAGGTCTATGCGTAGATGTTATATGCACGAGTAGAAGACAAAGGAGTTATGGGCGTGGGTATATACATGTTGCTTGCCGTCACTAGTTGATTCTTGATTCAGCGCTATTGTTGGATGAAGCAGCTCAGACCGACATTACGCGTACGCTTACGCGAGACTAGCTCTATCGACGTGCTTCGCACACAGGTGGCTAGTGGGTGTCAATTTCTCCAACTTTAGTTGAATCGGATTCAATGAACAGGGTTCTTTCTGAAGATCAAAAAGCTATCACTATACCGCGTTGTGGTTTGTGATGCGTAGGTAAGAACGGTTCTTACTAAGCCCGTAGTAGCCACGTAAAACTTGCAATAACAAAGTAGAGGATGTCTAACTTGTTTTTGCAGGGCATGTTGTGATGTGATATGGTCAAAATGTGATTATATAAATTGTTGTATGAGATGGTCATGTGATGTGATATGGTTGTTGCTTTATTGTATGAAATGCAATCGCCATGTAATTGCTTTACTTTATCACTAAGCAGTAGCGATAGTCGTGGAAGCAATAGTTGGCAAGACGACAACGATGCTTCGATGGAGATCAATGTGTCAAGCCGTTGACGATGGTGATCATGACGGTGCTTTGAAGATGGAGATCAAAAGGCACAAGATGATGATGGCCATATCATATCACTTATTTGATTGCATGTGATGTTTATCCTTTCTGCATCTTCTTAGTTCGGCGGTAGCATTATAAGATGATTTCTCACTAAATTTCAAGGTATAAGTGTTCTCCCTGAGTATGCACCATTGCTACAGTTCGTCGTGCCGAGACACCACGTGATGATCGGGTGTGATAAGCTCTACGTTCACATACAACGGGTGCAAGCCAGTTTTGCACACGCAGAATACTCGGGTTAAACTTGACGAGCCTAGCATATGCAGATATGGCATCGGAACACTAAGACCGAAAGGTCGAGTGTGAATCATATAGTAGATATGATCAACATAGTGATGTTCACCATTGAAAACTAATCCATCTCACATGATGATCGGACATGGTTTAGTTGATATGGATCACGTGATCACTTAGATGATTAGAGGGATGTCTATCTAAGTGGGAGTTCTTTAGTAATATGATTAATTGAATTTTAATTTATCATGAACTTAGTACCTGATAGTATTTTGCATGTCTATGTTGTTGTAGATAAATGGCCCGTGCTGTTGTTCCATTGAACTTTAATGCATTCCTAGAGAAAGCTAAGTTGAAAGATGATGGTAGCAATTACACGGACTGGGTTGTAACTTGAGGATTATCCTCATTGCTGCACAGAAGAATTACGTCCTGGAAGCACCGTTAGGTGCCAAACCCGCTGCAGGAGCAACACCAGATGTTGTGAACACTTGGCAGAGCAAAGCTGATGACTACTCGATAGTTCAGTGTGCCATGCTTTACGGCTTAGAACTGGGACTTCAACGATGTTTTGAACATCATGCAGCATATGAGATGTTCCAGGAGTTGAAGTTAATATTTCAAGCAAATGCCCGAATTGAGAGATATGAAGTCTCCAATAAGTTCTACAACTGCAAAATGGAGGAGAATAGTTCTGTTAGTGAACATATACTCAGAATGTTTGGGTACCACAATCACCTGACTTAGCTGGGAGTTAATCTTCCAGTTGACAGTCTTATTGACAGAGTTCTTCAATCACTGCCACCAAGCTACAAGAGCTTCATGATGAACTATAATATGAAAGGTATGGATAAGACAATTCCCGAGCTCTTCGCAATGCTAAAGGCTGCGGAGGTAGAAATCAAGAAGGAGCATCAAGTGTTGATGGTCAACAAGACCACCAGTTTCAAGAAAAAGGGTAAAGGGAAGAAGGGGAACTTCAAGAGGAACAACAAGCAAGTTGCTTCTCAAGTGAAGAAGCCCAAGTCTGGACCTAAGCCTGAGACTGAGTGCTTCTACTGCAAAGGGACTGGTCACTGGAAGCGGAACTGCCCCAAGTATTTGGCGGAGAAGAAGGATGGCAAAGTGAAAGGTATATTTGATATACATGTTATTGATGTGTACCTTACTAATGCTCGCAGTAGCGCCTGGGTATTTGATACTGGTTCTATTGCTAATATTTGCAACTTGAAATAGGGGCTACAGATTAAGCGAATATGGGCTAAGGACGAGGTGACGATGCACGTGGGAAATGGTTCCAAAGTTGATGTGATCGCTGTTGGCACGCTACCTCTACATCTACCTTCGGGATTAGTTTTAGACCTAAATAATTGTTATTTGGTGCCAGCGTTGAGCATGAACATTATATCTGGATCTTGTTTGATGCGAGACGGTTATTCATTTAAATCAGAGAATAATGGTTGTTCTATTTATATGAGTAATATCTTTTATGGTCATGCACCCTTGATGAGTGGTCTATTTTTACTAATCTTGATAGTAGTGATACACATGTTCATAGTATTGAAGCCAAAAGATATAAGTTTAATAATGATACTGCAACTTATTTGTGGCACTGCCATTTAGGTCATATTGGTGTAAAGCGCATGAAGAAACTCCATGCCGATGGGCTTTTGGAATCACTTGATGCTTGCGAACCATGCCTAATGGGCAAGATGACTAAGACTCCGTTCTCCGGAACAATGGAGCGAGCAATAGACTTGTTGGAAATAATACATACTGATGTATGCGGTCCGATGAGTGTTGATGCTCGCGGCAGGTATCTTTATTTTCTTACCTTCACAGATGATTTGAGCAGATATGGGTATATCTACTTGATGAAACATATGTCTGAAACATTTGAAAAGTTCAAAGAATTTCAGAGTGAAGTGGAAATTCATCGTAACAAGAAAATAAAGTTTGTACGATCTGATCATGGAGGAGAATATTCGAGTTACGAGTTTGGTCTTTGATGTCTACTACACAACCTTCTTCTTGTAGACGTTGTTGGGCCTCCAAGTGCAGAGGTTTGTAGGACAGTAGCAAATTTCCCTCAAGTGGATGACCTAAGGTTTATCAATCCATAGGAGGCGTAGGATGAAGATGGTCTCTCTCAAGCAACCCTGCAACCAAATAACAAAGAGTCTCTTGTGTCCCCAACACACCCAATACAATAGTAAATTGTATAGGTGCACTAGTTCGACGAAGAGATGGTGAAACAAGTGGTATATGGATGGTCGATAAAAGTATTTGTAATCTGAAATTATAAAAACAGCAAGGTAACGAATGATAAAAGTGAGCGTAAACAGTATTGCAATGCTAGGAAACAAGGCCTAGGGTTCATACTTTCACTAGTATAAGTTCCCTCAACAATACTAACATAATTGGATCACTTAATGATGACCCACAAGTATAGAGGATCTATCGTAGTCCTTTCGATAAGTAAGAGTGTCAAACCCAACGAGGAGCAGAAGGAAATGATAAGCGGTTTTCAGCAAGGTATTCTCTGCAAGTATTGAAATAAGTGGTAACAGATAGTTTTGTGATAAAATAGATTGTAACAAGCAACAAGTAACAAAAGTAAATAAAGTGCAGCAAGGTGGCCCAATCCTTTTGTAGCAAAGGACAAGCCGGAAAAAACTCTTATAATTGGAAAAGCGCTCCCAAGGACACATGGGAATATCGTCAAGCTAGTTTTCATCACGTTCATATGATTCACGTTCGATACTTTCATAATTTGATATGTGGGTGGACCGGTGCTTGGGTGCTGTTCTTACTTGAACAAGCATCCCACTTATGATTAACCTCTATTGCAAGCATCCACAACTACAACAAAAGTATTAAGGTAAACCTAACCATAGCATGAAACATATGGATCCAAATCAGCCCCTTACGAAGCAACACATAAACTAGGGTTTAAGCTTCTGTCACTCTAGCAACCCATCATCTACTTATTACTTCCCAATGCCTTCCTCTAGGCCCAAATAATGGTGAAGTGTTATGTAGTCGACGTTCACATAACACCACTAGAGGCTAGACAACATACATCTTATCAAAATATCAAACGAATACCAAATTCACATGACTACTAATAGCAAGACTTCTCCCTTGTCCTCAGGAACAAACGTAATTACTCACAAAGCATATTCATGTTCATAATCAGAGGGGTAATAATATGCATATAGGAGTTGAACATATGATCTTCCACCAAATAAACCAACTAGCATCAACTACAAGGAGTAATCAACACTACTAGCAACCTACTAGCACCAATCCCGGGCTTTGAGACAAGAATTGGATACAAGAGATGAACTAGGGTTTGGAGATGAGATGGTGCTGGTGAAGATGTTGATGGAGATTGCCATCTCCCGATGAGAGGAGCGTTGGTGATGACGATGGTGATGATTTCCCCCTCCCGGAGGGAAGTATCCCCGACAGAACAGCTCTGCCGGAGCTCTAGATTGGATCCGCCAAGGTTCCGCCTCGTGGCGGCGGAGTTTTGTCCCGAAAGGTTCCCTCTGGTTTTTTCTCATCGAAAGACTTCATATAGGAGAAGATGGACGTCACAGAGCCACCAGGGGGCCCACGAGGTAGGGGGCGCGCCCTAGGGGGGGCATGCCCCCCACCCTCGTGAGCAGGGTGTGGGCCCCCTGGCCTTCATCTTTGGCGAGGATTTTTCTTTATTTGTTTTAAGATGTTCCGTGGAGTTTCAGGACTTTTGGAGTTGCGCATAATAGGTCTCTAATATTTGCTCCTTTTCCAGCCCAGAATTCCAGCTGCCGGCATTCTCCCTCCTTATGTAAACCTTGTAAAATAAGAGAGAATAGCCATAAGTATTGTGACATAAAGTGAAATAACATTCCATAATGCAATAAATATCGATATAAAAGCATGATGCAAAATGGACGTATCACATAACTATCCCTCAACATGCAACAAAGAGTCACTCTAAAGCAACTAATAGCGGAGAACGAACGAAGAGATTATGGTAGGGTACGAAACCACCTCAAAGTTATTCTTTCCAATCAATCCGTTGGGCTATTCCTATAAGTGTCACAAACAGCCCTAGAGTTCGTACTAGAATAACACCTTAAGACACAAATCAACCAAAACCCTAATGTCACCTAGATACTCCAATGTCACCTCAAGTATCCGTGGGTATGATTACACGATATGCATCACACAATCTCAGATTCACCTATTCAACCAACACAAAGGACCTCAAAGAGTGCCCCAAAGTTCTATCGAAGAATCACGACGAAAACGTGTGCCAGCCCCTATGTTGGGTTTCGTAGTAATTTCAAAAAATTTCCGACGCACACGCAAGATCATGTGATGCATAGCAACGAGAGGGGAGAGTGTGATCTACATACCTAATAGATCGACAACGGAAGCGTTTGGTTGATGTAGTCGTACGTCTTCACGATCCGACCGATCAAGCACCGAAACTACGGCAGCTCCGAGTTCTAGCACACGTTCAGCTCGATGACGATCCCCGGACTCCGATCTAGCAAAGTGTCGGGAAGAGTTCCGTCAGCACGACGGCGTGGTGACGATCTTGACGTACTACTGCTGCAGGGCTTCGCCTAAGCACCGCTACAATATTATCGAGGACTATGGTGGCTGGGGGCGCCGCACACGGCTAAAGAATAGATCACGTGGATCAACTTGTGTGTCTCTGGGGTGCCCCTGCCTCAGTATATAAAGGACTAAGGGGGGGGGAGGCTGGCCGGCCAAGGAGGGTGCGCGAGGAGAGTCCTACTCCCTTTGGAGTAGGATTCCCCCCCCCCCCCCCAATCCTAGTTGGAATAGGATTCGCGGAGGGGGAAAAGAGAGAGGGGGGCCCGGCCACCTCTCCTTGTCCTAATAGGACTAGGGGGGAGGCACGCAGCCCATCTTGGGCTGCCCCTTCTCTTTTCCATTAAAGCCCACTAAGGCCCATATAGCTCCCGGGGGGTTCCGGTAACCTCCCGGTACTCCAGTAAAATCCCGATTTCACCCGGAACACTTCCGATATCCAAATATAGGCTTCCAATATATCAATCTTTATGTCTCGACCATTTCGAGACTCCTCGTCATGTCCGTGATCACATCCGGGACTCCGAACAACCTTCGGTACATCAAAATGCATAAACTCATAATATAACTGTCATCGTAATCTTAAGCGTGCGGACCCTACGGGTTCGAGAACAATGTAGACATGACCAAGACATGTCTCCAGTCAATAACCAATAGCGGGACCTGGATGCCCATATTGGCTCCTACATATTCTACGAAGATCTTTATCGGTCAGACCGCATAACAACATACGTCGTTCCCTTTGTCATCGGTACGTTACTTGCCCGAGATTCGATCGTCGGTATTCCTATACCTAGTTGAATATCGTTGCCGGCAAGTCTCTTTACTCGTTCTGTAATACATCATCCCGCAACTAACTCATTTAGTTGCAATGCTTGCAAGGCTTAAGTGATGTGCATTACCGAGAGGGCCCAGAGATACCTCTCCGACAATCGGAGTGACAAAACCTAATCTCGAAATACGCCAACCCAACATGTACCTTTGGAGACACCTGTAGTACTCCTTTATAATCACCCAGTTATGTTGTGACGTTTGGTAGTACCCAAAGTGTTCCTCCGGTAAACGGGAGTTGCATAATCTCATAGTTATAGGAACATGTATAAGTCATGAAGAAAGCAATAGCAACATACTAAACGATCGGGTGCTAAGCTAATGGAATGGCTCATGTCAATCAGATCATTCTCTCAATGATGTGATCCCGTTAATCAAATAGCAACTCATTTTTCATGGTTAGGAAACATAACCATCTTTGATTAACGAGCTAGTCAAGTAGAGGCATACTAGTGACACTTTGTTTGTCTATGTATTCACACATGTATTATGTTTCTAGTTAATACAATTCTAGCATGAATAATAAACATTTATCATGATATAAGGAAATAAATAATAACTTTATTATTGCCTCTAGGGCATATTTCCTTCAGTCTCCCACTTGCACTAGAGTCAATAATCTAGTTCGCATCGCCATGTGATTTAACAGCAATAGTTCACATCACCATGTGATTAACACCCATAGTTCACATCGATATGTGATCAACACCCAAAGGGTTTACTAGAGTCAGTAATCTAGTTCACATCGCTATGTGGTTAACACCCAAAGAGTACTAAGGTGTGATCATGTTTTGCTTGTGAGATAATTTTAGTCAACGGGTCTGTCACATTCAGATCCGTAAGTATTTTGCGAATTTCTATGTCAACAATGCTCTGCACGGAGCTACTCTAGCTTATTGCTCCCACTTTCAATATGTATCTAGATCGAGACTTAGAGTCATCCAGATCTGTGTCAAAACTTGCATCGACGTAACTTTTTACGACGAACCTTTTTGTCACCTCCATAATTGAGAAATATTTCCTTATTCCACTAAGGATAATTTTGACCGCTGTCCAGTGATCTACTCCTAGATCACTATCGTACTCCCTTGCCAAACTCAGTGGTAGGGCATACAATAGATCTGGTATACAGCATGGCATACTTTATAGAACCTATGACTGAGGCATAGGGAATGACTTTCATTCTCTTTCTATCTTCTGCCGTGGTCGGGCTTTGAGTCTTACTCAATTTCACACCTTGTAACACAGGCAAGAAACCTTTTCTTTGACTGTTCCATTTTGAACTACTTCAAAATCTTGTCAAGGTATGTACTCATTGAAAAAACTTATCAAGTGTCTTGATCTATCTCTATAGATCTTGATACTCAATATGTAAGCAGCTTCACCGAGGTCTTTCTTTGAAAAACTTCTTTTAAAAACACTCCTTTATGTTTTGCAGATTAATTCTACATTATTTCCGATCAACAATATGTCATACATATATACTTATTAGAAATGCTGTAGTGCTCCCACTCACTTTCTTGTAAATACAGGCTTCATCGCAAGTCTGTATAAAACTATATTCTTTGATCAACTTATCAAAGCATATATTCCAACTCCGAGATGCTTGCACCAGTCCATAGATGGATCGCTGGAGCTTGCATATTTTGTTAGCACCTTTAGGATTGACAAAACCTTCTGGTTGTATCATATACAACTCTTCTTTAATAAATCTATTAAGGAATGCAGTTTTGTTTATCCATTTGCCAGATTTCATAAAATGCGGCAATTGCTAACATGATTCGGACAGACTTAAGCATAGATACGAGTGAGAAACTCTCATCGTAGTCAACACCTTGAACTTGTCGAAAACCTTTTGCGACAATTCTAGCTTTGTAGATAGTAACACTACTATCAGCGTCCGTCTTCCTCTTGAAAATCCATTTATTTTCTATGGCTTGCCGATCATCGGGCAAGTCAACCAAAGTCCATACTTTGTTCTCATACATGGATCATATCTCAGATTTCGTGGCCTCAAACCATTTCGCGGAATCTGGGCTCATCATCGCTTCCTCATAGTTCGCAAGTTCGTCATGATCTAGTAACATGACTTCCAGAACAGGATTACCGTACCACTCTGGTGCGGATCTCACTCTGGTTTACCCTACGAGATTCGGTAGTAACTTGATCCGAAGTTACATGATCATCATCATTAGCTTCCTCACTAATTGGTGTAGTAGTCACAGGAACAGATTTCTGTGATGAACTACTTTCCAATAAGGGAGTAGGTACAGTTACCTCATCAAGTTCTTCTTTCCTCCCACTCACTTCTTTCGAGA
Organism: Triticum dicoccoides; assembly: GCF_002162155.2. NCBI lineage: Eukaryota > Viridiplantae > Streptophyta > Magnoliopsida > Poales > Poaceae > Triticum > Triticum dicoccoides. Next base: position 760,403,466 of record NC_041384.1, read on the forward strand.
GAAACTCCTTCTCTAGAAAGGATCCATTCTTAGCAACGAATGTCTTGCCTTCGGATCTGTGATAGAAGGTGTACCCAATAGTCTCCTTTGGGTATCCTATGAAGATATATTTCTCCGATTTGGGTTTGAGCTTATCAGGATGAAACTTTTTCATATAAGCATCACAATCCCAAACTTTAAGAAACGACAACTTTGGTTTCTTGCCAAACCACAGTTCAGATTGTGTCGTCTCAACGGACTTAGATGGTGCCCTTTTAAACATGAATGCAGCTGTCTTTAATGCATAACCCCAAAACGGTAGTGGTAGATCGGTAAGAGACATCATAGATCGCACCATATCTAATAAAGTACGGTTATGACATTCGGACACACCATTATGCTGTGGTGTTTCAGGTGGCATGAGTTTGTGAAACTATTCCACATTTTTTTAATTGAAGACCAAACTCGTAACTCAAATATTTTACTTCTGCGATCATATCGTAGAAACTTTCATTTTTGTTACGATGATTCTCCACTTCACTCTGAAATTCTTTGAACTTTTCAAATGTTTCAGACCTTTGTTTCATCAAGTAGATATACTCATATCTGCTCAAATCATCTGTGTAGATCAAAAAATAATGATACCTATCGCGAGTCTCAATATTCATCGGACCACATACATCAGTATGTATGATTTCCAACAAATCTGTTGCTCGCTCCATTGTTCCGAAGAATAGAGTCTTAGTCATCTTGCCCATGAGGCATGGTTCGCAAGCATCAACTGATTCATAATCAAGTGATTCCAAAAGCCTATCAGCATGGAGTTTCTTCATGCGCTTTACACCAATATGACCTAAACGGCAGTGCTACAAATAAGTTGCACTATCATTATTAACTTTGCATATTTTGGTTTCAATATTATGATTATGTGTATCACTATGATCGAGATCCAACGAACTATTTTCATTGGGTGTGTAACCATATAAGGTTTTATTCATGTAAATAGAACAACAATTTATTCTCTTACTTAAATGAATAAACGTATTACAATAAACATGATCAAATCATATTCATGCTCAGCGTAAACACCAAATAACACTTATTTAGGTTCAACACTAATCCCGAATTTATAGGGAGTGTGCGATGATGATCATATCAATCTTGGAACCACTTCCAACGCACATCGTCACTTCACCCTTAACTAGTCTCTGTTTATTCTGCAACTCCTGTTTCGAGTTACTAATCTTAGCAACTGAACTAGTATCAAATACCGAGGGGTTGCTATAAACACTAGTAAAGTACACATCAATAACATGTATATCAAATATACTTATGTTCACTTTGCCATCCTTCTTATTTGCCAATCACTTGGGGTAGTTCCGCTTCCAGTGACCAGTCCCTTTGCAGTAGAAGCACTTAGTCTCAGGCTTAGGATCAGACTTGGGCTTCTTCACTTGAGCAGCAACTTGTTTGCTGTTCCTTTTGAAGTTCCCCTTCTTCCCTCTGCCCTTTTCTTGAAACTAATGGTCCTGTCTACCATCAACACTTGATGTTTTTCTCGATTTCTACCTTCATCAATTTCCGCATTACGAAGAGCTTGGGAATCGTTTCCGTTATCCCTTGCATATCATAGTTCATCACGAAGTTCTACTAACTTGGTGATGGTGACTAGAGAATTTTGTCAATCACTATCTTATCTGGAAGATTAACTCCCACTTGATTCAAGCGATTGTAGTACTCAGACAATCTGAGCGCATGCTCACTAGTTGAGCGATTCTCCTCCATCTTTTTGGCTATAGAACTTGTTGGAGACTTCATATCTCTCAACTCGGGTATTTGCTTGAAATATTAACTTCAACTCCTGGAACATCTCATATGCTCCATGACGTTCAAAACGTCTTTGAAGTCCCGATTCTAAGCCATTAAGCATGGTTCACTAAACTATCAAGTTGTCATCATATTGAGCTAGCCAAACATTCATAATGTCTGCATCTGCTCCTGCAATAGGTCCGTCACCTAGCGGTGCATCAAGGACATAATTCTTCTGTGCAGCAATGAGGATAAACCTTAGATCACGGATCCAATCCGCATCTTTGCTACTAACATCTTTCAACACAATTTTCTCTAGGAACATATAAAAATAAACACAGGGAAGCAACAACGCGAGCTATTGATCTACAACATGATTTGCAAAATACTACCAGGACTAAGTTCATGATAAATTTAAGTTCAATTTAATCATATTACTTAAGAACTCCCACTTAGATAGACATCCCTCTAATCCTCTAAGTGATCACGTGATCCAAATCAACTAAACCATGTCCGATCATCACGTGAGATGGAGTAGTTTCATTGGTGAACATCACTATGTTGATCATATCTACTATATGATTCACGCTCGACCTTTCGGTCTCCGTGTTCCGAGGCCATATCTGTATATGCTTGGCTCGTCAAGTATAACCTGAGTATTCCGCGTGTGCAACTGTTTTGCACCCGTTGTATTTGAACGTAGAACCTATCACACCCGATCATCACGTGGTGTCTCAGCATGAAGAACTTTCACAATGGTGCATACTCAGGGAGAACACTTCTTGATAATTTAGTGAGAGATCATCTTATAATGCTATCGTCAATCAAAGCAAGATAAGATGCATAAAAGATAAACATCACATGCAATCAATATAAGTGATATGATATGGCCATCATCATCTTGTGCTTGTGATCTCCATCTCCGAAGCACCGTCGTGATCACCATCGTCATCGGCGTGACACCTTGATCTCCATCGTAGCATCGTTGTCGTCTCACCAAGCTTGTGCTTCCACGACTATCGCTACCGTTTAGTGATAAAGTAAAGCATTACATCGCGATTGCATTGCATACAATAAAGCGACAACCATATGGCTCCTGCCGGTTGCTGATAACTCGGTTACAAAACATGATCATCTCATACAACAAAATTCAGCATCATGTCTTGACCATATCACATCACAACATGCCCTGCAAAAACAAGTTAGACGTCCTCTACTTTGTTGTTGCAAGTTTTACGTGGCTGCTACGGGCTTAAGTAAGAACCAATCTCACCTACGCATCAAAACCACAACGATAGTTTGTCAATTTGACTCCGTTTTAACCTTCGCAAGGATTGGGCGTAGCCATACTTGGTTCAACTAAAGTTGGACAAACTGTCACCCACAAGCCACCTCTGTGCAAAGCACGTCGGGAGAACCGGTCTCGCGTAAGCGTACGCGTAATGTCGGTCTGGGCCGCTTCATCCAACAATACCGCCAAACCAAAGTATGACATGCTGGTAGGCAGTATGACTTATATCGCCCAAAACTCACTTGTGTTCTACTCGTGCATATAACATCAACATATAAAACCTAGGCTCTGATACCACAGTTGGGTTTCATAGTAATTTCAAATTTTTTCCTACGCACACGCAAGATCATGTGATGCATAGCAACAAGAGGGGAGAGTGTGATCTACATACGTAGTAGATCGACAACGGAAGCGTTTGGTTGATGTAGTCGCACGTCTTCACGATCCGACCGATCAAGCACCGAAACTACGGCACCTCCGAGTTCTAGCACACGTCTAGCTCGATGACGATCCCCGGACTCCGATCCAGCAAAGTGTCGGGGAAGAGTTCCGTCAGCACGACGGCGTGGTGACGATCTTGACGTACTACTGCTGCAGGGCTTCGCCTAAGCACCGCTACAATATTATCGAGGACTATGGTGGCTGGGGGCGCCGCACACGGCTAAAGAATAGATCGTGTGGATCAACTTGTGTGTCTCTGGGGTGCCCCTGCCTCCGTATATAAAGGACTAAAGGGGGGGAGGCTGGCCGGCCAAGGAGGGTGCGCCAGGAGAGTCCTACTCCCTCTGGGAGTAGGATTCCCCCCCAATCCTAGTTGGAATAGGATTCGCGGAGGGGGAAAAGAGAGAGGGGGGGCCGGCCACCTCTCCTTGTCCTAATAGGACTAGGGGGGGGAGGCGCACAGCCCATCTTGGGCTGCCCCTTCTCTTTTCCACTAAAGCCCACTAAGGCCCATATAGCTCCCGGGGGGTTCCGGTAACCTCCCGGTACTCCGGTAAAATCCCGATTTCACCCGGAACACTTCCGATATCCAAACGTAGGCTTCCAATATATCAATCTTTATGTCTCGACCATTTCGAGACTCCTCGTCATGTCCGTGATCACATCCGGGACTCCGAACAACCTTCGGTACATCAAAATGCATAAACTCATAATATAACTATCATCGTAATCTTAAGCGTGCGGACCCTACGGGTTCGAGAACAATGTAGACATGACCGAGTCATGTCTCCAGTCAATAACCAATAGCGGGACCTGGATGCCCATATTGGCTCCTACATATTCTACAAAGATCTTTATCGGTCAGACCGCATAACAACATACTTCGTTCCCTTTGTCATCGGTATGTTACTTGCCCGGGATTCGATCGTCGGTATTCCAATACCTAGTTGAATCTCATTGCCGGCAAGTCTCTTTACTCGTTTTGTAATACATCATCCCGCAACTAACTCAATTAGTTGCAATGCTTGCAAGGCTTAAGTGATGTGCATTACCGAGAGGGCCCAGAGATACCTCTCCGACAATCGGAGTGACAAAACCTAATCTCGAAATACGCCAACCCAACATGTACCTTTGGAGACACCTGTAGTACTCCTTTATAATCACCCAGTTACGTTGTGACGTTTGGTAGTACCGAAAGTGTTCCTCCGGTAAACGGGAGTTGCATAATCTCATAGTTATAGGAACATGTATAAGTCATGAAGAAAGCAATAACAACATACTAAACGATCGGGTGCTAAGCTAATGGAATGGGTCATGTCAATCAGATCATTCTCTCAATGATGTGATCCCGTTAATCAAATAACAACTCATTGTTCATGGTTAGGAAACATAACCATCTTTGATTAACGAGCTAGTCAAGTAGAGGCATACTAGTGACACTTTGTTTGTCTATGTATTCACACATGTATTATGTTTCCGGTTAATACAATTCTAGCATGAATAATAAACATCTATCATGATATAAGGAAATAAATAATAACTTTATTATTGCCTCTAGGGCATATTTCCTTCACCCTATGCATAGGTTCATGGGCGGAACCCGCAAGTTGATCACCAAAACATACATCAAGTGAATCACGTGATATCCCATTGTCACCACAGATATCCACGGCAAGACATACATCAAGTGTTCTCAAATCTTTAAAGACTCAATCCGATAAGATTACTTCAAAGGGGAAACTCAATTCATTACAAGAGAGAAGAGGGGGAAGAGAAACATAGGATCCAACTATAATAGCAAAGCTCGCGATACATCAAGATCGTGCCAAATCAAGAACACGAGAGAGAGAGAGAGAGAGAGAGAGAGAGAGAGAGAGAGAGAGAGAGAGAGATCAAACACATAGCTACTGGTACATACCCTCAGCCCCGAGGGAGAACTACTCCCTCCTCGTCATGGAGAGCACCGGGATGATGAAGATGGCCACCGAAGAAGGATTGCCCCCTTCGGCAGGGTGCCGGAACGGGTCTAGATTGGCTTTCGGTGGCTATGTAGGCTTCTGGCGGTGTAACTCCCGATCTAATCTCCGTTATGGAAGTTTTACGATACATAGGTATATATGGGTGCAGGGGGTACGTCGGAGGAGCTACGGGGGCCCCACGAGGCAGGGGGCACGCCCTAGGGGGGGCGCCTCCCACCCTCATGAGCACCTCCCGTATCTCCTGACGTGGAGTCCAAGTCTATCCGGTGGCTTTCGTTCCAAAAATAACTTCTCCAGTTGATTTCGTTCCGTTTCGACTCCGTTTGATATTCCTTTTCTTCGAAACACTGAAACAGGCATAAAACAACAAATCTGGGCTGGGCCTCCGGTTAATAGGTTAGTCGCAAAAATAATATAAAAGTGGAAAATAAAGCCCAATATTGCCCAAAACAGTAGATAATATAGCATGGAGCAATCAAAAATTATAGATACGTTGCAGACGTATCAGTCTTCACTTGAAACAATGCGGAATAGTTTCGCAACTCACGCCACCCGGAACACCACAATGTAATGGTGTGTCCGAACGTCGTAATCGTACTTTATTAGATATGGTGCGATCTATGATGTCTCTTACTGATTTACCGCTATCGTTTTGGGGTTATGCTTTAGAGACGGCTGCATTCACGTTAAATAGGGCACCATCTAAATTCATTGAGATGACACCATATGAACTGTGGTTTGGCAAGAAACCCAAGTTGTCGTTTCTTAAAGTTTGGGGCTGCAATGCTTATGTGAAAAAGCTTCAACCTGATAAGCTCGAACCCAAATTGGAGAAATGTGTCTTCATAGGATACCCAAAGGAGACTATTGGGTACACATTCTATTACAGATACGAAGGCAAGATATTCGTTGCTAAGAATGTATCCTTTCTAGAGAAGGAGTTTCTCTCGAAAGAAGTGAGTGGGGGGAAAGTAGAACTTGATGAGGTAGTTGTACCTGTTCCCTTATTGGAAAGTAGTTCATCACAGAAATCAGTTCCAGTGATTTCTACACCAGTAAGTGAGGAAGCTAATGATGATGATCATGAAACTTATGATCAAGTTACTACCTAACCTCGTAGGTCAACCAGAGTAAGATCCGCACCAGAGTGGTACGGTAATCCTATTCTGGAAGTCATGTTACTTGACCATGATGAACCTACGAACTATGAGGAAGCGATGATGAGCCTAGATTCTGCAAAATGGCTTGAAGCCATGAAATATGAGATGGGATCCATGTATGGGAACAAAGTATGGACTTTGGTTGACTTGCCCGATGATTGGCAAGCCATAGAGAATAAATGGATCTTCAAGAAGAAGACTGACGCTGACTGTAATATTACTATCTACAAAGCTCGACTTGTTGCTGAAGGTTTTCGACAAGTTCAAGGAGTTGACTACGATGAGACCTTCTCACCCGTAGCGATGCTTAAGTCCGTCCGAATCATGTTAGCAATTGCTGCATTTTATGATTATGAAATTTGGCAAATGGATGTCAAAACTGCATTCATTAATGGATATCTTAAAGAAGAGTTGTATATGATGCAGCCAGAAGGTTTTGTCGATCCAAAAGGTGCTAACAAAGTGTGCAAGCTCCATCGATCCATTTATGGACTAGTGCAAGCCTCTCGGAGTTGGAATATAGCTTTGATAGTGTGATCAAAGCATATGGTTTTATACAGACTTTTGGAGAAGCCTGTATTTACAAGAAAGTGAGTGGGAGCTCTGTAGCATTTCTGATATTATATGTAGATGACATATTGTTGATCAGAAATGATACTAAATTTCTGAATAGCATAAAAGGATACTTTAATTAGAATTTTTCAATGAAAGACCTCGGTGAAGCTGCTTATATATTGGGCATCCAGATCTATAGAGATAGATCAAGACGCTTAATTGGACTTCACAAAGCACATACCTTGATAAAGTTTTGAATAAGTTCAAAATGGATCAAGCAAAGAAAGGGTTCTTGCCTGTGTTACAAGGTGTGAAGTTGAGTCAGACTCAATGCCCAACCACTGCAGAAGGTAGAGAGAAAATGAAAGTCATTGCCTATGCTTCAGCCATAGGTTCTATCATGTATGCAATGCTGTGTACCAGACCTGATTTGTGCCTTGCTATTAGTTTAGCAGGGAGGTACCGAAGTAATCCAGGAGTGGATCACTGGACAGCGGTCAAGAACATCCTGAAATACCTGAAAAGGACTAAGGATATGTTTCTCGTTTATGGATGTCACAAAGAGATCGTCGTAAATGGTTACGTCGATGCAAGCTTTGACACTGATCCAGATGACTCTAAGTCACAAACTGAATACATATTTTTATTGAGTGGTGGAGCTGTCAGTTGGTGCAGTTCTAAGCAAAGCGTCGTGGCGGGATCTATGTGTGAAGCGGAATACATAGCTGCTTCAGAAGCAGCAAAAGAAGGAGTCTGGATGAAGGAGTTCATATCTGATCTAGGTGTCATACCTAGTGCATCGGGTCCAATGAAAATCTTTTCTGACAATACTGGTGCAATTTCCTTGGCAAAGAAATCCAGATTTCACAAGAGAACCATGAACATCAAGAGACGCTTCAATTCCGTCCGGAATCAAGTCAAGGAGGGAGACATAGAGATTTGCAAGATACATACGGATCTGAATGTTGCAGACCCATTGACTAAGCCTCTCTCACGAGCAAAACGTGATAAACGCCAAGACTCCATGGGTGTTAGAATCATTACAATGTAATCTAGATTATTGACTCTAGTGCAAGTGGGAGACTGATGGAAATATGCCCTAGAGGCAATAATAAAGTTGTTATTTATATTTCATTATATCATGATAAATGTTTATTATTCATGCTAGAATTATATTAATCAGAAACTTAGTACATGTGTGAATACATAGACAAAATGAATGTCACTAGTATGCCTCTACTTGACTAGCTCATTAATCAAAGATGGTTAAGTTTCCTAGCCATGGACATGAGTTGTCATTTGATTAGCGAGATTACATCATTAGAGAATGATGTGATTGACTTGAACCATCCGTTAGCTTAGCACGATGATCGTTTAGTTTGTTGCTGCTGCTTTCTTCATAACTTATACATGTTCCTATGACTATGAGATTTTGCAACTCCTGAATACCAAAGGAACACTTAGTGTGCTATCAAACGTCACAACGTAACTGTGTGATTATAAAGATTCTCTACAGGTGTCTCCGATGGTGTTTATTGAGTTGGCATAGATCGAGATTATGATTCATCACTCCGATTTCGGAGAGGTATCTCTGGGACCTCTCGGTAATGCACATCACTATAAGCCTTGCAAGCAATGTGACTAATGAGTTAGTTACAGGATGATGCATTACGAAACAAGTAAAGAGACTTGCCAGTAACGAGATTGAACTAGGTATTGAGATACCGACGATCGAATCTCGGGCAAGTAACATACCGATGACAAAGGGAACAACGTATGTTGTTATGCGGTTTGACCGATAAAGTTCTTCGTAGAATATGCAGGAACCAATATGAGCATCTAGGTTCCGCTATTGGTTATTGACCGGAGCTGAGTCTCGGTCATGTCTACATAGTTCTCGAACCCGTAGGGTCCGCACTCTTAACGTTCGATGACGATCGGTATTATGAGTTTATGTGTTTTGAAGTACCGAAGGTTATTCGGAGTCCCGGATGTGATCACGGACATGAAGAGGAGTCTCGAAATGGTTGATACATAAAGATCGATATATTGGAAGGCTATGTTTGGACATCAGAATGGTTCCGGGTGAGTTCGGGCATTTACCGGAGTACCGGGGGGTTATCGGAACCCCCTGGGGAGTGTATGGGCCTTATTGGGCCTTAGTGGGAGAGGAGTGATGTCTACTATACAACCTTCTTCTTGTAGACGTTGTTGGGCCTCCAAGTGCAGAGGTTTGTAGGACAGTAGAAAATTTCCCTCAAGTGGATGACCTAAGGTTTATCAATCCATATGAGGCGTAGGATGAAGATGGTCTCTCTCAAGCAACCCTGCAACCAAATAACAAAGAGTCTCTTGTGTCCCCAACACACCCAATACAATGGTAAATTGTATAGGTGCACTAGTTCGGCGAAGAGATGGTGATACAAGTGCAATATGGATAGTAGATAAAGGTTTTTGTAATCTGAAATTATAAAAACAGCAAGGTAATTAATGGTAAAAGTGAGCACAAACGGTATTGCAATGCTAGGAACCAAGGCCTAGGGTTCATTCTTTCACTAGTGCAAGTCCTCTCAACAATAATATCATAATTGGATCATATAACTATCCCTCAACATGCAACAAAGAGTCACTCCAAAGTCACTAATAGCGGAGAATAAACAAAGAGATTATGGTAGGGTACGAAACCACCTCAAAGTTATTCTTTCCAATCAATCCGTTGGGCTATTCCTATAAGTGTCACAAACAGCCCTAGAGTTCGTACTAGAATACCACCTTAAGACACAAGTCAACCAAAATCCTAATGTCACCTAGATACTCCAATGTCACCTCAAGTATCCGTGGGTATGATTATACGACATGCATCACACAATCTCAGATTCATCTATTCAACCAACACATAGAACCTCAAAGAGTGCCCCAAAGTTTCTACCGGAGAATCACGACGAAAACGTGTGCCAACCCCTATGCATAGGTTCATGGGCGGAACCCGCAAGTTGATCACCAAAACATACATCAAGTGAATCACGTGATATCCCATTGTCACCACAGATACGCACAACAAGACGTACATCAAGTGTTCTGAAATCCTTAAAGACTCAATCCGATAAGATATCTTCAAAGGGGACACTCAATCCATTTCAAGAGAGTAGAGGGGGGAAGAAACATCATAGGATCCAAATATAATAGCAAAGCTTGCGATACATCAAGATCGTATCACCTCAAGAACATGAGAGAGATAGAGAGAGATCAAACACATAGCTACTGGTACATACCCTCAGCCCTGAGGGAGAACTACTCCCTCCTTGTCATGGAGAGCACCGGGATGATGAAGATGGCCACCAGAGAGGGATTTCCCCCTCCGGAAGGGTGCCGAAACGGGATTGCCCCCTCCGGCAGGGTGCCGGAACGGGTCTAGATTGGTTTTTGGTGGCTACGGAGGCTTCTGGCGGCGGAACTCCCGATCTATTGTGCTCCCCGATCTTTTTAGGGTATATGGAAGAAATTCGTCAGGGGAGCCACGAGGGGCCCACGAGGGTGGAGGGCGCGCCCAGGTGGGGTGGGCGCACCCCCCTGCCTCGTGGCTTCCTCATTGATCCCCTGACGCGCACTCCAAGTCTCCTGTATTGCTTTCTTTCCAAAAATAACTTTTCCGAAGGTTTCATTCCGTTTGGACTCCGTTTGATATTCCTTTTCTGCGAAACACTGAAACAAGGGAAAAACAGAAACTGGCATTGGGCTCTGGGTTAATATGTTAGTCCCAAAAATCATATAAAATATTAGATAAATGCATATAAAACATCCAAGGTTGATAATATAATAGCATGGAACGATCAAAAATTATAGATACGTTGGAGACGTATCAGCATCCCCAAGCTTAATTCCTGCTCGTCCTCGAGTAGGTGAATGATAAAAACAGAATTTTTGATGTGGAATGCTACCTAACATATTTATCCATGTATTTCTCTTTATTGTGGCAAGAATATTCAGATCCATAAGATTCAAGACAAAAGTTTAATATTGACATAAAGATAATAATACTTCAAGCATACTAACCAAGTAATCATGTCTTCTCAAAATAACATGGCCAAAGAAAGCTATCCCTACAAAATCATATAGTCTGGCTATGCTCCATCTTCACCACACAAAGTATTTAAATCATGCACAACCCCGATGACAAGCCAAGCAATTGTTTCATACTTTTGATGTTCTCAAACTTTTTCAATCTTCACGCAATACATGAGCGTGAGCCATGGATATAGCACTATAGGTGGAATAGAATGGTGGTTGTGGAGAAGACAAAAAGGAGAAGATAGTCTCACATCAACTAGGCGTATCAACGGGCTATGGAGATGCCCATCAATAGATATCAATGTGAGTGAGTAGGGATTGCGATGCAATGGATGCACTAGAGATATAAGTTTATGAAAGATCAAAAAGAAACTAAGTGGGTGTGCATCCAACTTGCTTGCTCACAAAGACCTAGGGCATTTTGAGGAAGCCCATCATTGGAATATACAAGCCAAGTTCTATAATGAAAAATTCCCACTAGTATATGAAAGTGACAACATAGGAGACTCTCTATCATGAAGATCATGGTGCTACTTTGAAGCACAAGTGTGGTAAAAGGATAGTAGCATTGCCCCTTCTCTCTTTTTCGCTCATTTTTATATTTTTTATATTTGGGCCTTCTCTTTTTTTATGGCTTCTTTTCTCCTTTTTTTGGGCTTCTTTGGCCTCTTTTATTTATTTATTTTCGTCTGGAGTCTCATCCCGACTTGTGGGGGAATCATGGTATCCATCATCCTTTCCTGACCGGGACAATGCTCTAATAATGATGATCATCACACTTTTATTTACTTACAACTCAAGAATTACAACTCGATACTTAGAACAAAATATGACTCTATATGAATGCCTCCTGCGGTGTACTGGGATGTGCAAGGACTCATGAGTGACATGTATGAAAGAATTATGAACGGTGGCTTTGCCACAAATACAATGTCAACTACATGATCATGCAAAGCAATATGACAATGATTAAACGTGTCATAATAAATGGAACAGTGGTAAGTTGCATGGCAATATATCTCAGAATGGCTATGGAAATGCCATAATAGGTAGGTATGGTGTCAGTTTTGAGGAAGGTATATGGTGGGTGTATTGTACCGGCGAAAGTTGCGCGGTACTAGAGAGGCTAGCAATGGTGAAAGGGTGAGAGTGCGTATAAACCATGGACTCAACATTAGTCATAAAGAACTCACATACTGTGACGCCCCGAGACCCTTGCGCCAGGTGTCGTCCAGTTATTCGCTATTGTTGCCTTATCTTTGCTTGCATGTTGCATCTTGTCATGTCATCATATGCATTGCATCATCATGCTTTCAAAACTTGCATTCGTCCGGGTTTCCCCAGTTTCGTCCGTTCTCCGTTCTGAGCCCAGACACACTTGCACGTGCCCGCGGCACGTCCGAAATATTATTTTATAAGTGTCCGAAAAATGTTCACAGAATGGGATGAGAGTTGGCGTGCGGTCTTGTTATAGTGTAGGTAGACCGCCTGGCAAGTTTCATCGCAATCGGAGTTCGTTTGACGCCCCAACGTTCAACTATAGCGGCAGTATAGCCGGTCTAATGTCGGATGTTTTCGGTCTCCGGAAACAGTCGCTGGGCCTCCCTCTCTTCTCTTCTCTCAGCTCGAGACCCTCTACACAGCTCACTACCTACCGCCAGGTTCAACCTAACCTCTCTCGTCAGCCGCAGCCCCCCTCGCGCGCGTCCGAGAGCTGTACCGGACCCGACCCGGATAGTCATCACCGTTGGGTCGGGAACATCCCCAAACACCTACAAAATATCCTTGCTTTATTTATTTGACTCTTTAGCATATTTTCTCGTCCGTCCGATTATGATCGGAGGGACCAGATAGCCCCTAACCTTATCCTCGTGATGTATATATATACATTATCCAACCCTAGATCCTAGGCGCCTTGTCCCATCCTTTCTTTCCCCCGCCGCCACCAGACCAACTCCCTTCGCTCATCGGGATCCTCCCTGATCCAATCCACCAACCAGCGCTCCCCCATGTCCCTCCTCGATCACCATCACTCGCAGCCACCCAAAAATCCTTCCAGTCACCGGGAAGCTCGTCGGCGCAAGCTCCTCCCGTGCCCTTCCTGAGCCGAGCGCCATGGTCCCGCCGTATATCGCCGGAGCAGAAGCCCCCTGCCCAGCGCGCCGGAGCTGTGCCTCACCACCACCACGGTCAGCTAGGCCACAGAGGACTAGGTCGCCATGCCCCTGCCTGGCCCGCTCGTTCTCCGCACGAAGGAGGCGCAACGCCAGCGCCTCGTCTGCCTCCCTTGCTAACACCTCGTCGCCGGGTGCCCCGCTTCAAGTCCCTGCCATGGCTGCTGCCCTTCTGGAGAACCTCGTCGCCAGGGAGCCGTCGTCCCCACCTGCCTCCGCCCGTTTTCCCGCCCCCGGCGCCGTCTGCAGCTGTACGAAGACACCAGGGAGTCTTCGCCCCGCCAAGTCCCTCTGTTCGACCCGCATCAATCGCCGGCGTGCGTCCCACCGAGTCCCTTCGCCATCCCACGCCTGGAGCCGCGCCCCTCCATCCCCTGCGCCTCCATCTCTTCCTCGTCGCATCGCTCCTCTGTTTTGTTCGAGCAGGAGAGGACGTGCGCGCCTAGCCGCTCGATCCTCTGCTCGTTGACCCTCCGCGCTGACCCAATCGCCGAGCCTCTGCTTCGATCTGCCCACGAGATCCAACGCCAGCCTCCTCTATTTTTTTTCGAACGGGCCAAGCCCATGGTAAGCCCAGATCCAGTGCCCCTCCTTTTTTTCCTTCCACTGTTGGGCCATCCTCTGATTTCGGCCCATATATGTTTTTTTACAGATCTGCGGTTTTAGCATTATTCAGAGGCCAGCAGTTTTACAGTTTGGTCCCTAAACTTCATGCATTTAATAACTTCTCAATCGTGCATCGGTTTAAAATAATTTATATATATGAAAAATGCTTAGATTTCTGTCTAGTTTCACAATATCCAACTTTCATGCATGTTTGAATTTGTTTAACCTACTGTTTGCATTAATTTGCTCCTATGCCATGTTAAAATGCTTTAATTCATAACTAAATAACCGTAGCTCGGATTTAAATAATCTTTATATGTAAATGGGGTGGAAAAATGCCTAGTTCAACATGGTGGCATCACTTTGCATGTTTAACAACTCTAAAATTGTGTTTAGGGCAGAACAGTACCAAACCTTAAAATATGCACAAATGGGGTTTTACCGGAATTGTTGTTGTTGTTTCCGGCCTCATTTAAACTTGCTTAAATGTGTAGTTTTCTTTCGCCTCACCTCTTGCCATGTTTAAACAACATTTAATATTGTTGAGTACCTAACTGGGAGTGAACCAAATAACTGTTGTGGTGTTTTGTCAATATGCATCCCGATGCATATTGAGCTCCACTTAATTTGTAGGATTGTTCTGTGCATTTTGCCATGCCATGTTTCATTAAACCGGACATGCATCATACTTGGTTGTGCATCATGCCATGTTTATGTGGTGATTGTTTACTATGTTATTTGCTTTCTTTCCGATGTACTTCTCGGTAATCCGGTGACGTTGCGTTTGTGAGGATCCGTTCGACTTCGTCCGTTTGTCTTCTTCATGGACTCGTTCTTCTTCCTTGCGGGATTTCAGGCAAGATGACCATACCCTCGAAATCACTTCTATCTTTGCTTGCTAGTTTCTCGCTCTTTTGCTATGCCTATGCTGCGATACCTACCACTTGCTTATCAGGCCTCCCATATTGTTGAACCAAGCCTCTAACCCACCTTGTCCTAGCAAACCGTTGTTTGGCTATGTTACCGCTTTGCTCAGCCCCTCTTATAGCATTGTTAGTTGCAGGTGAAGATTGAAGTTTGTTCCTTGTTGCAACATGGAGATGTTGTTCCTTGTTGGAACATGTTTACTTGTTGGGATATCACAATATATCTTATTTATTTAATGCATCTATATACTTGGTAAAGGGTGGAAGGCTCGGCCTTATGCCTGGTGTTTTGTTCCACTCTTGCCGCCCTAGTTTCCGTCATATCGGTGTTATGTTCCCGGATTTTGCGTTCCTTACGCGGTTGGGTAATAATGGGAATCCCTTGACAGTTCGCCTTGAATAAAACTCTTTCAGCAATGCCTAACATTGGTTTTACCATTCGCCACCTAGCCTTTTCTTTTCCCTTGGGAGTCGCGCTCCTGAGGGTCATCATTATTTTAACCCCCGGGCCAGTGCTCCTCTGAGTGTTGGTCCAAACTAGAGTCCTGTGCAGCGCCCCCTCGGGGAAACTCGAGGTTTGGTTTTAGTTGTATGGAGCGCTCATCTGAGTGTTCCCTGAGAACGAGATATGTGCAGCTCCTATCGGGATTTGTCGGCACATTCGGGCGGTGTTGCTGGATTTGGTTTATCATTGTCGAAATGTCTTGTAACCGGGATTCCGAGTCTGATCTGGTCTTCCCGCTAGAAGGAATATCCTTCGGTGACCGTGAGAGCTTGTGATGGGCTAAGTTGGGACACCCCTGCAGGGATTTGAACTTTTGAAAGCCGTGCCCGCGGTTATGGGAAGATGGGAATTTGTTAATGTCCGGTTGTAGAAAACCTGAAGTTGACCTTAATTAAAATACATCAACCGTGTGTGTTACCGTGATGGTCTCTTCTCGGGGGAGTCCGGGAAGTGAACATGGTGTTGGAGTTATGCTTGACGTAGGTTGTTCTAGGATCACTTCTTGATCATAGTTGTTCAACCGTGCTTTTGCCTTCTCTTCTCGCTCTCATTTGCGTATGTTAGCCACCATAAATGCTAGTCGCTTACTGCAGCTCCACCTCATACCTTTTACCCTTCCTATAAGCTTAAAAAGTCTTGATCGCGAGGGTGTGAGATTGCTGAGTCCCCGTGACTCACAGATACTTCCAAAACCAGTTTGCAGGTGCCGATGATACCGTACAGGTGACGCAACCAAGCTCAGGAAGGAGCTCGATAAAGATCTTGCCCTTTGTGTTTTTTTGTTCTAGTTGATCAGTAGTGGAGCCCAGTTGGGGTCGATCAGGGATCTGTGTAGCATTTGGGGTAGTCTTCTTTTATTTTGGCTCCGTAGTCGGGCCCTGATTGTATCTGGATGATGTAATGGTTTATTCATGTATTTGTGTGAAGTGGCGATTGTAAGCCAACTATGTGTCTCTTTCCCTTATGTATTACATGGGTTGTGTGAAGATTACCTCACTTGCGACATTGCTTTCAATGCGGTTATGCCTCTAAGTCGTGCTTTGACACGTGGGAGATATAGCCGCATCGAGGGCGTTACAAGTTGGTAATCAGAGCCTTCCCCGACCTTAGGAGCCCCCACTGCTTGATCGAATTAGCTGACGAGTTGAGTCTAGAAAAAATGTTTTGAGTCATTTAGGAATTATATATCGGAGAGTTTAGGAATTCTTTTTACTCCCCAGTCCCATCATCGCTCTAGTAAGGCATCCTGACGTAGAGTTTTGACTCTTCTCTTCTCAAATTTTACAAAAAAAGTTAGGATCACGCGGGTATCTTGGAATCGTTCCGATCGATTTGTGATGAGAACATTGTTCTTGGTGCCTCCTGTCATTTAGGGGTTGTGGCAGTGTCCCGGGGAGTTGAGCTCCGAGGTGTTGTCGTCACAATTTTATCGTTGCAGTTCTGGAATACCTGAGTTTAGGTTCGCCGACATCGAAAATCTCTTTTATGCAGTTGTTGGTGAGATAACCTCGACGCCACCCAGTACTGGGGCGGGAGTTCGGGAGTATTGCCATAACTCGTATAATGGATGCTTTTCGAAGGTTGAGGTAGACGATTTCTGAAGGTTTCTTGGTTATGTGTTGAAGGATGGATACAGCTGGATGTAGGATTTGCTAGCTTTGGGTGAGATATTATGCTTCCCCTGTATCCCCAACACCTGATTGCATGACCGGAAAATTTCGGGAGTTTATAAGTGGGAATTCAAGTAGCTCTTAAGATTTCTTTCTGATGGATGTATGATATGAAATTGGGGTTCGACGTCTAGTGGTCCGCCTATTCACGGTTGGTTTTACAGTGGTCTCGTTGTGTCTTAAAGAGTCCTTGGCTATGCCGACTCGGGGACGCTTCGTATGTCATGTGCACTGCCTTGTACATGATGGTGCTGTACGACCGAGCCCGTGTAGGCCCCACCACGAAAACTTCGGACGAAATCTCTATCATATGTTTGTTCCGGCTTATTTTGCAAGCCAAGCCTTTGTTTTGTTTTGAGTTGTGGTATTCGAGTTGCTTCAGAGACAAGTGTTGATTCCATACCAATCCTAAGAGGTGTTCTCATATTTCTATGTGAATACTAATCCTTCTCGATCATCGAGTCTGTCATGTCAATCCTTTTTAACCGGTGTGCTTCTCTTCAAGTGGATCCGATCGTTGCAACATCCGCAAGATCAAGTATCAGTTCTCCTCAACGGTGCTCATTTCATTCGTCCCAAGCTGACTTTGTTTTCCCATCCTCCCACCCTTTTTCTTCAAGGGCTCATATATCTTAATCGAGTATCCATTTTATTCATGTGAAGACTCTTCATTCTTGTCTTTGAATGTTCTTATCTGGTGATGCTAATGAAGATACTAACGGAGCCTCAAGTTCATCATTATTCATTCTTTTCGTCTCCGGTGGATTCAAATCAAGCTTTTGGTGTTGATCATATCCTTTTCCTCGTTTTAGAAGTTTTATCATACCGGTGCACCTCATAATCTTCCACTCTTTGCTATTCTTTTGTTTCGGAGTGCTAAAGATATCTCCGAAGATTCGTGTTTCCACTCTTCTTTCATTCAAGCTATTTCGAGGATGTTATATCATTCAAGCCATTCAATTAAAATCGGCGCAATCTATCTTTTAAATCATTCTATCGGTGTTTTCTTTTGAGTGGGCCCTAACCCACAGGTCTTTTCCTAGGATCTTTCTTGACTCTTCTTATTTTCCCGGATCTATCCTAAATTCGTTTCAAAGTTTGACGTAAGAATGAGTTATCATCAGTCAAATGCCTTTCTCCAAGATCTTTCAATTTCTTTTCATCGTTGGTTCAACCTCTTCGTTTTTTTGGGATTCTCCCGGAGTGCCTCAATAATTCATGGTGGTGTTTCTCATCGTCATTCTCAGATTTTGGAAGACCGAAGAAGAGTTTCTCTTTAATCTTGCTCCATTCTCTTCAAGACTCGTGATTCTAGCTTGTTGCCATCCTCTCATAATTGTTTTGATTGTCAGAATTCTTTTCACCCACCCGGAGCATTTCATGAGTTGTTTTCCATTTATTTCCTCCAAAGGCCATCTTTTCAAATATTATTCATTCTCAGCTTTCAGCCATCATTCTCCAAATCTTACCGGTGCGTCATTCAACTATATTCTCTATTCAGTTCGTGATCCCTTCGTTCTCATGTATCTAAATCCTCTCAAGCATCTTCGTTCATTTTATAATTCTTCCTGGTGTTTCTTTATCTTTTCTTCGGTCATTTCAATTCTTATGGTGGTTCTCCCAAGATTCTTCTTCCTTCGTGTATCATATCAATGCATTTGTGCTTTTCAAATTCTACCGGTGGTTCGTTGAAGACTTTTCCAAGTTTGCGCCATATCTATCTTAATCCTTTCTACGAGAATAAGTAGTATGCCAAATCCATTGTTGGTCATCAATTTGAATTGGTGAAGGATAAGCATAATGTAATTCGTACTCTTGTTTTCATCCAAATGATTCAATTCCATATTCCGGAGGTTCATCATATCACATTCTCGGTTCGAGATGCTTTATCTTGTCTTTTCCTGGAGTTCCAAGCTCTAATTATCATGGAGATCCATCTGAATCATTACAAGGTTTCACCTTGTGTTTCCGATTTCTCTTTATTTTCGTATTCTTTTTTGTTTACCAGAGTTCTTCATAAATGTTCTACATGGTGGTTCATCAAGATTCGTTTCTAAGGAGCTCAAGTTTTCTTCATCTTGCTATCCGGAGTGCAATTCTTTCAACCGTATCATTCGAGGCAGTATTATGTCTTTCTTGATAATTTGAGTTCTTGTTTCATGATTCACATGTTGTCAAGAATGAGGTATCTTAAATCCATTAATCTCTTCATTGGAGTTATCCTGGGTTATATTTCACCTAAACCTTTCCCTAAGGATTGTTGCTATTTATGGTGCTCATAAATGACCCAAGTTCTTCTTTCATCCTTCCGGTGAAATAGTTTCT